>NW_022436984.1:4471693-4622409 GCF_009761245.1 Sapajus apella
AAAAAAGAAAGAAAGGAAAGAAAGCTGGGAGCACCAGAGCTTCCAAAGGCAAAGACTAAGGGCAAGAAGGAAAGAGAGGAAAGAGAAAGGAGCAGAAATGGCCTAAACACCAGCTCGTGCAGGGCTCACTGGGGAGATGGTGGGAAGGACAGGACCTGGGGCAGAGGAAACAGTCCTGGAAGCCTCTGCCTGAGAAGAGAGGGAGATGAGATCCCAGGAGACCTCCTCCTCTCTTGCTGCCTGGGCTATGTTCCAGAACAGGCAGGTAGCTGTGGGGAGTCCCTCCACCTGGGGAAGATGACCTGGCTGAGGGAGAAGACCATTTGAGGACAAGTCCAAGGGGATGGCAGCACTGGTTCAGGACAGCCCCAGGTTGACGGAACGTGCTTGGGGTGGCTTGTCGGCTGGAGTCCCAGGAGCCAGCCCCTGCAGAAAGCCTCTGCCCTCATCTCCCACCGGGGTCATGCCATCTGACAGTATCTTAAGTTCCTGCAAGAAAGCTAGAGCTTTCTGATATGGGGCTTAATGGTATATATAGCTCAGCTGGTTGACAGCCACATCTGGTTAAGGATTAAACCGGTGAACCAATGGCCTCTAGTGGGCCACTGGGTGCCTCTCCTGAAGGCAGGTGTGTGGTTCTGATGGAGACAGTGCCACTCTGTGTCTGTGGTCTGCAGGCTGGGATGGGGTCTGGCTCAGTCCTCTGAGCTGCATGGGAGGTGCTGGTCAGACCTGATCCACAGGCATTGGAGGTGGACATGGCTAAGCAGTGGAGATCAGAGGGCAGAGTGCTGACCGAGGGACCATTCTTTCAGAGGAAAAGGAGGTAAACCTCCCAGGTACTCCCAGTTTTAAAGGTCCCTCGGGACTTATTTGGCCCAAGTGAGGATGTTAACCCCAGATCCCTGGGTGTCCTCCAGCCCACGTCCTTAGAGGCAACTCATCGCCCCAGCCACTACCCTGGGACATGGTACACATCCCCATTTCATGTTCAATTCGCCAGAGAGGGAAGCAGCAGGCAAACCTTCACTTCATACCCCTATAACGTGTCTTAAAAATTTGGATCTCTTTATTCACTAAATAGCTTGTCCCTGAGGCAATGCAAGAGGTAGACAAGGTGACCTTTAGCTGCCTTGCAACATGAGCATCATGGATTACAGGAGGCTGGGAGACCCCTTGGGGATTGCCTTGTTCACCTCTCTTTATTATTAAGACACAGAAACAAGGCTTGGCTGAGCTTTCCTGGTCGTTTCCTGGGAGAATCAGCTTTGCAGATTGGCAAGCTTCTCATACACCACACAGCCTTCCCTTATATTGCAGAATGTTTTCTTCAAAAGGGTTTGTGCAAAACGAAAGCAGTGCATAGTGGAGAAGAGTCCCCTGAGAATTTAGGAATCAAGACAAAAGAGACTGGGTCCACAGACACATGGTCCCAAGCTGCATTTCCGACAGGAGTTCAGTATGGGAAGCTCTGGTGGACTCAGTGCAGCTGGTTTCTTTGTTTTGGCCTTCTCTGAGCCTTTTTTAGTAAACATGAATCATGATTCTCCGAGGAGGGACGAGTGGGAGGCAACGTTCATCCAGATATTTGATCATAAATGCTTTATATCAAGGAGTCCCCAGCAACAGCCCCCAAAATTAGTGTTCTAGGTATACCATGCTTTAGGAAGCACTCGTTCAAAAGATGGAGCCCCAACTTTGGTAGAAAATCAACACCTCCTCTTGATTCTGCTCTGGTCTTTTGCAAGGCTGTGGACTTTCTTGCTGTCTATCAGTGGCATTCTCCACCATGGACAGTTCTGAGAGAGTTAGGATGCCCTCAACCTGACTTCTTCCAAACATTGAGGAGAGATGGGATGGACCAGCCCATCCAGGGTCCCCTTTACAGTTTTGTCATGGGAGAAAGAGATGATGTACAGGCAGGAACATTAGTGCCATACACAGTGTTCAACAGATATTAATAATGATGTTTTGGTCTTTATTAAACCTTTCTTAGGTGCTGTCTCAGGTTCTCTTAGTCTCTGACTCTTGGACTCTTGGTCCCTTTTCTACTCTAGCCAAGGAAGTGGCTCTTCTGACCACTTCTGGACTCAGATGAGGTGCTAAGCCTCTAGCAATTAGATCTAGTTTTCCCAGTGGCTGCCAAGGGGGTCAGAAGAAACAAGCTGGAAGTGCAGGGCAGTTAACTCCCCATAGGGCAAGCTTTGAACAAGAAGAGAGGAGACAGAGTGAGCCAACATATAAAGTCCTCTCCACCCTCACTTGGATAGAGTTTTCCAAGGCACAATGCATCTGCAATGCCAGCCCAGAGAGGCCCTGCTTTGGCCAAGTGGCTGGCCATGCCTCTTTGTTAAGAGAGGCCAGGTGGGTGGCACATCATCCCTCACTGCTGCCCCTTTTTTTCCTCTCATTTCCCACTTCCCTGACTCTCACTCCCCTGGTGTCTTACCTACCAAGTAAATACAGTCACACTTAAGCTCTACCTCAGGCTTTGTTTTATAGAGAAGCCAGGCTAAAATAACATCAACAACAATGACAAAAATGTTTTGAGCACTTGCCATGTGTTCAAGTACTGCTAAGTGCTTTCCATACACGATCTCATTCGATCCTTTCAATGACCATTTGAGGCAGATTACTGTTGCTACCCCGTTTTAGTGATGAGAAAACTGAGACCCCAAGAGGTTAAGGAACATGCCCCAAATCACATAGCTCACCATATGGAAGTATCAAGCACAATGCTTGACACAGAGTGTGCCTCAGGGCCAGTAGGTTGGTCTTTTTTTTTTTTTTTTTTTTTTTTTTCAATACAGTGTCTTGCTCTGTCGCTCAGGCTGGCGTACAGTGGCATGATCCTAGCTCACTGCAGCCTCAACCTCCTGGGCTCAAGCGATCCTTTCAACCTCAATCACGGCATCCCTCCTCCTGCCCCCAATAGCTGGGACTACAGGTGTGCACCACCACGCATAGCTAATATTTTTTCCCAGCCCCTAAATTTTTACATTTTTTTTGTAGAGACAGGGTTTCGCCATGTTGCCCAGGCTGATCTTGAATTCCTGGGCTCAAGCAATCCATCCACCTCGGCCTCCCAAAGTGTTCAGATGCCAGGTGTGAGCCACAGTGCCTGGCCTAATGTGTGCATTTCTTCAGAGCACCTTTCCTTCTAAGGTGTTCTTTTAAGAGGGTAACTGAATACAACCCAATAACTAGGAGACAAGACAGGGTACCTACCAGGCACAGCAGAACTCTAGCTCTGTCATTTGCACCTGGTATGAACTTTAGCAGCAAGTCACTCACCAGGTCCCTCACTTTTTCCATCTACAAATTGGGATAATGAACTCATGCTACATATGCCTTTTGCATATTACACAGTTGGTAGATTATCACATTTCCATTAACCAATCTACTAATAAGTAAGCCTTCCTGCAGCTGTCACTCCTCTAATCTTCAAAGAAAAAAAAAAAAACCTCATATCAAGCTGGGTACAAAGGTGAGCCAATTCAAGAAAATAATCTGATTGAAGATCTAGTTATTGCCACTTAGGGGTAAGCAAAATTGGGTTTGTAACCCAGGACAAATGGGGCAGTCAGTAGTTGATGACCCAACTGTAACTATCCAGGGAAAGTATCTGCGCTCATTCTAATCTGGTTAACTTGGGTCCAAGCTGAGCAGCTGGAACTGCCTCCCTGAGAACACCATCACATCTCAAAGATTATGCAACTTTAGCAGTTACAGAGACAGACATGTGTGACCACAACACTGCTAGAAGCATATAGGAACCTTCTGAATCTCTGAAGTTGTAATGATCTGTCTTTTGTGATTAACCCAGAGTTTTCAACTTCATTCCTATAACTAACAAGCTGGATGATTAGAAAACAAAGGTCCCGGGGCCCACTCTTCCTTTCAGCAAATGTTTATGAAGCACCTACTATGTATCAGAAACTACATGTCAGTGAACAAAGAAGACATGATTTCTGTCATCAGTGTGTCCCTTATGGTGAACACAGTCCTCAAGGTCACAACTGAGAATGAGCAGAAATCAAAGATAACAGAATGATTAAGAAATATTCTCTTTGCACGAACTATGCAAAATCTGGATTCGCTTCTCTTAGAAAATTAACTCACCCTTTGCCCTAGTTTTTCTTAAAGCATACCCTTGGACCACTTGCATCAGAAACACCCCATTTTCAGAGCTACTGAATGTGTACCTCCGTGGGTGGGAACTCAGACTTGACATCATGAAGCTCTCTAGAGGCTTGTACAACCTCACTAATGTTTAAAGGACTGCCTTGGTCCACAGCTCTGGGAGATGACCACTCACACCTTACCTGTTTCCTAGACAAGTGTATCTGATGGAGGAGGGGAGACGGGGCAGCTTCCACAGGCTCTCGGGATGGAGAGTGGTGGAGGAGACTGGCAGGGGAGAGCACGGCGTCTGGGAGAGAGAGCAGTGCTGGTGTCTGCTTACTCCTGCCCTCTGGATTTTCCTTATAAATATTGTACCAGGTAAGGGCGGGCTCCACCTTCGTTAAACAGTGATCTCAGCACTGGGCCCTGGTGCCTCTTGGAGAGAGAGAGGACAGAGGCTGCAAATAGCAACAGCTTCCAGATACTCCACCCAAGCCTATCTGCTGGTCCTACCTCACTTCCTGGGGCCTCTGAGCTGCCCATTTTTTGGCTCTTGTGGTTTTGTTTCCAGATATTTCAGTTTCTTTATCTTTATTCTGCTTCAGGGAATCGGTGTTTTGTTTTGTTTCACAAAACACCTCTGCTGAAGAAAGGCAAGCAACCTTCCTTCAGGCCTCATTTTCATACAGGGAAGTACCATTGCCACGTCTCCTGTGTCAACTCTGGCCAGGCGCAGTGGCTCACGCCTGTAATCCCAGCACTTTGGGAGGCCAATGCGGGCAGATCACCTGAGGTCAGGAGTTTGAGACCAGCCTGACTAACATATGGAAACCCCGTCTCTACTAAGGATACAAAAAATTAGCAAAGCGTAGTGGCACATGCCTGTAATCCCAGCTTCTTGGGAGACTGAGGCAGGAGAATCGCTTGAATCTGGGAGGCAGAGGTTGCAGTGAGCTGAGGTAGTGCCATTTCACTCCAGCCTGGGCAATAAGAGTGAAACTCCATCTCAAAAAAAAAAAAAAAAAAAAAAAGAGTGGCCACTCCATGTCAGTCACATCAGATCTCTGTATACTACAGAGAGCATCATCTTTCTACAAATACACTGCAGAACACATTAACCCTGGGCATGGTGAGACCCAGGGAAGGTCTCTGTATCATCCCTGCTTAATGGATGCGGCAGAAAGAGATGAGGCATGTAGAGTGCATGCTTCCTGTTCTCAAATCCAAGGGGCTTTTTGCTTTTCCAGCATCTTTAATTCCTTGATGTTCTTCCTCCTCAGTCATAGGTGT
This sequence comes from Sapajus apella, assembly GCF_009761245.1. Taxonomy (NCBI): domain Eukaryota; kingdom Metazoa; phylum Chordata; class Mammalia; order Primates; family Cebidae; genus Sapajus; species Sapajus apella. Next base: position 4,477,109 of record NW_022436984.1, read on the forward strand.
TCTCTAGACGCCAGTTCCAGAACCCTGAGAGCATAGCTTGCCCTGCGCTATAGGCAATAATGACAAAATAGGTAAAGTGGGGAAATGATGTATAAATCACCAAAAACTGATATGACTGGTCCATTTCCAAATTCTGATGAGTAGAAAGAGATATTTGGCATGTGCATGAAGAATCTGAGAAGCTGGAAAGCATGGAAGTGAGTTTTCACCTCAGTTTTGCAACTTTTGGCTATGTGAACTGGGCAAGTCCCTTCCTCTCCAAGGCTTAGTCTATTAATCCATGAGCTGAGAATTATGACGCTTGCCCTGTCTGCCTTGTTTTTGTTTAGTGGGATGCCCGCACCCCAGTGGACACCTTCTATTAGAACTTTCACTATAAATACAGTAAACAACCCACACACACACACACACACACACACACACACACACACACACACAATTGCATAAATATAATCAGTGAATAAATATGCAGATATTTGTGGTGCATGTTTAAAATGATTTTACTAACAGGGTAGGCAATAAAAAATGTTGGAAAGCCATAGTTTCAGAAAAAATGGTGAGAAAATGCTTCAGAAAGCCCTACCCACATAATATATCACAAGACAGTATCTCAAGGAAAATAATTGGGAGTTTTCTTGCTTATTGATAATGGTTTTGTCATCTCCCATCTCTAAAAATAAACTTTCCCCCCAAGACTGGGAGCCGTTGTTCCCAGAGCAGTCTTTGGGAGTACTGACTTAAAAAGGGAAGCAGCTCCCGACGGAGTGTTCTAGGTGCCAAGAAATAGGCCGCTTTGGGTGATAATGGTGCCGGAAGAATGGCTTAGGCAAGGGACCCTGTCAACAACACCTGTTCACAAATCCCAGGGGCTGTTTTCTTTTCTGGCTTCTTTGATTCTTTAATATTCTTTCTCCCCATGTATAGGTACTTTTTAGAAGCCAGCTCTCAGTGATTTGTGTTTTCCAGAGAATTCCAGCCAGGGGTTATAAACTGGGAATACCTCATAGTAAATTCTATAGCTGGACTTGCTCCAACTCTGAAGGCCATGTGGCATACCCCTTAAATTTTTCCAGTGCCTTTCTGGCATTTCCTGCTGGGCACTGCATAGCTGCCCTGAGATACAGCTTTTTGGGGCATGCATGGGACCCACCACAGCCCTCCTCTCCCTCTGAGCCTCGGTCTCTTTCACTGTATATGATGGCTTCTGTGTCATGAAGCCCCACAGAGGCCTCCTCTGCCACTACTTAGTCTACCAAATGCACTGATCCTTCTATGGCCACCCAAGCCTGGCCTGTGAGGGCCGTTTCTCTGGTGCCAACTGTGGGTGTAGGAAGTGCTTTTATTGCCATTGTGCTGTGGCCACACCAGCACTTTCTCTGCCACGTCATGGCTGCCCCTGACGTGGCTGGCCTCTGCACTCATGCTGACATTTAGTGCTCAGTGTCCTAAAGAAATGCAAAGAAATAGCTCTTTTTTTTTTTTTTTTTTTTTTTTGCAATTGCTTCTGAGCCAGAAGAAAACTGGAGCAAGACTAGGCTCAGGGTCCCAGTCCTCCCCTTATGAACCAAGGCTACAGTCTTTGATGCAATCTTGCCCACAGAGAGACCATCTTCGCTCAGAGAGACTTCTTTCCCCAGAGACTCCTTACTCAATCATGTCAACACACTCCTGAGTGCTCTTACTCACCAACCTCTACCCATGCCTTGGAATACTCAGATCTTGTGAGACCCAACTCTTCCTCTCTCCTCCCTTCCCCTTCCTGTCTTCTTTCTCCATCCCCTCAGTTTTGTCTCCCTCTCTGGCTCTCCATAATTCCCTTACAGACTGTTTCTCATGCTGCCATCTTGCCAGGCACTGCACCAGGCTCAGGGAACACAGCAGCAGGCCCAGTGGACACACAAGCCCAGTTGCTTAGGATCTAGTGAGAGACACACATGAAACCAATAACCACAAAAGCAGCCAGATTATTTCTCTTGCAATCAGTGCTGTTAAGGAGATTTGCAGGTTCTAGGAGACCCCTGAACAGGAAAAAGTAGGAAGTACTCCCACTGAGGAGTCATGAGACACCTTCCTGGGAAGTGCAGGATGTGGGGAGCCAGCCAGGAGGAGAGGGTCGAGGCGCAGGCTGTGGTAAGAGTGATGAGAACGCGCAAATCCAGTGTACAGCTTGATTAATGTTCACAAAGTGAGACCCAAGTTACCAGCATCCAGATTCAGAAACAGCATTACCGGAACCCAGAAGTTCCTTTGCACCCTTTCTCATACTGTCCTTTGGTTTACCCTCAAGGTAAACTGTCCTGAGTCAGCTAATTTTGATGATCCTTATCCTCTTTTCCTTCACGAGAAAACAAACCCTGTGTTGACTTAGGGAATGATCAAATCACCCTATAAAACAACAAAGGGGACTGTTTTGGGACAGTAAACAGGTATACAGAGTGTTTACCACATAGTTACAGATTTCATATATTTGTGCATTCCTCTGTGGGTAGAAATAGCAAAGTCAACATTGATTTTTATCAATGCTGAAACATATGAAGTGCCTGGAGGTCACCCAGCTCGAGTTTGCTGTGCCATCCTACCTGCTAGGCAGATTACGAACTGCCAAGTCAAGCCCAGGCCTATTCCACCCCAGTTCCTTCTTGTGCCCTGGGGGACAGAACCCCCCAAAAGCCAGAGTTTCCTTCATTATGCATAGATGAGAACACAGGGTGTGTGTGTGCATGGTGGGGCAGCAGGAGGCATGGAGACAAGAGGAACATAAGGAAGCCAGAGATGGTTTAAAAATGACTGATTTTTTTATTATAAAATACTCATCAAAGGTTGGGTGCAGCCTGTAATCCCAGCATTTTGGGAGGCTAAGGCAGGTGAATCACTTGAAGCCAGGAGTTCAAGACCAGCCTGGGCAACATGGTGAGACCCTGTCTCTGCTAAAAATACAAAAATTAGCCAGGTGTGGTGGTGCATGCCTATAATCCCAGCTACTCAGGAGGCTGAGGCAGGAGAATTGCTAGAATCTGGGAGGCGGAGGTTGCAGTGAGCTTGAGATCACACCACTGTACTCTAGCCTGGGTGACACATCAAGACTGTCTCAAAAAAATAAAATAAAAATACTTGTCACAGAAACATTTGAAAAAGTATTTAAAAGTTTAAAAATAACCACCATAATCTTATACCCAGAGATAATGATTACTTTTCTTTTGTCTTCCTTTTTCTAAACACAGCCACACTTCACGCAGACATTTCAGTCATTGGTGCATACAGATGGTTGCAAGAGATGTCGACTCAGTGCTCACATTCCTAATGCACTGGCTTGGAGTCTCCCCCTGGGAATTTCTGGGAAGCCCTGGGAGTGTCTGCTGGTTGTCCACAGAACATCTGCTGCCCTCCATTAGGCATTGTGGTTCCTGGGGGGCACTGTACCTTCTCTAAGGAAGCTTTGCCTTTCTAGCGTTATGAACTCTTGATTGACCTGTCTCTATTGTCTCTAGACCTAGTTCTTATACTCCCAAATGGCTTCTTAGGGTCCTTCTCCTGTGCAAATCACTTGAGCAAGTATATGCCCCTAAAGCGAGTGTTTAGACTACCAAGTCTCAACAGGGAGTGGTGGGGGATGCCTGTTGTCCCAGCTCTTTGGGTGGCTAAGGCAGGAGGATCACTTAAGCCCATGAGTTTGAGACCAGCCTGGACAACATAGCAAGATCCTGTCTCAATAAAAATAAAAATTAAAAATTAAAAAATTAAATAAATAAATAAATTCAACCATAACTAAAACAAAGAATACCAAGTCCTTAATCTAAACTTATTATCGATGGGATAACCCTATTCCTCTCTTGCTCTTTCTCTCTCTCCCACATACATCCTTTCCTTTTTTCCCTCACAAGATTGAGATTAAACTATGTACTGTTTTGCAGCCTACTTTTTTCATTTTAAATTAGATCATGAACATTTTTATATCATGATATCATCTTTAAAACTACAATTCTTAATGACTGTATACTATTCCAATGCTTCAATGTAATATTAACCAATACATAATAGAACAGAATAAATAGAATAAAATAGAATAGAATATTAGCCAATCCTGTGGTTTTGGACACTAGATTATTTCTCATATTTAGCCATTACAAATCCTGGCACACAAATTGTTCCAAATGTGTCCAGTGAGTTTCTTATGATAAATTTCTAAAAACAAAATGACTAGGTCAGGAGCTATGAACACTATAAAGGATTTTGATCCCTATTATTAAATATTCTTCCAAAAGACTGCTCTAGCTTATAGCCTGACCAGCAGTATACAAGGTCTTTTCCCCATCTTTAGAGTGTGTTTATGTTTTAAAATGGTGTCTCTTCCCTAGGTTGGGAAGATAGGGCACTGGTGGATAGAGAATGAACTCCAAACCCTCAGTGAAGGTTGTGAGTTCTCATGCCATCTAACTGTCACTGCTCCTTCTCCCCATACCATGTGCCCATGCCCCAGCCACTAGAATACTTGATAATCCTTGGACATACTATACACTTCCATGTTTCTATGACTTCAAATGTGATACTTTTATATCTATAATTTCTTATCACCTCTCCTCTGCCCAGTCAAACCCTAACTCACCTTTCAAATCCCAGTTTATATATTACTGCTAATCCTTCTATTTACCAGGAGCAGATATGTTCAGTAAATATTAGCAGTTGTCACTGTAACTATAAGTTCTTTCTGCAGTACTACTCCTCATAACCCTACAAGAGAGGCATCATGGTTTCTGTTTTATACACAAGACACTGTGACTTTGAAAGGTTAAATGACTTGCCCATGATCACTCAGATTTGAATCCAGTCCAACCTAACCCCAAAGCTTGGGTTCCTATCCACTATGGAGATTACCTTAATCTTACAGCTGCCCTCACCTCTCCATGTTATACTATAGCATACTATAGTATACCACCTCTCCATACCATACCATGCTATACCATTTTCTCACTTAGGCTATCACATACTTATACTTGATAATTTCCCAAATGGTTCATGAACCCCTTATAGGAAATGGATCACGTATCTTCTCTATTCCCAACTCCTATCAGAGACATGGCACATAGTAGGTGCTCAATAAATCTGTGTGGACTTTAGGCATTTGGTAAACCAAGTGGATTACCTGAGTGTTGAAGCAGGAGAGCATTAATTTCTCTTGGGCTATAATAACGATCTCCCCTAGATGAATGAACTACAGTTAGAGGAAGTCCTCAGACTAGAATCTGGAACTGGCTGGGAAGGCCCAAGAGGGTAGCACTGGAGGAAGGGGGCTTCAGTCATTTGACCTCTAGAAAGCTAATTCTTGGGGACACACAGGGCCTCTGGGAAAGACAAGTCTTATCATGCTCCTAGATTGAGAGCAATAGGTGATAAATCTAAAACTATGTTTAAGGGAAGCATTATAAACACTCAAGCCTTCAGTCAAATTGTTCTGGCCCCACCACTTACTTATTGTGGAATTTTGGACACATTACTTAACTCTAAGCCTATTTCCTCAATGCCCAAAATGCTGATAATAATAAAATCTAACTCATCGGCCATTGTGAGACTGGAAGAAGCAAAGGCAGGTAAAATGTTGAATACTGAGCCTGGTACGTAGTAAATGTGCAATAAATGATGGCTATTCTTTAGTAAAATTTGACTTAGTATCTGGCTGGTAGAAACTTAGGAGAACCAGGTTAGTGGGAGGCTGGCACTTCTAAGGTAGAAACCAGGGAAATTTCTGGGAAGGATGAAGGAAAGAACCTAGGCCAGGGAAGTAAGACCTGACACTGGCCAAGAAAAAATCCAGACTGTGAGAAAGAACTCAGTTTGATTTGTTCCTTAAAGGTTCTGTTTCAAAAATAAGTAAGTCTATGCTGTAAGCATTGGCTAAAGACACAAAAAGGGAAGGGAAAAATATGATCATCTATGGTGTTGCCACAGGTTGCTGCACAGAAGAAATTAGCTCTGCTACCGGTGTGGGAACCTTAGCAATGGACGGACTGAAAGAGGATGAACCCCTCTTCCTTCCTTCTCATGTGGTGGCCATGGTGGAGCGGGCCTTGAAGAACCCAAGTCCTGTCCATGCTGGAGAAGCAGGAAGCCTTGCAGCGGGCAGGGTTGAGGGGTGCTGGCTCTGCCCCATTCTGCATTTTGGTGCTGCTCAGGGTGAGCTGCTTTGGTGGGCACCAGATCCATGAAAGTACAGCCTAAGGCTGGTCACTGTCACTGCGGCCTGAGGAAGGCTTGTGGACCAGAACCAGAACCAGATTCTGTTTTGGGGCTAGAAACACGAACATAGGCAGGAAAGGGCATGATACAAATTATTCTTGCTACACCATTCATTGATTGATCTCCTGATAAGTAAATTCTGAGGAATTTGAGGCAAGAGGGCTTAAGTCAACGAATGCATGTAATAAATTACCTGCAGTCATTCTCTAGCTAACTCAAGGACCTCATGAAAAACGCTTCCTTCTTCCTGAAAGGTAATAAATGGGGTGGGATGGGGTGGAATGGGGACAGGTACAGATCAGAAGTGTTCACAGTTGGTGCAGAATGGCTTGCAGACAGAGGAGGGGCATTTGGTAAACAGGTGGAGACACATTTCACCTACTTACAAAAGCCAAAGTGCTGGCCGGGCGCAGTGGCTCACGCCTGTAATCCCAGCACTGTGGGAGGCCGAAGTGGGTGGACACGAGGTCAGGAGTTCAAGACTAGCCTGCCCAACATGGTGAAACCCCGTCTCTGCTAAAAATACAAAAATTAGCTGGGCGTGGTGGTACGTGCCTGTAATCCCAGCTACTCAGGAGGCTGAGGCAGAAGAATTGCTTGAACCCGGGAGGCGGAGGTTGCAGTGAGCAGAGATAGTACCATTGCCCTCCAGCCTGGGTGACAGAGTGAGACTCTGTCTCAGAAAAAAAAAAAAAGAAAGAAAGAAAAGCCCAAGTGCCCTATGTAGGGTGAGTGGACCTTGGGGAAGAAGAAGCAGGCACAAAGGATTGGTACAAAGGATAGGCAAGCAGGTTCTAGCACAGGCTAGTGGCCATGCCAAACCCAATCCATGGGGACTATGGTATGACAGCCTCATTTTGGAGTCAGTTGCCCAAGAAAAGGCTTACCATCCCCATGGTAGAGACCTCCAGGAACCCTCTAACAAAATGACTTTGGAGAACCAGCTTGGACCAGTGCTGCTTTTTCTGTGGACTCCTGGGCTTCTCCATCTGTTCCCTAATGTGATGGGCAAGAAAACTAATTTGAAGGATGCCTGTGCTCATTTTGGGGGAGAGAAAGAAAGAGATGTCCTGAGAAGACTGTCTCCATTGATAGCCAATTTTAGAGGTGACAAAAGGAACTCCAATGAGGTAGGTAGATGAATTCCTTGAAGAAAAGAGGAAGGCAGCTGGGACCCCAGAGAGGGAAGAAGGAAGGAGCCATGGGTCTGAGCCAGCAGAGGAACCACGTGGGGCTCTGTATGGGGTTGCTAATTGCCCACTGACACATTATCTATGAAATATAATCAAAATAATTTCATTAATATGGATGCTGGCACCATCACAAAGTAATTAAATGAGGAAGTTAAAACTGCCAAGTACCACCATGTACGAGAAATACACAGAGATGCCTCGTAAAGGTCAGGTTTCAATCAAGCTCAGTTATGATTACAAAGAGCCAAGATGAGTGGTCAAAGAAACATTTGTGCTTCCTTGATAAGATGATGCTACTGCGGAGGTCTGTACAAGTCTATTAATGTCAATTTTTATCCTTTTTAGAGCCATACTTACATCTCAAGAGTTCAATCACTGAACAATGGGCCACACATGAGGATAAGGACTGTAGGCTCAGTGTAAGTACTGCCTCTGATCTGAACAATCAAGCTTCATTCATTTCTTATTTGGCTCACTATGTTAACTTTTTATTATGCAAAACTTCCAGTTCAATTACACAATGAGAAAAAAATATATTTGGAACAATTCACAAGCAATGTTTACCATACCTGCTAAAAGGAAAAACTCACCAGAAAGAATTTACTGGAGAGGATTTTCGTGCTCTTCTCAGCTCATTGACAAGCGGATTTGTCCCTCCAGGAATTTGCAGTGACCCCCCTACTTGAATGCTTTGGAAAATGTAGGAGCAGCAAGGGTTCCTTGGCTACCTAGGAAGCAAAACTCTCATATAAGTGATGGAGCACATCTAGAAAGGCCCTGGCAGGGGGCCCTAAGCATTCTCAAACTTCCATGCATAATGTTCACTCGGGGAGTTTGTTAAACAGTGCAGATTCTCAGGTCTCACCCTAGAAATTCAATTTAGTAAATTTGAGTTGGGCCCAGAGAATCCATAGGTTTAAGCATGCTGGGGATCCTGTCTTGAGGCTCCTTGGGCTTGCCCTGGTTGTGGCTGGCTGACTATTTAGAAAGTACAACTCTGTCTTCATAATGCTGTCAGGGGGTCATCTGACTTTCAAAGGCTCAGCAGCTAGGGTTCCTCTCTGTGAGCACGGGCTCTGGGCCCAGGCAGTGAGCCTCCGTGTTAGTCAGGACTTGCGCACCAGAGGGAATAGATTTTAGAGGAAGATATTATTAGCTTTCTCTGCCTGCCCATCTCTGTTAGCCACGTGATCCTCAGGACTGGCTCCACAATGGAATCACTTGGATAGAGTTTTTAAAATGCTCGTGCCTGGGCCCTACCCCAGAACAGTCAAATCAGAATCTTAGGGGTGAAACCAGGGCTCTCCTGGCAGTAACACATTCTAAAGATGTTCAGGTGATGCTAAAGTGCAGTCAGGATTGACAGCCCCTGGTTTAGTCTCTTATCTCCTAGGTCCTTTCTTTCCTGTCCCTCATGGGTGGGGACACCTCCAGAAGCTCCATGGTCAGGCTGCACCATCTGGCTGCCTAGAGGCCCCTACTTTGCTGCCTCATCGAGGCCTGCTCTTTCTGGGAGCACTTCCTGGTCCCTCCTCTCCTGTCCTTCAGATACAACCCTCTTCCCTCAGTGCCGTAAGTGCTAGGGGAGTGCACTGATGTGCAGGAGTCTTTGAGGGAAGATGTGTATTTCTATACCCTCCTTTCACTGTGTGTAAATGACTAATGGTCTTAGGTGAAGTTCCCTGAGAAACAAACTCTGAGAAGGAGGTGTATGTGCAGCAGGCTTTTTGGGGAGTGCCAGTGGATCAGCACCCAGGAGGGAAGGAAGACAGAAGTGCTGGAGAGAGGGAGGAACTGGGTAGAACTCACAATACAGGCTGTTGCAACAGGGGCCTTGGCTGATCCCATGGGAAGCTCTGGATGCCCCCTTGAAATCGTCGTGCTTTCAGGCTAGGGGGCAGATCATTTATATCCTCAACATGGATGGGCAATTGTATGACCGCTGCCTCTGGGGAGGAAGCTGACCTTGGATGAGGCTGTTCTCTAGAGTTCAGAGGAATGAAGGGCTCTGGCAGGGCAGGGACTCAGCTGAGAGCATCAGTTGTCGGCATGTGGAGCCTAAGGAGCATCGGCTCCCTCACTCCTGCATGCAGCTCTTCCTGTCACTCCCTATCATCCACACCAACCAACCCTGACTTCTTTATTTTTTGAGACAAGCTTGCTAAAATGAACGAATGTCAACTGAGTTACCTTGAGAAAGGGAGGTTTCTCAGGACCTTGAGAGGCAGCATGGGTGTGATCTAAAAACTTTCAGTATTGGATTAGACTCTCAGCCTGGCCTGTTACTGAATTTATTATCTTCGGCAAATTGCTAAAATCTTGAAGCTTCAGTTAATTTGTCTTTGAAATGGGGCTGATGAATTGGTACAAAGCAGAGTGACTGAGGATTAAATGCAATAGCGTGGGCAGTGTCTGGGACATGGGAATGTGTGTGAATGCAGGCTCCCCCTGGGCTGGGCCCTGTCCACCTGGGCTCTCTGTCCCCATCAGACCCCACAGGACACTCAGGACAAGTCTCAGCCACTTCTCTCCAATTCATGCACCTCTCCTGGTAGCCGAGGTGCTGAGAGAATGTTGGAAATGTCCCCAGTGGGATATTGGTCCTGAACCAGATTCTCAGATTTCCACTTCTCTCACTGCAGTGCTAAGAAGTGCCTGGGCCAATTTTCCTTTAAGCAGTGGCCAGGCAGGGATTTTTGCAACTCGAGGCAAGTGTTGTAAGGGTAAAGAGGACCCATCTTGGGCCTGAAGAAATTCAAGTCAATGTGGAGAACAACTCGTAGTGGGGTTCTGGCTTCATCAGTAGCGTTGCCAGTCTCCCAAATCATTTTTTTTTTTTGAGATGGAGTCTCACTCCGTTGCCCAGGCTGAAGTGCATTGGCACAATCTTGGCTCACTGCAACCTCTGCCTCCCAGGTTCAAGTGATCCTCCTGCCTCAGTCCTCCAATAGCTGGGATTACAGGCACCTGCCACCATGCCCAGCTAATTTTTGTAATTTTAGTATAGACGGGGTTTCGCCATGTGGGTCAGGCTTGTCTCGAACTCCTGACCTCAGGTGATTCACCCACCTCGGCCTCCCAAAGTGCTGGGATTACAGGTGTGAGTCACCGTGCCCAGCCCCAAATAGTCTTTATTAGAAGGTTGATTAGCAACCAGCCTTGGCAAAATGCTGTGAGAATATCAAATGCAAACAAAAGTGGGACTCAAAATAATATACTCAATATGATCTCAGCTGCTGTGTTACATAATGATTTAGAAAAATTCTGGAAGCAAAAATGCCAAGATGTCACAATAATTGCCTCTGTTTAGTAAGACTGGCTGATTTTTTTTTTCATGCCTTCTTTACACATTTCTATTGTTCTGAATCTTCCTACAATGAGCAGGGGTTGGGGAAAGAAAAGGGAAAAGAAAATGGAAAATGCACTCCCAGCAGTGGGAGAGGGAATGGCAGTGTTTCCCATGGGTCTCTCCCACAGATGATGATGCCTGCGGAGAGGCGCAAGGCTGGGTGTCCTTCTCACTTACCCAGCCTGAAAATGTCTGTATGTGAAGATGCGTAAGCAAAACAGACACTTGCGCTAATCACTGTTCAGAGCTTGGCTGCTGAGTGTTTTCCGGGAGCTGCATTGTCAGTTGAGGGCTGCCCGCTGCGTGGGGTGGATTTCCCAGCCCGCACAGGATAATTTTATCACGGAAGACAACATTTGTAGTTCTGCATGAGTGGCTCTCCTGGCGAGATAAAGAGGAGAGAGTGAGCTGAGGCTGAGGCTGAGAAGGCTGGCATATGTGATGTCTTTGGGGACCAGAAGCTGTAAATAGCACAGAGGGACACTCAGAGGCCTGTGGTGGCAGAGGAGGGGCTTGATGGGTCCTGGTAAGTCCTGTCTGTCTTCAAAGCATACTCCCCCTCTGATGGTTCCGTGCCCCTTCAGTGCCTGTGAGCCTTGCCTTGGGACCTTTGGAGCACATGCCATGCCACTGGTTGCCATGCTTTTTAGATGTTTAACCCATGATTGAGAGAAACCTTAGTAGAGAGCCAAGCCTATGGGGAATGGGCATCAAATGGATATGTTTTCATGAAGGGAAAAAGAAATGTTAAGACTAGGAGATTTTAGAGCTGGAAGACAGTCTTAAAATCCCCTTGTCCTAGCTCTTTGTTTTATAGGGAGGAGCTGAGTTCTAGACAGGTTCATACTAAGCCTTGGTTTGACCCATTTGATTCCAGACCAAGATTCCACTTGTTATGGGTTGAATTGCATTCCTTTTCCACCCCAAGGATTATATTGGAGTCCTAACGCCCAGTACCCTGGAAAGAGGGTCCTTACAGAGGTAATCAAAAATATAAGATGACCCAGATAGGTCCTAAGTCAATATGATTGGTGTCTTAGTGGATATCTAATTTAGACACAGACAGGCATGCCCACAGGGAGAATGTCATGTGAAGACAGAAGTTAAGGCTGCCACAGGCATCCTACTGGAATGGAGGAGAGGGGCCTGAAACTGATCCTTCCCTAGCACCTTTGCAGGGAGAGTGACCCTGTCAACATCTTGGTCTCAGACTTCCAGCCTCTAGAATTATGGGATAATTACTGTTGTTTAAGCCACTCCATGTATGATACTTTGTTATGGCGGCCCTATGAAATTAGTACAGAAAACCCCACCAGAGGAAGAATTTACAACCTTGGCCATATAGGAGAACGCACATCTATGAATTCTAATCATCTGCGCCAAACCTGTGCCCCATGATTATTAATAACTGGGAATGGAAAACTCATAGCCAAACTAGATCAAAGTTGAAGCACATTTGGAAATTCAGCTGACACCCAAGGACCTGAGAAACCAAACATTGTGATCTGGTATAAGTTGGGCAGAGCAGGTCTCTTGGGAGGCTGTCCTGCTTCCTAGAAATTGGCTGCCTCTGGACCAGGATAGAAGCACTTGGGAAAAGGTAGAGACCTAAAAATAGGATTGCATCCTTTTTCTGTTCCTTCTTGAATCTAATGACAGGTGTCATTCAGAGTCCTAACAACGATTCCAGTGCCATTGACCAAGAAATCAAGCTGAACCAGTTTGACTCAATAACTGGGCTATATAGCATGAGAGACAGGAGAGGAGCTTATGGAAGGCAGCTGACAGATCAAATGCAAGAAATAGAGTTACTTTCTTTTTTTCAGTTGAAGTTTTTCTTAAGTCCCTTCGGTCCAGCACTTGAATTCTTTTTATTAGTAAGAAGTGAGGGACACCTTGCTGTCAGAGATGCTATCGGGCCAGAACCAGTCTTGGAGACAAGGGGTTCAGACTGCGTTTGCTTTCACTCCTTTCCATCTTAAGCTTGCACATTGCGTCTGTAGTTCACAAAGCAGTGAGGGGCCCTTGGATTAGAACTGCCTTTTTCCCAGATCCCTTTGTCTCCAGGAAAGGGGTCTGAAACTCCAGTCTGCTGACATATTGCCAAACACAGTGATTTGGCTGGCAAAATGCCATATCACAACTGTGGAAAAAAATTAGCTCTGATGATTGAAAAGCAACATGGAGCTTGAGAGTTTATCTCCAGGAAGGGGCATGTGTGGATACGGTGGTGCAAAGCTCTCAGAGCTGACTTCTGAGCCCAGCTGAAGGGCCCTGGCATGTAAAATGGGAGATGGAATAATCATATTTAGATATGTTCCTTCTTCCTTTTTAGATCAGTGGAATTGTTCTTCAAATCTTAATTGGAAGCTCAAATAAATACAAAATAATAAATGTTTAAATAGGTTGCTTTGTTTAAAAAATGGGCAAAGGATTCGAATAGACTTTTTTTTTTTTTCCAAAAAAGGCATACAAATGGTCTTTCCAACAAAGGTACACAAATGATCTACAAGCACATGAAAACGTACCTAACATCTGTTACATCAAGTTTAGCTTAAAACTGCCTCCTTACGTATTTTACGTTTGGCCTACAGGCTTTTCTGTATATCCTGAACTACAACAAGTAGAGGTGTAAACAGACCTTAGCCTACACTTGCGCCAAACACCGAATTTTGTCCAATCAAATGTAGCCAACTGTTCGAACTGTGTTCAAATAACGCAAATGCTGAGCTGTAACCAATCCAGCCATTTCTGTACCTCACTTCTGTTTTCTGTAAGTCACTTTCCTTTTTCTGTGCATAAATCTTCTTCCACCACGTGGCTGCGCTGGAGTCTCTGAGCCTACCCTGGCTCAAAACGCTGCCCAATTCATGAATCATTCATTGCGCAATTAAACTCCTTTAAATTTAATTCGGCTGAAGTTTTTCTTTTATTAGATGGTGTCAGAAGTGGGATCGGAAGTAGACCTTCTCATGACCCCTCAGGAGCACTGAGTGACCAAGGCGAGGCACCCACAGGACCCGTTTGTGTCCTTTGAACTCTCTGGGTAGCTGGGGATCAGGATCACAGTGAAATTATCTCAGGTTTTGGAGCTCCACACATTTGTGTTTTGAGCTCTCTGAGTTTGACCAAATTTCTGATCCAAACTGGGTTTGGAAGTTGCCACAGAAACTGGACTGGGTCCAGGATTGAATTTGACTGGCTTGGACCCAGTTAGAGGCCTCTTACATCTGATTGGGTCAGAAAGAAACTGGTAGTAAATGGCAATATTGCAGGGGGTGTAAAATTTGGCTTTTGACAATTCACAGGGATTTTTTGTGTTCTATCCCTTTGTTTCATTTTTCTTGCACACTTACACAGAAGAAAGCAAAGACAAACAAACAAACAAAAAAACATTGGTTAAGTTAATCAAGGGGACCTGAGAGCAAAGCCAATATCTTTGGCAAAAATGGGATCCTTAATTTCTGAAGAACTGAGTTCCTTCTGGTTTACATGTGCATAAGCGTTAGACCCCAGAAGCAATGAAGTCTTAGAGAAATGGCAAAATCTTACTAAAGATAACTTAGAATGGAAAGTTCCAAATGAACAAAACTGCACTCAAGTGCATTTAAAAATGAGGACTCCCAAATTAGTCTCATCTAGGGATGCCTATTGATATGCAGAAGCTTCTAGAAATATTTTAATATTTTTATTTAAAAACTCTATGAAAGGCAAATAAAAATCTTAAGCAACAATTTAAAAGGGATAACATGGGGAGAAATGTTGGCTATAGTATACACCTAAAGTAAAAGAAAAAAAAAAGAAAAAAAAAATTAAGTCTCCTAACCTTTCAGCTTAGTTACTATCTCAATGCAAAGGAAATAGACTGTAGCACCAATTGACTAGCTTTGGGTAAGTAATGGGGTACATTTTACCTGGGTAAAGAATGAGATTGGGTTAGAGATCCTCCCCTCAGAAAAGTCCCTCTTACTTAAAAATGGATTTGGCACTATGGGATGTTTACCGCTGTTCTCTTTGGATTAATCTGCTTCGTACTCTTTGCTGACAGCTGTGGGTGACAGGATTAGGCATGTATAGGACCATGGAACATGGGGAGCTTTTATCCTCAAAGAGGAAAACTTGAGAACTGATGGGATTGCTGGAAAAGATTCCTTTGTGACTGACAAGTGGCTGCCTGAACTTTTGATTCAGTGTCGCTGCAACGGGTGGGTCTTTCATTGGCCTCCCTGAGCTCCTTGGCTTCCTCACCCCAGGCAATGCTTTTCTTTCTTTTCCTTTTCCATTCCTACCTTTTCTGTTACTGAGGGCAACCATCTTGCCCAGATACCACATGTTGAAACTCCTGGTTGGAGGCTGGATTAAAGATGACAGGGCCAAACCAGGGGCAAGTTTGAGCTTCACTAGTTCGATATTGGGAGTTAAGCAGAGTGGCTAATGTCTATGTTTTCTCACACATATTTTGCTCTGGCCAAAATGGCAAATGTTAATTTGGTTACCCCATGCAGCCCTTTTGAGAGCATCTTACGAAATTGATAGGCTTTTGCCTGTGGTTCCAAGAAACAAATAAAAAACCATTTTCTTTTGTGTTGTGGCTTGGCCTCCAGGGCTATGGTACGGCGAGCTGAGTCACTAGGGCTGCTCAGGGAGGGGAACCCAGGAGCCTGGCATGCCAGTAAAAGGGTAAGAATTTCTTACCAGTCAGATTTTCGGCCCCTCTCTCTGTGCAAACTGGTTGAATGAAAGGTACAGATCACTGTTTATCTCCTCTATAAAGTTTTGATAAATGTGAAAAAGGACCCTGAGGCTAGTCTTAAGTTGTAGCAAATCTGATGTGCTTTGTGTGTTATTCTGTATGGTTCTGTCATAAAGAGGAGTACCTCTTTAGGATAGAACATGGGCTTAGGACCCCATGAGCTCGCTATTCAAGATGGCCCAGAAAGATGGTCAGTAATAAATGTTGCTGCAGGTCCCTGAAACAATGAACTGGATGAGTTTCCATTTTGTTTTACGTCCTTAAGAGTCTGACCTTGTAACCACACGGCTGTACTTTCTCTTGGTCTCTGCCATCTAGGAAACAGGAATTTTGGGGTTCATGTTATAGTTGGCTCTAAAAATTATCTTCAGCTAAAAGTAGTGCAAGCTCAAAACTGACTTCTCTAGACTCCTGGAAAGAGCAACAGAAGCTGCCCAATGCTGTAGCTCAGCAGCTAAGGCTTTGCCATTTTACAATGGTGGCCCTGGGTTCACCTGGCTTAGGGAATTAGTGCTTTCTGGTTGATATGTGTGTGACTTTTACCATTTGTTGATTCTTTTCCCCTCCATGAATAACTTCTAGCTTCTCTTAAATTTTCCTTTCTCTGAGCTACTTTTGAACATTCTAAATTTTATAAAAACTGCTTACCATTTCTTTGAAAATGCCTCATACTCTCAAGTCATAACCATAGTTGAGGCTTGTTGGCTTCACTTGTGAGGTTACTTTTGGTAAAGTTTAAAAGCCAGAAATATTGGCCATTTGGCCTGGTTAAAGTAGGGTAATAGGAAATTTAAAAGGCCTTTTGTTTTTGTTTTTGTTTTTTTAAGAGAGCACTATTGTTAAAAGTCAGCTTAATTGAAAGTTGATGTCAAAACTATATGAATATTTAAAAGGCCTTTATGGTGTTTTTTTTTCTCCTCTTGGATCTTATTTTTCTGAAGAAGAAAGGTTTTTCTTATTTCTTCTCTGTTGACTGAATTGTTTTCTCCATTTTGTCTTCTTGCCACTCTTAATGGACACATAAGAGGGCCTAAGAGAACTTCTAATGGTCTGGGACTCCTTGAAAAAAACAGAAGAGGTGCCATAGGCTCCATTTTGGTAAAAAAAAAACAACTCTGTTTTCCTCATGGAATCCTAGGAATTGAAAGTGGATAGATTCCTCTTAAAATCTAAGGTTCTGTTCTGTTTCACATTTTATTTGACAGTTCTGAGTTTTAGGGGTATCAGAAATTACTGTGCATTATGAGAGAGATTTGGTGTGTAATAATTAGGTAGGAAATATACTTTGGGGATAGCTAATGGCAGTTATGGGGGTCTACTTGGCTCTTTGTATCCTTGGATCAGAGAAGCATGCCCTTGGCCACTTAGAAGGATGAAGATGTCTCCACTCCAAACTGAGAGGCAAGACTCCCGTGGGGTATGCGATGACTGTAAAATGGGCTAATTGGCTTTGGATTGCCATTCGATGAATTGCACAGTAAAAGAATTGCAATGTCTTCTCCCATAGCATTTCCCTCCTTTTGGGGATCCAGGATGTGATATAAAAGTGGGACCCTTAATTCTGGAGATCAGTTTTTTACTTCCAGCTGTGTCTGCTTATTAGGCCCTAGGAATTGCATGCTTTCCTGGCCTGTCCCTTGAAGGGCTCCACCCTAAAGCCAGGAATCCAGTGAAGACACTTAAAAACTGCCAAATTAAAAATCTTACAACCACTGGATCTTGTTCTGTCTGTGTGTAGATATACATGTGTTTTGTGTGTGATGTTTATATAAAAGAGCTCTAATCAATTAGCTTAAAGAAAAACAAGCACTTACATCACCAAAGACATTTAGGCTAAATTAGGCAGGTCAGATGTTAGGTTTGCTAAATGCTTTAAGGTCATAAACTGTTTCTTTGACTTTTGAAAATTGTTCAACTCACCTGCCTTACAATTAGGTAAGGCCTAAGGACATTGGGGGTTAGCCATGCCCCTAGCTATTCCAGAAAGAGACAGACCTTATCTGTACTTCTGTCTGGTGTTCTAGGATCCTAACCTAGTACATAATTAAAATCACTTAGTAGGTTTTTCATCAAAAATAAAAATTGCTAAGATTTAACATTGTAACATGTAATTAAAACTACTGAAAAAACATGCAAGGTATATAAGGAAAGTAAAATGTGTTTTTAGTAAAAGATTATAAGGAGGCATGGGAATGTAAATTTTTGCCTAGTTTAGAGGGTTAAAAAAGATTGTTTTAAATTAGATAGGATAAAGCTAGAGGTTTGAACACATTGTGAAAAGTTTGTGAAAAATTAATTGTAAAACATTCTGTGTATGAACATATTGGCTAAATTTAAAGGGGTACTATGCAGTTTTTTTCTGTAAGTTCAACATTGGAATGAAAGCACACCAGGATTTTCTTAGAGCATTGATCTACTCTTTAACAAAAATATGTAAAAGTTATAAAAGGCTTATAAAAATCTCACCTATGGTCAAACTGATTAAGACTGATAAATTTGTCTATAAGGTTTTATTAAAAATTGGGGTTTACATTAATAGTACACTAATGCCAGGCCACAGCAGCTCATGCCTGTAATCCCAGCACTTTGGGAGGCTGAGGTAGGCGGATCATCTGAGGTAAGGAGTTTAAGACCAGCCTGGCCTACATGGAGAAACCCCATCTCTACTAAATACAAAAATTAGCCGAGTGTGGTGGGGCATGCCTATAGTCCCAGCTACTCAGGAAGCTGATGAGGCAGGAGACTGCTTGAGCCCAGGAGACAGAGGTTGCAGTGAGCTGAGATCACACCACTGCACTCTAGCCTGGGCGACAGAGCAAGACTCTCTCTTAAAAAAACAAAAAACAAAAAGTACACAAATAGAAGGGTAAAATTTGGATTTCTCTTCTCTTTTGATTAATATTTTCATGTAGTATTAAAGGATAATGAAATATTTTTGTCTGCTTTTTGAATAAACTATCAAAAAAAGAAGGGGAAGACAAGAGACAGATTGTTTGAAAAGCTGTCTTCTCTCTATCAGTAAGTAAGTGTTTTTGCCTTTTAAAAATTTTTGAGTCATTATTTTGGCTAAGTGAATGACTTATGGTAACCTGGAATTTTATTTCATAATATCAAGTGTTTTAAACCTTTAACATATTTGATAGGCTTCCCCAAAATCAAATTTCAGTTTCAAAATTGTCTTTTCTGACCTCTAACTTTGAGATGCTACAGAGGATCCCTGAAGCATTAGAAAGAGAGGTAAACAGGATTGTTTGACATGTTAAGTTACATGGGAAACTCTGTCAAAATAAAAAATAACGTTTAATGTTCTTCAGGTTATACTTTAGTAAATGATATTAATATATGTTCCAAAATTACATGGGATTTCTAAAATTTTAATATGTCCAAGTATATGCTATCAATCATAATTATGGTTATTATATTAAGTTATTGTAAACCACAGAAATAGCCAAATTTCCTTGTTAATTGTATCTGGACTAAAGTCATTCCACAGTTAATTGCTTAATGCTGATGCAGTTTCTAAAAACTTCACAAGCACACAAAATCCTAGAATATGGAGGCATGGGAATGTAAATTTAGAATTTAGAATGTAAATGTAAATGTAGAATATGGTGTCTTTTAGGAGGTTCATGAAAGGATGGAAAGGACCCTGAAAAGCACTCTTTCATACAAGTTTCTGATAACTTTGAAATATCATTTGGACTGAGTAAGAATTCCTGGAATTTAATGAGAAGACTGAGTGGTTTATAAAACTGCTAATCCAAGTAGAACAAAAATTAATTGAATATCAAGAAAATATTTTGCCAGATTTTCATGCTAAATCAGCCAATACTGAAATTGTTTAGATATACAATTTAAATGAACTCCATGGTCTAAGTCAAACTGCATATGATAAACCATCAGTCATCCGTGCTATGCACCTAAATGGGAGAAATATCTGGTATTCAAGAGGACGTAAGCCCCATGTTAATTAAGCAAGGACTCATGGAGAACCAGGACAGCTGCCTTGTCCTTCCTGAGTTATTTAAGCTTTTGTTATTAAAGATCTACATTCTCTGACTCATCATGGAAAATAAAATAATTTAAATTAAATCTATATTGATGTGGTGACTTTTTTTTTTTTTTTGAGATGGAGTCTTTCTCTGTCTCCCAGGCTGGAGTGCAGTGGCACGATCTCGGCTCACTGCAACCTCTGATGCCTGGGTTCAAGCAACTCTCCTGCCTCAGCCTCCCAGGCAGCTGGGATTACAGGTGTCTGCCACTGCACCTGGCTAATTTTTGTAGTTTAGTAGAGACGGGGTTCAAGAGGCCAGGCTGGTCTTAAACCCCTGACCTCATGATCTACCTGCCTTGGCCTCCCAAAATGCTGGGATTACAGGCATGACTTCTAAATTGACTAAATAGTTTATGACTAATGTTTACTTTGTCAGATGCATATTCCTGGGAAGACAATCAAATCTTTAGGTATATTTTCATTTCTGGTGGGCCGTTGAAACATTTACAGAGGAATTTCATTCAATGGTCATTTTCAATGCATGATTTCTGGATGTATAAAAGCTTTCCCATGCAAAAGGGTGATGTTATAACAGTAGACTTCTATGCCACAGTATAATTTTACCAGATAAAGAAAGCTTTTCATGGTTCACTGACTGAGGACAATCAAACCCTTCACAATTTAGAACTCAAAGGTTTGATCTTCTGAGAATCAAAGACTGCCCTTGCCATCCACACTGCAAAAACAACTTTGGAACCTTGAACCTTGGGTTCATAATCTCACAACTAAGAAGAATCCCTTCACGCTCTTGGAGCTCACCACCCATTAGAACTCTTAAGGTAAAGCTAACCAGGGAAGTTTTTCCCCAGAAGATGCCATCCTTATGTGAACTGCTTTTCTCAATATCACAGATCAAGATTTCTCTACTATCATGAGACTCTTAACTTTGAATATTTTCCCCTTCCTTATGCCTCTATGAACACTAGAAGTGAAAAAGGGGTCTGTTGTGTGCACTTTCTGGGTATACTTTTATTTGTGAAGGATTTTATGGCCAGCCTTGTACATAGATAACTTTATACCTTGATGGATGAAAGATGAAGGCCCATGTAGGTGAGAAACTTTAATGGTACATATGTTGCCTCACAATCAGTCAGAAATAAAACATTGGTTCACTCCTCTTAATCTACATCATGGGTTAAAGAGCATATTGCCAGGAGACCTTCACTCTTCTAGAAGGGCATCATTTGTTAGGTCCTTTTTTCATGTTTTGGAGTAAAAGAAGCAATGGTTAAAAATGTATCCTTCATGATAAACTCTATAGCAGATTCTATTGTAAAGGCTATAGTTACACAATAGAATTTAAATTCTCTTGTGAAAGTTGTGTTAAATAATAGAATTATTCTAGATTATTTACTGGCTAAACAAAAGTATCTGTGCAGCTCTGGCACTTGTGGCCTGTGGAAAAATACCTCACATCTGGTATTATAGAGATTCAGTTGCAGGGAGCTAGCCAAGAGATGGCTTAGTTAAGTGAGTAGACTCTTTATCTAGCTCCTTCTTTGATCTATTTGATTTTAGGTGGTTTGGTTTATAGGGACCCTGGGCAAGGCGAATACTCCAAACTCTTTGTATTATCCTCCTGATAGTCACAATCATAGTCTCTTGGTGTGCTGTATTCTCCCAAAGGTTTTAAATGTTTGTGTGTAGCTGTCTCTAAAAGGTCAAATGGTCTGTCTTCAGCTGGAATGACAAGAGCTGAAAGAAAGTGTGACCAGGAGGACACCATAGCCTATGAAGGACATGATGAATCTGGAAACCCAAAATGGTGGTAACGGAGAGTGGTGCTAAGGTCCTAAATTTTGGTTACACTCTTACCTAACAGAACCTGAACAAAAAGGGAAGTTTTTAAACAAATTTATGAGAGGCCATTGTTTTGAACTGAGTTTATTCACAAGGCCCCAATAGACCAAACCAAACCAAAACAGAGTCACTTGCACTAAATGTGACATAAATGAAGACTTTAAGAAAACACATAGGTCCTAGAACGGACCAGGTTTTGTTTTTTTCATGTGAACAGGATGTTCCAGCATAAGGAGATACCCTCTTTTCAGTCAGTCCTTGCCTCCACTTTGCAAAACCCATTGTTCTACTGTTTTCCAATGAGTTTCAAGACCAAATAACTACATTTACGACGGTGGTAGTGACATTAATGACTAATGTTTTGGCCAATCTCTCAAAATTGAGAAGATGATAAAACGAGTGGAATTGTTAAATCAAGTTCAGCCTAAAGCTGCCTCCTTAAATATTTTAAGTTGGCTTAAAGGTTTTTCTGTACATCCTGAACTATAACAAGTGGAGGTATTAACAACCATAGCTTACACTTGTGCCAGTCACCGAGTTTTGACCAATCAAATGTAGCCAACTGTTTGAACCATGTTCAAATAAGGCAAACACTGAGCTATAACCAATCCAGCTCTTTCTGTTTTCTGTACCTCACCTCTGTTTTCTGTACATCTCTTTCCTTTTTCTGTCTATAAACCTTCTTCCAACACGTGGCTGCACTGGAGTCTCTGAGCCTACCCTGGCTCAGAAGGCTGCCTGATTTGCGAATGGTTTATTGCTTAATAAACTCCTTTAAATTTAATTTGGCTGAACTATTTCTTTGTATCACTTCATATGCCATTTGAGAACTGCTAATCCAAACAGTGAGATCCCACTTTACACCCATTAATATGAGTAGTCCTCAAAACAAAACAAAACAAAAATAAAAAACAAAACCCAGAAAATAACAAGTGTTAGTGGGGATTTGAAATGAAAACCTTTGTGCACTGCGGGTAGGCATGTAAGATGCTGGAGACACAATGGATAACTCTATGCCAGTTCCCCCACAAAGACAGAAGTACCATATGACCTAGCACTTTTTCTTCTGGGTATACCCAAAATAATTGAAAGCAAAGACTCGATCAAATATTTGTACAATCCATGTTCATAGCAGCATTATTTACCATACCCAAAGGTTGAAAGCAATTCTAGTGTCCATTGATGGGTAAATGGATAAACACAATGAGGCAGACATATACAATGGAATATTATTCAGCCCTAACAAGGAAGGAAATTCTGACCCGTGCTCCAGTATAGATAAACTTTGAAGACATAATGCTAAATGAAGTAGACCTTTCACAAAAGGACAAATACTGTATGATTCCACTTACAAGAGGTCCTGAGGTAGTCAATTTTATGTTATATACATGTTACCATAATTTTTTTAAAAAGAGCCACTCTCTTTGAATCTTTAAATCTGTATTTTTATGTATTTGATATTTTTAATAAGATTTACCCTCATTTCTCACCTACCCTAGATACAGGGCCCTAAAGCACATCAGGGGAAGCTGAAGGAAATCAGGCTCCATAGCTTACAAGTCCCTGGACTCCAGGATCCAGAGGTTAATTCACACTCTGATCTCGGAGAAGTTCAAGACCCTCAGCAGAGCTTTTCCTGGCCGGGGCATTTTTGCCCCTGAGATATTAAACACTGTAACCAGGAACTTCTGTTTTCACCCCTATCCTTTCCTTCACCTTTTACTAAATGCAATGTTTTATTTTTTCCAAGTACAAAACAATAAAACAGTTATAAAGTCATAAGGAAATCTGAAGAAGCTCACTCTCTAAAATGAGTTTAAAGTTTATCATAAGACTCACTTTAGAATGAAAACAGCTTAAATCTTTAAATTAGGCACACCCTATTCCTGAGAAATACTTATTTGATTGATAGAGAGATATTTCTTTTTGAGTCCACTCACCCCACATAGACAAATACTCCTCCCATGTCAGATTATCAGATTAATTGTAGCAGGAGCTATAAATAGTTTTATCTTCATCCTTCAGGAACTGGCATGATTTTAAGCTGTGTTTTTTCCTGGTGTTCCTGAGATGAAATTGGTTATGGACTGTAAGAAAGAGGGGATTTCTCTTGGTTTCAAAATTGTATGTGAGAAAGAAGCCTTTCCAAGTTTTTACATTATAGATTTTTTTTAAACAAAAAGTGTGAGTCTAAACTTGATGATACAAAGACCTATGATCTATTCATGTAAATTCTTTGGAAGGAAATTATTTTATTTTATTTTGTTTGAATAGATTTTGTAAGATTATTCTAGACTGAATTTGGAAGCAGCTGAGAATTTGGTTCCTTATGTTTGGATGGAGATACAATATTCAGATTTCCCAATGGGCAATGTTCCATCTCTGAAACTTCTTTTAAAATGTGTTTTTGAATATAGTTGGGTCCTATGGAGAATCATATGTGGATAATGTGCCACAGCACTGGTTAACATTTGGGGCTGTCCTCTTCTCAATGTTAGATGCTCTTCTTTGGTGATGATGCCAGGTGCTTAGCGAGTTGCCCACATATATAATCTCTTAAATGGAAATTCTATCAATGATAACTTGTTTTGGAGAACATTAATTTGAAAGGAGTTTGCATACCAGGGATTTAGACTCAGCACTGTAACATTTTTCCTGAAATGAATTTCTCTGTGTTTATAATGTGTCTTTCTCTGTACATGTATTTAAATGCTAACTGTATTGGAAGGTATTTAGGTGACTTGGGTAAAATGAAATCAAGGAAAGCTCCCAGGAGGAGGGAAGACACATAGGCAGTCATTTCAGGAGCAGAGAGACACAGTTCAGCAGTGAAGAAAGGGGAAGGGCTTTTTCGGGCATGGTGGCTAATGCCTGAATCCCAGCACTTTGGGAGGCCAAGGAGGGTGAATCATGATGTCAGGAGTGGAGTTGAAGACCAGCCTGGCCAAGATGATAAAACCCAAGCTCTACTAAAATACAAAAAAATTAGCTGGGCGTGGTGTTGGGTGCCTATAACCCCAGGTATTCAAGAGGTTGAGGAAGAGAATTGCTTGAACCCAGGAGGTGAAGGATGCAGTGAGCTGAGATAGCACCATTGCACTTCAGCCTGGGTGACAGAGTGAGACTCTGTTGAAGGAAGGAAGGAAGGAAGGAAGGAAGGAAGGCAGGCAGGCAGGCAGGCAGGAAGGCAGGAAGGGAGGGAGGGAGGGAAGGAAGAAAGAGAGAGAGAGAAAGAAAGAAGGAGGGAAGGAGGGAGGGAGGAAGGGGGGAGAGAGAGAGAGAGAGAGAGAGAGAGAGAGAGAGAGAGAGAAGAAAGAGAAAGAAAGAAAGAAAGAAAGAAAGAAAGAAAGAAAGAAAGAAAGAAAGGAAGGAAGGAAGGAAGGAAGGAAGGAAAAGAAAAGAGAAAAGGAAAGGAAAGGAAAGAGAAGAAAAGAAAAGAAAAGAAAGAGAAAGAGAAAGAAAGAAAGAAGCCAGCCCATGGACAATGATTAGTAAATCCATTCACCTGTGTCAAACAGACCCTGAATCAAACAAGATCTGAAGGTAGGTAAATTATGACACATGCCCTCGGGGTAATAGTATGAAGCCACTACAATTAATTTTATTAAGATTGGAGTATGGCAATTGTTTTTACAGTTTAATAACTAGGCAAATATAGTTTTATAACAATTATGCAAAAAGAAAAAAAGCAACCTATGACTTGCAAAACAAAATCTATGCTTTTTTTCTTAATCATGGGATAGTAGGTTTTTAAAAAATCCCTATTGGTTTTTAAATTTTTATTGCCTATTTCTTCAAGATAAAAATAACTATTTTACTTGTTTTCAAATGAAAGCAGTAAGGGCTAGAGGTACAGGGTAGGTGCTTTGAGTCTGAGAGAACCCACCAATTTAAAAAATTTAGATATTAATTAATTTTCAATTCTTAAGAGTTGTCACATAACTTTTATAATAAGGAAAGATAATTTGGTAGAAAAATAAATTTTAATAAACACTTGATCTAAATTATCTGCATCCTAAAAACAATAGTAAATTTATACTGGAATACATAGATAGTACTATGAAATAATTGTTTGAAAAATGAAAATAAAATATGGTAAATTCATAAATGTAAAGATGTGGAGAGAAAAGACTGGATGGAAATATTTCAAAATTCAGGTTGCCTCTGAACAGCAGTATTATCAGCAGTTTATTCTCATCTCTGGACATTTCTATATTTTCCAAGTTGTTCATACAGCATGTATATTACCTTTAAAATTAGTGAAAAGACCTTTTAGCAAATATTTTTTGTCACTAGGAAAAACAGTATGTTGATTCCTCAAAAAATTAAATATAGAATTACCATATGACCCAACAATTTCACTTCTACACATATAAACCCAAACTATTTAAAAGCAGGGACTCAAACAGATATCTTTGCACTCATATTCATAGTAGCATTGTTCCCAATAGCCAATGGTAAAACCACACAAGTGTTTGTTTATGAAGGTACAAACAATGTGTGATATGTATACACAGTGGAATATTATTCAGCCCTAAAAAGAAATGAAATTCTGATACCTGCTCCAACAGGAATGAAACTTGGAGATATAATGCTAGCTGAAATAAGCCAGTCACAAAAAGGCAAATGCTGCATGATTTCACTTACATGAGATATTTACAGTAGTCAAAATCGTAGAGACAAGAAGTAGAATGGTAGTTGCCCAGGAGCCAGAGAGAGGAGATATGGGGGTAGTTAACATTTAATGAGTATAGAGTTTCACTTTTGCAAAATGAATAGAACTCTGGAGATGAACAGTGATGATGGCTGCACCACACTGTGAATGTACTTAATATCACTGAACTGTACACTTAATAATGGTTAACACGTTAACTTCATGTTATGTGTATCTTACAACAATTGAAAATAATCTAATTTGAATTAGAATTCAGATAACACGAGGAGATCAGATAAAATGATAAAGTTGGTGATGAAGTTGGAAGGTGGTACGCCAAATCACTAAGAGCCTTGAGCTCCCAGCTGGTCTGTGATATCAGAGCCGGGGGAAGGAAATGTGGAGTGGTGGGCTGGGGAGGACCAGTTTGGCCACTACGCTCAGGACGAATCAGGCAGGACTAACAGGTGAGAGGGAGGGAGCCAAAAGTTATCCCGAGCATCGTGTCCTGGATGCTCTGCCTATGTCTCCATGTTTATGGCTAGGGAGACACAGACTCAGAGAAGTGGTTTGCCCCATGTCCTAGCTCTACTAGGTGGCAGAGCCTTGTCCTGAGCACAGGTGGATATGCTATTTCCTTCATACTATCCTACCTCCATGTATTATAAATGGAAGAAAAGGGGAAAGTGGTGGGAGAAGAGAAGATGATGGAGAGAATGGAAAGAAAGAAAACAAGAATAAAGAGAGGGTGAGCCAGCAGACAGGAGAAGACTCAAAGCTGCAAACAAGAACGAACTTTTAAATAAGGCCTTAAGTCTGCATTGAACTTTTGACAATTATGGTTTGTCAGCATGGTAACTGATTCATAATTATTTTATGGGAGTTTAGCAACTCTATATGTAACTGGTGCAGAGCAGTTGCAGAGTTGTTAATCCTGAATGTTTATTACCCACCATTCCATAAATAGCTTAATAAATCTAAACAAGTCCAATTTATGGAGACGGTTATGGCATTCTATTCAAATTTCAAGCAATTACAATAAAAACACATCTACTGAGGGAACAGCAGTTTTGTTATTTTTTAAATTTGGTACTGGAGGATGGCTGAGACTTGACATCCCCTTGAGTTGGTGTTTGCTCTGTGTCTGGACCCAGGGACTAGGGGCAGGACAGCAATCAGAGGCTGTCTGTGAGTTGTCTGCCAAGGAGATGGAGTGAGACTGAGATACAGGTTGTCATTTGCCGTCATGTTTAAGGATCTAGGTTCCTGGTAATCACAACATTTCAAGGCTCGCCTTGGACCCTGCTGTGATAGAGTATTTTATAACACAGGTTGGGTCGGTATTGAGCATTTTCTAGAAGGTGAATGATTTGGGAAGGGCCAGAAGCAACGATTTCTCTCCTCAAAGCTACTTTCAAGGTCATGGACTACTCTGATCACTGCCAGGAGTTCAATGCAGCCTATAATACAGTGTTGTAGGTAGAATCAGAAAGAAGATAACCCCTCTCCGCCCCAAACTTAATGCTATTACTTACTTCTTGATCCATGCATTTTCTCTTACTCCTGATACTTCGCCTTTTATTGTTGCCTGTTAGGGAGGCAATTGGTTGAAGGTGATACAACGAGGGGGTGAGGGAGGGAGGGGGGAGAGAGAGAGAGAGAGAGAGATAGAGAGAGAGAGAGAGAGACAGAGAGAGAGAGAGGGAGGGAGGAGAGAAAGTGGAAAAGTCAAGGGACTAAAAGAATCAGCCCACCTGGCCCCAGCCAGGACTGTTATCCTTACTGTGTGCCTTGAACAAGTCACTTGTACTGCTGCATCTCAGTGTCCTCTTTCAGTGCTGACATTCTGTGGTTCTGTGATTAAGGGAAAAGAAAGAGCAGGTGATTTAGAGACAGGTGAAAGATGTACTCTGAAGAGAAGGTACCCTGTCCCAATTGGAGACAAGACTTTATATCACCAAAGATAGAAGTCTGACTCCACCTTCTTCCAGCTCAACAGTTGATTGAGAAGCAACCTCTTCACTGTGAAGTGTAGTATTTGAAACTACACATGAATAAGACTCATTCTCTTCCTCCCTAAGAGTTTGAGTCTAGCAAAGTAGGAGATGCATACTCAGGTAATTATAGCACAAGAAGGTAAATGCAAATTGACATTTTGAAGAAAATGTTTTAGGAGTACAGAGAAGGAAAGTTACTTCTTTGAATTGGGGAAGGATGTGTTTAGGTCATCCTTCATGAAGAAACTGCTATTTTGCCTAGGCCTTCAAGGATGGATGAATAGACATCCCCCAAGTGAGAAAATAGGAGAAGAACACACCATGTAAATGGAACAGCAAAGCAAAGAATAATGGAAGAACATTTATTTACTTGCTATATGCCAGGTATATTTGTGATCACTATGGATACAATAGTAAATAAGACAGTCTCTCATTTCATGGAGTTTACCATCAAGTGGGTGGCAACAGGTATTAAACAAATATTCATATACATGAATATGGTGGTCTTAGGAAATGGAGATGTCTGTGCCTGAAGTGTAAGGTATGTGCTGGGGAGAAACTGGACGTGAACTTAAAAATATACAAAAGGTTGTGGAGTGTCTTGAGTGCAGTGTATTTTATCCCTTGGGTAGTGGGGCACTAACAAATATTTTGTTAGTGGAGAAACATTAGCTGACTTGTGTTTTAGAACTAAAACAAAAACTGAGTAAGGAATACATTAGATGGAAAGAGACTGGATGCTGAGAAAGCAATTAGAATGTTATTACCACAGTCTAAGAAAAAGATGATGAGATTGGATATAGGATCCTCTCCATGAACATAAAGACAAGGGAGAGATTTGAAAAGAATTTTAAGAGGCACAAACAAAATTTGATAACATGAGCAGTGAGCAAGAGAGAGGCAAAGACTATACCATTTACAGATTAAGTGACTCGGGAAATATTTACACCATTCCTGAATATAAGAAATATAAAAGGAAGAGGTGGTTAAAGGAAAAGCATGCAATTGAATTTGAGGAAGCTACGGGACATCTAGTAAGTTGATAGAAATGTTATCTTGGAATTTAAGATAAGTCCAGGCTGGAGTTAGTGATTGATTTGAGAATCTTTAATTTAGAAGCAGACATAGAAACTATGGGAATGCATGAGAACACTTAGAGAAAGAATGGAGAAGACTATCCCTCCCCAAAGCAAGTCATGCAGAAAGGGAAAAGTGAGGAAATTTAGAATGAGTACTCAGGGAGAATGATGTCCTAGAATCAATGAAGGAAGTAAAAAGATAAAGGGGCTTAATATGGGAAATGATACCTGAAGGCCAACTAAAACCAGGGGAAAAAAAGAACCATTTAATGATTAATCACTCAGGAGGGTGTTGGAGACCTTGGGTCAAGTAATTTTATTGACTTGTTAGGAGCAGAAGGCATTAAATAAAAGGTTATGAGGGGCCAAAGTCCAGGAAGTAGAGAAAGCAAGCACAGAAAGGACTCCGAGAGAGTATTCCAGCAAAGAAGGACTGGGAATAATTGAATATTACAGTCATGACATTCGTTCACTCATTCAATAAATATTGCTTGACAAATACACTCTAAACACTGAGCTAGGGGTCATTATAGAGACCAGTAAGGCATAATTCCTGTCTCCAAGGTGCTCAGTCTTGTAAGAGAGGCAGATGCAAGTTGCAATGAAGGCAATAGTGAAAGTATATAAAGATACAGATGCATGTAGCTCAGAGAAAGAAAAATTTGTTCTATCTGGTGGCAAAGTCAAGAAACTTCCTACATAGGTGCAATAAAGTTGTGTCTTAAAAGATTAAAAATAGTTTACCAGGTGCAGGAAGATGAAATTCATTCCAACAAGTGGGAATAGTACATTCAATTAAATGAAGGCAAGAAAGAGAATGTGTTTTGGTAGCCTCAAACAATTTGGCATTATTGGATCACGTGAGAAGGGGAGTGTCAACTAATGGAGCTAAAATGTAGACAGGAACTAGAACATAAATTGCTTCAGGTGCCATGCGTTAGGCTAAGAACATGGTCTCTACCTTGTAGATAGAGAGAAAATGCATAAGCAAGAAAAACTTGAAATTTTGAAAGAGCTTTGATTTTAGCTTTACTCCTTATTGATTCATATTTCCTGATTGGTTTATTTCACTGTTATTTTCCTAGTTTAAATCAGCACTTGGTTCCTTTATTTTTCATTGTTTTTCTTTAATTATTAAGTACTGCTTTTATAGTATCATATTATTTTTGTATGAAGCGTTATTTTTTTCATTGGTATCTAGGTAATAAGTGGCTTCTTTTTAAATTTCCTCTTTGAAATCAGTTTAAAAAAAGAAAGCAAAAAATCAAAAGAATAAATAAATAAATAAATTGATTCTTTGAGAGAACCAATAAAACAGACATGCCTCTTACAAGCCTAATTAAGTGGGAAAAAAGAGCATAAAAGTAGACAAGATTAAAAACAAAAAAGAGGACACAAGTTCCAGAGTTACATGCTTGAATTGTATAGTAACAAAATTTAAAACCTACATAAAATAAATTAATTCCAAATATAACGCACTCTACTAAAACTGATTAAGAAGAAATGGAAATCTTGACTCAATCAATTATTAGAGAAGAAATAGAAAGCTGATTAGTCACCAGTCCTCAGAGCTGAGCTCTTATATAACTTAAGCACAGGTAATTCCAATGCAATGAAATTATTCCAGATGATATAAAGAAATAAAACCTGCCCTATAACTCTAGTAACAAAACCTATATAGATAGCAATGAAGGAAAACTATATATTAAGATGGCTTATTAATATAGATGCAAATTTCTAAATGAAATATTGGCAAATAGAATCAGTCAATGATCTAAAGAATAGTATATTATGATGTAAGAGAATTTATCAAAATAATCCATTATGCCATTATATCAGTATATATCAATTATACCAATTTCTACCATTATATAAATAAATTGAATACATATGTGTATGTATATATATATACTTAACACATAATATGTGTATTGTTTGTATATGTTTATACACGTACATGACCAAATGGTATTTATCCTGAGAATGCGAGGTTGGTTAAACATATAAAAATCAAGCAAGGTAATATAGCACATTAACAGAATAAAGGGAAAAACCACATGATCATCTTCAGAAATGCAAAAAAAGCAAATAAAAGCAAATTTATTTTTATTTTTACTTTAAGTTCTGGGGTATGTATGCAGATCGTGTAGGATTGTTACATAGGTATACACATGCCATGGTGGTTTGCTGCATCCATCCCCCCATTATCTACATTAGGTAGTACCCCTAAAGCTCTCCCTCCCCACTCCCTGCTATCCCTCCCCTAACCCCTGCTACCCCACAACAGGCCCCGGTGTGTGATGTTCTCCTCCCTGTGTCCATGTGTTATCATTGTTCAACACCCACTTATGAGTGAGAACGTGCAGTGTTTGGTGTTCTGTTCTTGTGTTAGTTTGCCGAGAATGACGGTTTCTAGCTTCATCCATGTCCCTGCAAAGGACATAAACTCATCCTTTTTTATGGCTGCATAATATTCCATGGTGTATATGTACCATATTTTGTTTATCCAGTCTATTATTGATGGGCATTTGGGTTGGTTCCAAGTCTTTGCTATTGTGAACAGTGCTGCAATGAACATACATGTGCATGTGTCTTTATAAAAGAACGATGTATAATCCTTTGGATATATACTCAGTAATGGGATTGCTGAGTCAAGTGGAATTTCTATTTCTAGATCCTTGAGGAATTGCCACACCGTCTTCCACAATAGTTGAACTAATTTACACTCCCACCAACAGTGTAAAAGTGTTCCTATTTCTCCACATCCTCTCTAGCAACTGTTGTCTCCAGATTTTTAAAGAATCACCATTCTAACTGGTGTGAGAGGTGTCTCAATGTGGTTTTGATTTTCATTTCTCTAATGACCAGTGATGACAAGCCTTTATTCATACTTTTTTGGCTGCATAAATGTCTTCTTTTGAAAAGTGTCTGTTCCTATCCTTTGCCCACTTTTTGATGTGGTTGTTTTTTTCTTGTAAATTTGTTTAAGTTCTTTGTAGATTCTGCATATTAGCCCTTTGTCAGATGGGTCATTGCAAAATTTTTTTCCCATTCTTTTGGTTGCTGGTTCACTTTAATGATAGTTTCTTTTGCTGTGCAGAAGCTCTTAAGTTTAATTAGATCCCATTTGTCTATTTTAGCTTTTGTTGCCATTGCTTTTGGTGTTTTAGTAATGAAGTCCTTGCCTATGCCTATGTCCTGAATGGTAGTGCCTAGGTTTTCTTCTAGGTTTTTTATGGTGTTAGGTCTTATGTTTAGATCTTTAATGGAGTTAATTTTTGTATAAGGTGTAAGGGAGGGGTTCAGTTTCAGCTTTCTGCATATGGCTAGCCAGTTTTCCCAGCAGCATTTATTAAATAGGGAATCCTTTCCCCATTGCTTGTTTTTGTCAGGTTTGTCAAAGATCAGATGGTTTTAGACTTGTGGCATTACTTCCAAGGCCTCTGTTCTGTTCCACTGGCTATATCTCTGTTTTGGTACCAGTACCATGCTCTTTTGATTACTGTAGCCTTGTATATAGTTTGAAGTCAGGTAGTGTGATGACTCCAGCTTTGTTTTTTTTGCTTAGGATTGTCTTGGCTATACAGGCTCTTTTTTGGTTCCATATGAAGTTTAAGGTGGTTTATTCCAGTTCTGTGAAGGTCAGTGTTAGCTTGATGGGGATAGCACTGAACCTATAAATTACTTTGGGCAATATGGACATTTTCACAATATTGATTCTTCCTAACCATGAGCATGGAATGTTTTTCCATCTGTTTGTGTCCTCTCTTATTTCCTTGGGCAGCGGTTTGCAGTTCTCTTTGAAGAGGTCCTTACATCCCTCGTTAGTTGTATTCCTAGGTATTTTATTCTCTTTGTAGCAATTGTAAATGGAGTTCACTCATGATTTGCCTCTCTGTTTGTATGTTATTGGTGTATAGGAATGCTCGTGATTTTTGCACATTGATTTTGTATTCTGAGACTTAGCTGAAGTTGCTTATCAGCTTAAGGAGATTTGGGGCTGAGACGATGGGGTCTTCTAAATATACAATCATGTTGTCTGCAAATAAAGACAATTTGATTTCCTGTTTTCCTAATTGAATACCCTTTATTTCTTTTTCTTGCCTGATTGCTCTGGCCAGGCAGAACTTCCAATACTATGTTGAATAGGAGTGGTAAGAGAGGGCACCCTTGTCTTGTGCCAGATTTCAAAGGGAATACTTCCAGTTTTTGTCCATTCAATATGATATTGGCTATGGGTTTGTAATAAATAGCTTTTATTATTTTGAGATATGTTCCACTGGTTTATTGAGAGTTTTCAGCATAAAGAGCTGTTGAATTTTGTTGAAGGCCTTCTCTGTATCTATTGAGATAATCATGTGGTTTTTGTCTTTGGTTCTGTTTATGTGATGGATTATATTTATAGATTTGTGTATGTTAAACCAGCCTTGCATCCCAGGCATGAAGCTGACTTGATCATGATGGATCAGCTTTTTGATGTGCTGTTGGATTTTGTTTGCCACTATTTTATTGAAGATTTTTACATGAATGTTCATCATGGATATTGGCCTGAAATTTTCTTTTTTAGTTGTGTCTCTGCCAGGTTTTGGTATCAGGATGATTCTGGTCTCATAAAATGAGTTAGGGAGGACTCCCTCTTTTTTTGTTGTTTTTGGAATAGTTTCAGAAGAAAATGGTACCAGCTCCTCTTTGTACCTCTGGTAGAATTTGGCTGTGAATCTGTCCGGTCCTGGACTTTTTTTGGTTGGTAGACTATTAACTGCTGCCTCAACTTCAAACCTTGTTATTGGTCTATTAAGGGATTCAGCTTCTTCTTGGTTTAGTTTTGGGAGGGTGTAAGTGTCCAGGAATTTATCCATTTCTTCTAGATTTACTAGTTTATGTGTATAGAGGTGTTTGTAGTAATTTCTGATGGTAGTTTGTATTTCTGTGGGATCAGTGGTGATATCCCCCTTATCATTTTTTTATTGCATCTATTTGATTCTTCTCTTCTTTTTTACTAGTCTGGCCAGTGGTCTGTCGATTTTGTTGATCTTTTCAAAACACCAGCTCCTGGATTTATTGATTTTTTTGAATGGTTTTTTTGTGTCTCTTTCTCCTTCAGTTCTGCTCTGATCTTAGTTATTTCTTGTCTTCTGCTAGCTTTTGAATTTGTTTGATCTTGCTCCTCTAGTTCTTTTAATCTTGACATTAGGGTGTTGATTTTAGATCTTTCCTCACTTCTCACATGGGCATTTATTGCTATAATTTTCCCTCTAGACACTGCTTTAAATGTGTCCCAGAGATTCTGGTATGTTGTGTCTTCATTCTCATTGGGTTCAAAGAACATCTTTATTTCTGCCTTCATTTCATTATTTTTCCAGTAGTCATTCAGGAGCAGGTTGTTCATTTTCAGGTAGTTGTTTGGTTTTGAGTAAGATTCTTGATCCTGAGTTCTAATTTGATTGCACTGTGGTCTGAGAGACTGTTTGTTATGATTTCTGTTATTTTGCATTTGCTGAGGAGTGATTTACTTCCAATTATGTGGGCGATTTTAGAGTAAGTGCGATGTGGTGCTAAGAAGAATGTATTTTCTGTGGATTTGGGGTGGAGAGTTCTGTAGATGTCTATTAGGTCTGCTTGGTCCCAAGTCCTGGATATCTTTGTTAATTTTCTGTCTCATTGTCTGTCTAATATTGACAGTGGAATGTTTAAGTCTCCTACCATTATTGTGTGAGAGTCTAAGTCTCTTTGTAGGTCATTAAGAACTTGCTTTATGTATCTGGGTGCTCCTGTATTGGGTGCATATATATTTAGGATAGTTAGCTCTTCTTGTTGCATTGATCCCTTTACCATTATGTAATGCCCTTCTTTGTCCTTTTGATCTTTGTTGGTTTAAAATCTGCTTTATCAGAAACTAGGATTGCAACCCCTGCTTTTTTTTGCTCTTCATTTGCTTGGCAAATCTTCCTCTATCCCTTTACTTTGAGCCTACGTGTGTCTTTGCACGTGAGATGGATTTCCTGAATACAGCATACCGATGGGTCTCGATTCTTTATCCAGTTTGCCAGCCTGTGTCTTTTGAATGGGCATTTAGCCCATTTACATTTAAGGTTTATATTATTATGTGTGAATCTGATCCTGTCATTTTGATGCTAGCTGGTTGTTTTGCCTATTAGTTGATGCAGTTTCTTCATTATGTCAACTGTCTTTACAATTTGGTATGTTTTTGCAGTGGCTGCTACTGGTTGTTCCTTTCCATGTTGAATGCTTCCTTCAGGAGCTCTTGTAAGGCAGGCCTGGTGGTGACAAAAATCTATCAGCAATTGTTTGTCTGTAAAGGATTTTATTTCTCCTTCGCTTATGAAGCTTACTTTGGCTGGACATAAAATTCTTGGTTGAAAATTCTTTCCTTTAAGGATGTTGAATATTGGCCCCCACTCTCTTCTGGCTTGTAGGGTTTTTTCTGAGAGATCCACAGTGAATCTGATGGGTTTCCCTTTCTGCGTAACCCAACCCTTCTCTCTGGCTGCCCTTAGCATTTTCTCCTTCATTTCAACCCTGGTGAATCTGAAGATTATGTGCCTTGGGGTTGCTCTTCTTGAGGAATATCTCTGTGGTGTTCTCTGTCTTTTCTGTATTTGAATGTTGTCCTGCCTTGCTAGGTTGGGAAAGTTCTCCTGGATAATATCCTGAAGAGTGTTTTCCAATTTGGTTTCATTCTCTCTGTCACATTCAGGTACACTGATCAAACACAGATTTGGTCTTTTCACATAATCCCATATTTCTTGGAGGCTTTGTTCATTTCTTATAACTCTTTTTCCTCTAATCATGCCTTCTTATTTCATTTCATTGAGTTGATCTTCAATCTCTGGTATTCTTTCTTCTTCTTGGTCAATTAACCTATTTAAATTTGTGTATGCTTTGTAAAGTTTTCATGCTGTGTTTTTCAGCTCCATCAAGTCATTTATGTTCTTCTCTAAGCTGTTTATTCTAGTTAGCATTTTGCCTAACCTTTTCTTAAGGTTCTTAGTTTCTTTGCATTGGGTTAGAACATACTCCTTTGGCTTGGAGAAGTTTGTTACTACCCACCTTTTGAAGCCTGCTTCTGTCAATTTGTCAAACTCATTCTCCATCTAGTTTCATTCCCTTCATGGTGAGGAGTTGTGATCCCTTGGAGGAGAAGAGGTGTTTTGGTTTTTGGTGATTTCAGCTTTTCTGTGCTGATTTCTTTCCATCTTTGTGGATTTATCTACCTTTGGTCTTTGAAATTGATGACTTTTTGATAGGGTCTCTGAGTGGATGTCCTTTCTGTTGATGTTGAAGATATTTCTGTTTTTTAGTTTTCCTTCTAACAGGCCCCTCTGCTGCAGGACTGCTGGAGGTCCATTCCAGACCCTGCTTGCCTGGGAATCACCCATGGGGGCTGCAGAACAGCAAGGATTGCTGCCTGTTCCTTTCTCTGGTAGCTTTGTCCCAGAAGGGTACCCACCAGATGCCAGCCAGAGCTCTCCTGTATGAGGTGTCTCTCAGAATATACAGGAGTCAAGGAGCCACTTAAGGAGGCAGTCTGTCCCTTATCAGAGCTCAAGTGCTGTGCTGGGAGCTCTGTTGCTACTTTCAGAGCTGCTGGGCTGGAATGTTTAAGTCTGCTGAAGTGGAACTCACAACCACCCCTTTTCCCAGGTGCTGTGTCCTGGGAAGGTGAGGCTTTATTTATAGTCCTTGATGGGCTGCTGCCTTTTTTCAGAGATGCCCTGTCCAGCAAGAAGAGAGTCTAGTCACAGTCTGCCTGCAGAGGCCTTGCTGAGCTGCTGCGGGCTCTGCCCAGCTGCTATGTAAACTTCCCTGTGATTTTGTTTATATAAACTAGGTTAGAATTGCCTCAGTAATGGGGGACACTCCTCCCCCAGTGAGCTCCATCATCCCAGGTGGAGCTCAAACTGCTGTGCTGGCTGTGAGAATTTCAAGCCAGTGGGTCTCAACTTGCTGGTCTTTGTGAGGGTGGGACCCACTGAGCTAGATCACTTGGCTCCCTGCCTTCAGTTCCCCTTTTTTTCTCAGGGGAATGAATGGTTCTGTCTTGCTGATGTTCCTGGTGCTGGCTAAAACAGCCTCCAAGTTTTGTGCTGGAAACCCGGGTCTGTAGGCATCAGCAAGAAACTTCTGGTCTGTGGGTTGTAAAGACCATGGGAAAGTGCAGCATCTAAGCCAGAGTGCTGGAGTGTCCAGAAAAGCCATTAGTGTCCTAATGGCTTCCTTTGTCTAGGAGTGGGGTTCTCTGGCCCCTTGCACTTCCTGGTTGAGGCAATGCCCCATCCTGCTTCAGTCTCCCCTCCTTGGGCTACACCTACTGTCTAACCAGTCCCATTGAGATGAACTTGGTACCTCGGTTGGAAATGAGGAGATCACTTGCCTTCTCTGTCACTCTCACTGGGAACTGGGCTCTGGAGCTATTCCTATTCAGCCATCTTGGTGGAAGTCCCAAGAAAAGCATTTGAGAAAGTCTAACACCTTCCCATGATAAAAGCAAGTTGGGAATAAAATAAAACTTCTTCAATCTGATAAATGGCATCTATGAAAAAATCTATATCTCACATCATACTTAATTATAAAAGTCTGAAATCTTTCACATCATATCAGCAATGAGATAATATGTCTTCTTTTGCCACTCCTGTTCAACATTAAACTTCTATTCAACATAAAATAGAGTGAAAGTTCTAGCTAGGACTGCTGTGCTGGTTGGAAATTTGACAATTTTTTAAAAATGTATGCAGATTAGAAAAAAAAGTAAGTATTTTTATTTGCAGAGACATGATCTTATATACAAAAAGTCCTAAGTAATCTACTCAAACACTGGTAATAAACAAGTTCATCAAGCTTAAAGGATTTTAAAAAATTAATATACAATAAACTATATTTCTATATACTGGCAATGAACAATCTGAAAATGAAACTAAGAAAATAATTACATTTATAATATCAAATAGAATAAAATACATAGGAATAATTTTAACAAAAGTAGTTTAAGACTTGCACCCAGAAAACTACAAAATATCCTTGAAAGAAATTAAAGATCTAAAAAATGAAAAGACATCCTTTGCTTATGTATTAGAATTCTTAATCTTATTAAGATGGCAATACTACCCAAGTTGATCTACATATAGGGTAGGTGAGATCTCAGTTGCTCTTTGTGTGAACATTTATAAGCTTGTACTAAAATTCAT
The DNA here is from genome assembly GCF_009761245.1 of Sapajus apella. Taxonomy (NCBI): domain Eukaryota; kingdom Metazoa; phylum Chordata; class Mammalia; order Primates; family Cebidae; genus Sapajus; species Sapajus apella. The sequence goes on from NW_022436984.1 coordinate 4,515,425, forward strand.
ATGGTAATACAAGTTACCCAGAATAGTCAAAACAATCTTGGAAAAGAATACGGTTGGAGGACTTTTATTTCACAGTTTCAAAATTCACTACAAAAGTATAGTGTTCAAGATTCTGTGGTACTATTATAAGCATAGATATAAGATCAGTAGGATAGAATCAAGAGTCCAGAAATAAACACGCATGTTTTTGTTCAATTGCTTTTCAACAAGGGTGTCAATACAATAAAGTATGGATAGAATGGCCTTTTCAACAAATGATCCTTGGACAGCAAATGATCCTGGCTATCCACATTCAAAAGAATTAAGCTGCAACTCTACGTAACACTATTTACATAAAAATTAACTCGGGAGGTTCGATCCAAGATGGCCGTTTAGGAACAGCTTGGACTTGCAGCTCCCAGTGAAAGCACAGAGAGTGAGTTGACGCCGCATTTTTATAGCCCACAGACCAGGAGATTCCCAGGCGGAGGAGACCCACGGGTCACCAGCGAGACTGTTCTGGCCAGCCCAGTTCTTTCGGTCAGTGGGGCTGCTTTGCCCTGCCCGGCTGCTTTTTCGGCGGCCCGGCTGGCAGTTCTCTGTACAAAATACACTGGTTCAGCTGCCCTTTTGGCTGGCGATTGGAGCCCCGGGGAGCCGCACATTCATCTGATTAAAGAGGGGACTAAGCCAGGCCAGGAGATTCCTGAGCAAAAAAAGCACCTTGAATCTCAGTGCCACTGTTTAAGCCGGCGCAGTAGGTCACCACATGGGAAACAGATCCCTGCGTCCTTTCAACAGGTGACTGGAACACCTGGGATAAAAAAGAAAAAAAAAAAAAAAAAAAAAAAGGCTATGAGGCAGGGAGTCAGGTGATCAGGCTCAGCTGGTCCCACCCCCACAAAAAAACAGCAATCAGAAACTCTCTGGATTGAGAGTTTCACAGCAAGCACAGCTGAACTCAGGATGGTCCAGCTCTGTGGGGCAGGGGCATCCACCATTACCGAGGCACTCCACCAATAGGGAGGTAGTCCACCATTGCTGAGGCAGCCTGCTGTTGCCGAGGCAGCTTGCTGTTGCCAAGGCAACCCGCCATTGCTGAGGCTGCCTGCTGTTGCCAAGGCGACCCGCCATTGCCGAGGCAACCTGGCATTACAGATAGAGTCCGTCAATACAGAGGTGGGCCATCATTGCCAAGGCAGTCCTAACTACGCCCATATAAACAAGACTGCAGGGAAGTTCACAGGGCAGCTGGGCAGAGCCCACAGCAGCTCAGCAAAGCCTCTGTAGGCAGACTGTGACCAGGCTGCCTCCTTGCTGGGCAGGGCAGCCCTGAAAAAAACAAAGGCAGCAGCACAACAGAAACTCATAAATAAAGCCCTAACTCCCTGGGACAGAGCACCTGGGAACAAAAAGCGGTTTATGAGTTCTGCTGCAGCAGACCTAAACATACCTGCCCAGCAGCTCTGAATGAACAACGGAGCTCACAGCTCAGCACTTGAGCTTCTGTAAAAGACAGACTGTCTCCTCAAGCAGCTCCCTGACCCCTGTATATCCAAAGAGTCACCTCATAAAGGAGAGATCAGACTGACATTTGGCAGGTATCCTTCTGGAACAAAGATAGCAGAAGAAGAAACTGGTAGCAACCCTTACCATTCTGCAGCTGCTGCAGGTGATCCCCAGGCAAGCAGGGCCTGGAGTGAACCTTAGCAGTCCTACAGGAGAGGGGCCAGACTGTTAGAAGGAAAACTAAGAAACAGAAATAACTTCATCATCAACAAACTAGACGTCCACTCAGAGACCCAATCTGAAAGTCAGCAACTACAAAGACGACAGGTAGATAAATCCATAAAGATGGGAAGAAAGCAGCGCAAAAAGGATGAAAACACCTGAAACCAGAACACCTCTCCTCCTACAAGGGATCACAACTCCTCACCGGCAAGGGAACAAGGTTTGATGGAGAATGAATGTGATAAAATGACAGAATCAGACTTCAGAAGGTGGGTAGTAAGAAACTTCTGTGAACTAAAAGAACATGTTCTAACCCAATGCAAAGAAACTAAGAACCTTGAAAAAAGATTTGATGAAATGCTAATGAGAATGGACAACTTAGAAAGGAATATGAGTGAATTGATGGAGCTGAGAAACACAACACAAGAACTTCGCGAAGCATGCACAAGTTTCAACAGCTGAATTGACCAAGCAGAAGAAAGGATATCAGAGGTCGAAGATCAACTCAATGAAATAAAACGGGAAGGCAAGACTGGAGAGAAAAGGGTAAAAAGAAAAGAACAAAGTCTCCAAGAAATGTGGGACTATGTGAAAAGACCTAATCTACGTTTGATAGCTGTACCTGAATGTGATGAAGATAATGAATCCAAGCTGGAAAATACTCTTCAGGATATTATGCAGGAAAACTTCCCCAGCCTAGCAATGCAGGCCAATATTCAAGTCCAGGAAATACAAAGAACACCACAAAGATATTCTTCACGAAGAGCAACCCCAAGGCACGTAATCATCAGATTCACCAGGGTTGAAATGAAGGAGAAAATGCTAAGGGCAGCCAGAGAGAAAGGTCGGGTTACCCACAAAGGGAAGCCCATCAGACTCACAGCAGATATCTCAGCAGAAACCCTACAAGCCAGAAGAGAGTGGGGGCCAATATTCAACATCCTTAAAGAAAAGAACTTTCAACCCAGAATCACATATCCAGCTAAATTAAGCTTCATAAGTGAAGGAAAAATAAAATCCTTTGCAAACAAGCAAGTACTCAGAGATTTCGTCACCACCAGGCCTGCTTTAAAAGAGCTCCTGAAAGAGGCTCTACACATATAAAGGAACAACCAGTACCAGCTACTCCAAAAACATGCCAAATGGCAAAGAGCATCAACACAATGAACAACCTGCATCAACTAACATGCAAAAGAGCCAGCTAGCACCAAAATGGCAGTATGAAATTCACACATAACAATATTAACCCTAAATGTAAATGGACTAAATGCCCCAATCAAAAGACACAGACTGGCAAATTGGATAAAAAGCCAAAACCCATCGGTGTGCTGTATTCAGGAAACCCATCTCACATGCAAGGATACACAAAGGTTCAAAATAAGGGATGGAGGAAGAATTACCAAGCAAATGGAGAGCAAAAAAAAGCAGGAGTTGCAATTCTCATCTCTGATAAAACAGACTTTAAAGCAACAAAAATCAAAAGAGACAAAGAAGGACATTACATAATGGTAAAAGGATCAATGCAACAAGAAGAGCTAACGATCCTAAATATATACGCACCCAATACAGGAGCTTCGAGATATGTAAGGCAAGTTCTTAATGACTTACAAAGAGACTTAGACTCCCACACAATTATAGTGAGAGAATTTAACACCCCATTGTCAATATTAGACAGATCAACCAGACAGAAAATTAACAAGGATATCCAGGACTTGAACTCAGACCTGGACCAAGCTAATCTAATAGACATTTACAGGACTCTCTACCCCAAATCCAAAGAATATACATTCTTCTTAGCACCACATCACACCTACTCCAAAACTGACCATATAATCGGGAGTAAATCACTCCTCAGCAAATGTAAAAGAACAAAAATCATAACAAACAGTCTCTCAGACCACAGTGCAATCAAGTTAGAACTCAGAATTCAAAAACTAACTCAGAACCACACAGCTTCATGGAAAGTGAACAACTTGCTCTTGAATGTTGACTGGATAAACAATGAAATGAAGGCAGAAATAAAGATGTTCTTCGAAACCAATGAGAATGAAGACACAACATACCAGAATCTCTGGGACACATTTAAAGCAGTCTCTAGAGGAAAATATATAGCAATAAGTGCCCACATGAGAAGCAAGGAGAGATCAAAAATTGACACCCTATCGTCAAAACTGAAAGAGCTAGAGGAGCAAGATAAAAAAAACTCAAAACCTAGCAGAAGACAAGAAATAGCTAAGATCAGAGCAGAACTAAAGGAGAAAGAGACACAAAATTGCTTCAAAAAAAATCAATAAATCCAGGAGCTGGTTTTTCAAAAAGATCAACAAAATAGACAGACCACTAGCCAGATTAATAAAAAATAAAAGAGAGAATAACCAAATTGATGCAATAAAAAATGATAAAGGGGATATCACCACAGATTCTACAGAAATTCAAACCATCATCAGAGATTATTACAAACAACTCTATGCACATAAGCTAGTAAACCTGGAAGAAATGGATAAATTCCTGGACACTTGCCTCCACCCAAGCCTAAACCAGGAAGAAGCCAAAACCCTGAACAGACCCATAACAAGGTCTAAAGTTGAGGCAGCAGTTAAGAGCCTACCACCCAAAAAAAGCCCAGGTCCAGACAGGTTCACAGCCGAATTCTACCAGACATACAAAGAGGAGCTGGTACCGTTCCTTCTGAAACTATTCCAAACAATCCAAAAAGAGGGAATCCTTCCCAAATCATTTTATGAGACCAACATCATCCTGATACCAAAACCCGGCAGAAACTCAACAAGAAAAGAAAACTTCAGGCCAATATCCATGATGAACATAGATGCAAAAATCTTCAATAAAATACTGGCAAGCCGATTGCAACAGCACATCAAAAAGCTTATCCACCATGACCAAGTAGGCTTCATCCAGGGGATGCAAGGCTGGCTCAACATACGCAAGTCTATAAACGTAATACACCACATAAACAGAACCAAAGACAAAAATCACATGATTATCTCAATTGATGCAGAAAAGGCCTTTGACATACTTCAACAGCTCTTTATGCTAAAAACCCTCAATAAGCTAGGTATTGACGGAACATATCTCAAAATAATAAAAGCTATTTATGACAAACCAACAGCGAATATCATACTGAATGGGCAAAAACTGGAAGCATTCCCTTTGAAATCTGCCACTAGACAAGGATGCCCTCTCTCACCACTCCTATTCAATATAGTACTGGAAGTTCTAGCCAGAGCAATCAGGTAAGAAAAAGAAATAAAGGGTATTCAAATAGGAAAGGAGGAAGTCAAACTGTCTCTATTTGCAGATGACATGATTGTATATCTAGAAGACCCCATTGTCTCAGCCCAAAATCTCCTGAAAATGATAAGCAACTTCAGTAAAGTCTCAGGATACAAAATCAATGTGCAAAAATCACAAGCATTCCCATATACCAAAAACAGACTTACAGAGAGCCATATCAAGAACGAACTGCCATTCAAAATTGCCACAAAGAGAATAAAATACCTAGTAATACAACTAACAAGGAACGTAAAGGACCTCTTCAAGGAGAACTACAAGCCACTGCTCAACGAAATAAGAGAGGACACAAACAGGTAGAAAAGCATTCCATGTTCCTGGTTAGGAAGAATCAATATCGTGAAAATGGCCATCCTGCCCAAAGTAATTTACAGATTCAACGCTATCCCCATCAAGCTACCAATGACCTTCTTCACAGAACTGGAAAAAAACACGTTAAACTTCATATGGAACCAAAAGGGAGCCCGCATAGCCAAGTCAATTCGAAGCAAAAAGAACAAAGCAGGAGGCATCACACTACCGGACTTCAAACTATACTGTAAGTCTACAGTAATCAAAACAGCATGGTACTGGTACCAAAACAGAGATATAGACCAATGGAACAGAACAGAGGCCTCGGAGACAACACAACATATCTACAACCATCTGATCTTTTACAAACCTGACAAAAACAAGCAATGGGGAAAGGATTCCCTGTTTAATACATGGTGTTGGGAAAACTGGCTAGCCATGTGCAGGAAGCAGAAACTGGACCCCTTCCTGACACCTTACACTAAAATTAACTCCAGATGGATTAAAGACTTAAACATAAGACCTAACACCATAAAAACCCTAGAAGAAAATCTAGGCAAAACCATTCAGGACATAGGCATAGGGAAGGACTTCATGACCAAAACACCTAAAGCATTGGCAACAAAAGCCAAAATAGACAAATGGAACCTAATCAAACTCCACAGCTTCTGCAAAAAGAAACAGTCATTAGAGTGAATCAACAGAATGGAAAAAAAATTTTGCAGTTTACCCATCTGGCAAAGGGCTGATATGCAGAATTTACAAAGAACTAAAACAGACTTACAAGAAAAAAACAAACAAGCCCATTCAAAAGTGGGCAAAGGATATGAACAGATATCCTTTACAAGAGAAGACATACATGAGGCCAACAAGAAGATGAAAAAATGCTCATCATCACTGGTCATCAGAGAAATGCAAATCAAAACTACATTGAGATACCATCTCACGCCAGTTAGAATGGCGATCATTAAAAAAGCTGGAGGCAACAGATGCTGGAGAGGATGTGGAGAAATAGGAACACTTTTACACTGTTGGAGGAAGTGTAAATTAGTTCAACCATTGTGGAAGACAGTGTGGCAATTCCTCAAGGACCTAGAAATAGAAATTCCATTTGACCCAGCAATCCCATTACTGGGTATATATCCAAAGGATTATAAATCATTCTACTATAAGGACATGTGCACACAAATGTTCATTGCAGCACTGTTTACAATAGCAAAGACCTGGAAACAACCCAAATGCCCATCGATGATAGACTGGACAGGAAAAATGTGGCACATATACACCACAGAATATTATGCAGCCATAAACAATGACGAGTTCATGTCCTTTGTAGGGACATGGATGAACCTGGGAACCATCATTCTCAGCAAACTAACACAAGAGCAGAAAATAAAACACCGCATGTTCTCACTCATAGGCGGGTGTCGAACAATGAGAACAGATGGACACAGGGAGGGGAGAACTACACACTAGGGTCTGTTGGGGGGAAATAGGTGAGGGACAGTGCGGGGAGGGGAGTTAGGGAGAGATAGCATGGGGAGAAGTGCTAGATGTGGGTGATGGGGAGAAAGGCAGCAGATCACACTGCCACGTGTGTGCCTATGCAACAATCTTGCATGTTCTTCACATGTGCCCCAAAACCTAAAATGCAATAAAATTAAAAAAAAAAATTAACTCACAATGGATCAAAGACCTAAAGAGCTAAAATTATGAATGTCTTAGGAAAAAAATGTAGGTATAAATCTTCATAATGTTGGATTAAGCAGTAGTTTTTTAGCTATGACACCAAAAGCACAATCAATAAAAAAATAGATATATTAGACTTTACTGAATTAGAAACTTTGGTGCTCCAGAGGACACTATCAAGAAAGTGAATTGATAACATACAGAATTAGAGAAAATATTTGCAATTATATAAATGCAATATATATATTGTCTATAATATATAAATAACTATTACAATTCAACATTTAAAAGACAACCTAGTTTAAAAATGGGCAGAGGATTTGAACAGACATTTCTTCAAATAAGATATACAAATGGATAATATTATTTCAACATTAATAGTAGGAAAATCAATAGGCAAATCAAAAACACAATGAGATATTACTTCATATCCACTAATGCAGCTACACTAAAAAAGACAGACAATGACAAGCATGGAAAAATTTGAATACTCATACATTGCTGATGAAAATGCAAAATGGTACAACTTCTTTGGAAAATAACTAGTTTGGCAGTTTCTCAAAAGTTAAACACTGACTTACTGTATGATCCATCCTAGGTGTATACTCAAGAGAATTGAAAACATATGTTTGTACAAAAACGTATATACAAATGTTCATAGCAGCAGTATTCCTAACAGGCCAATGATAGAAGTGCTTAACTGTCTATCAATTGATGAATAGATAAACTATGAGATAGCCATCCAATGGACTATTATTCGGCCATAAATAGGAATTAAGTTTTGACACATGGATGAATCTTGGAAACACTATGCTACGTGAATGAAGCAGACACAAAGGCCACACATTGTAACTGTCAAGAATAGGCAAATACATATAAGAAGCATATTTGTGGTTGTCAATGGCTGGGGAAATGGGGAAATGAAAGTGACTGCTAATAGGTACAGGGTTCCTTTAGGGTGTTGAATATATCCTGGAATTAGAATGTGGTGATGGTTGTACAACATTGTGAATATACTAAAAACCAATGAATTTGTACACTGAAAAGGGTGAATTTTATGGTATGTGAATTATGTCTCAATAAAAATTTAGTTTATATGTTTTTGAATAAAGGATATAACAAAGATAAACAATAGTTTTATTAAAATGTTTATAATTCTGATCGTAGCTAAATAATTTCTCTACTATGGAAATAAATTATAAATTAACAAAATGACTAAACCACAATAAATAGAACAAATTATATCAAAATACACTTCATAGGGCATATGCAAATGGCATCAAATATGCTCAACTCACTGACAGTCATAGAAATCCAAATTAAAATAACAATGAAAGATCTTTTTGTACCCACCAGACTGACAAAAATAAAACAAGAACTATCATTATCTATTGCTGGCAGGAATGTGGGGGAATAAAGCATACTCTCATACACTTCTGGTTGGAATAGTTATGTACTTAGCTATTTTGAAAGCTAGCCAGTGACATCTATTATTAATAATATTCAAAGTACACATATCCTTTGATCTAGCAAACCTACTTCTGTGAACTTATCCCATATAAATAAAAATAGCAGTTTCTAAAGATAGAAATATATGTATATTGTTGCTGAACTGGTTATTGATGTTTATAGAGGCCCCAAACTGAATACACTGTGGTATATATACACTGCAGAATAGTATTTAACCATAAAAAAGCATGAATTGGAGAATTCCCAGGAGACCTAGAGAGAACTTTGTAGATTTCATTGGATGAGAAAAGAGAGATACAGAAAACTATAATTCAATCGCTTTTTAATAAAGTAATTAGGACCAATATCTGTATATGTGCATATGTATGTATATCTATAAATGTATATATGATTATACTTTTCAATACATCTATAAAAGCAGAGGAGGAAAAAGATAACTTTGGTGGTAGATGGAAAGGAAAACAATAATCGATAGTACAGAGATCAGTGAAGAGATTCCTGTAACAGTCCAGGAAAGATATGATGAAGACCTTGGCTAAATCAATGTGGGAGGCCAGGAGACAGAGCATCTCCCGAAAATCTTCCTGGGGCCCCTCTCTGGGGCTTTCTTTTGGTTGTCAGTGTACTCACATGCCTTTCCTCCTGCACAGCAGATGATAGGCCTACTAGTCTCCTGCTCAACTGCCACCCTCATTTTTCAATTTTGGATTATCTTTTCCCACAAGGACAGTGCAGAATAAAAGCACCTGCACAGCTTCTCCCTACCCCAAATTCTTCCCAAGTTGTCATCCTAGGCATGCTTTCACATTCTTCTGACAATTCCATGAATTTGGACTATGGAAACCCACAGAAACAGATAGGATCCATAAAACAACCACAATGAGATCTTCATGGCTTTTCCCTAGTATTTATCTTTGAGCTTTATTGAAAATAATGAGACCCAGCTGTGACCTTCCTTCACTACTATCCTGTCCTCTCATGTTTCCTCTCCTCATCCTTCTTCTGGGAGTCAAATTCACTACTTACACTCACTATCTGGAGCTTCTGAGTTCTCCCAGAAATCCATGTACTCCTCCATTCCAACCCAACTCTCTTTTCTTCAGACCTAGACCAGAGAGTCTCATATAGGGGATGGGTTAGTACATCAAAATTTTGTGGTGAAAGCTTTTTAAAATACACATGGCTGCCATTCTCCCCATAACACATTAAAAAAGTAAACTCTTTTTAAAATGATCATACTAGATGATACTGTATAACTCCTCCATTTTACAGATTAGGAAGCTAAGGACCAATGAGGTTGAAAGACATTCCTAGGGTCTTCTGACTGTACAACCTACACCATTTCTACTGTACTCCAAGCTTCTCAGGAGAACTCACCAAAGACTCTGAGGAGGTGCCTTTACTTCCCATAAGGACCTCTGGGAGTCTAATGCCTCATAGCTTGTTTTAGTCTTCCCTTATATTGAGCTTCAAATATGTGCCAAGCTCTTAAAGAGGCACTTGTAGTGGGGGATGAGGAGGTTGGTGGCAAGATGTGGAAATACACTGGTAAACAAAACAGGACATTTGTCATTGATGAGCTCACAGCAAGTGAAGGAGCTAGATCAGTATAAAGAGGCACTTACAATAAATTTAATAAGCTGGAGGAATTTGGATTTTTTTTTTTTAACAGGGTCTCACTCTGTCACTCAGGCTGGAGCGCAGTGGTACAATCATAGCTTACTGCGGCCTCTAACTCAGAGGTCGGCCTTCTGAGCTGGGACTATGGGCATGTGCCACCATGCCTGGCTAGAATTTGGAATTTATCTTACCTAGGAGTACCTGTGAAGGCTTCCAGGGAGCAGGTATTTAGGACTCATGATATAGTTTGGATCTGTGTTGTCACCCAAAGCTCATGTTCAATTGTAATTCCCAGTGTTGGAGGTGGGGCCTGGTGGGAGGTGATTGGATCATGAGGGTGGCTTCACATAAACGGTTTAGCACTGATCCCCTTGATGCTGTCCTCACAGTAGTGAGTGAGTTCTCATGAGATCTGGTTGTTTAAAGGCATGTAGCACCTCCCCCACTGACTTCTCTCTTACTCCTGGATGGCATTTCTGGATCGACCCTGTGCCACAGGGGAGCCTACTGCCCTCAAGGAAGAGACCAAGGCCTGACAGCATTTACCACAAGCTCACGGAAGAACCCTTGGGCCTTGAGTGAACATCAGCAGTAGCCAGGCAGTACTTGCTGCAGGGCTGGGGCGGTGGTGGGATGGTGAAAAGACTCCTCTGCTTGAGAAAAGGAGAGGAAAGAGTAGGAAGGACTTTATTTTATTCTGTGAGTGCCAGGTTAGCTGCAGGGGAATAGAGCATCAAGGAGATTCCTAAGGTTCCTGACTCCAGCACTGACTCCCAGATGGTATTTCTGAACCTACCATGGGCCAAGGGGGAGCTTGTCACCCTGAAGGAAAGGAAACAAGCCTGGCTGGATTCACCACCTGATGACTAAAGAGCCCTTGGGCCTTGAGTGAACACTGACAGTATTCAGGCATTGGTTGCCACAGGCCTTGAGTAACATCTAGTGCTATGCCAGCTTCTAATCCGACTCAGCACAGTTCCAATGGTGGTGGCCAAAAGGGTGCTTGTGTTACTCTTCCCCCAGTGTCAGGCAGCTCAGCACAGAGATACGGAGTAACTCTGTTTGGGGAAGGTAAGGGAAGAGAACAAGGGTCTCTGCCTGGCAATCCAGAGAATTATCTCAGCTCTTACTCAAGACCACTAAGGTGGTACCTCTACAAGTCTTCAAGAGTCATAGCATTGGGCTTGGAGTGCCTCTTAATGCAAATATGGCTACAGTGACCAAAGACAACATTCAATTCCCTCTGAATACACAAAAAGCCTTCTCAAGAAGGATGGTCACAAACACGCTCAAAGTGCAAAGACTACAATAAATACCTAAATATTCAATGCCTAGACATTGATGAACATTCACAAGCATCAAGACCATACAAAAAAATATGACCTCACCAAACTAAATAAGGCATCAGGGACTAATTCTGGAGTGACAGGGATGTGTGATCTTTCAGAAAGATAATTCAAAATAGCCATTTGAGGAAACTCAAAGAAATTCAAGACAACACAAAGAAGGAACTCAGAATCCTATCAGAAAACTTTAACAAAGAGGTGAGATAATTTTTACAAAATCAAGCAGAAATTCTGGAGCTGAAACATTCAATTGAAATACTGAAGAATACATCAGAGTCTTTCAAAAACGGAACTGATCAAGCAGAAGAAAGGATTAGTGAGCTTCAAGACAGGCTATTTGAAAATACACAGTCAAAAGAGACAGAAGAAAAAAGAACAAAAAGAAATAAAGCATGCCTACAAGATTTAGAAAATTATCTTAAAAGAAAAAATCTAAAAGTTATTGAATTTAAAGAGGAATTAGAGAGATTGGGGTAGAAAGTTTATTTAAGGGATAGTAACAGAGAACTTTTCAAACCTTGAGAAAGATATCAATATTCAAGTACAAGAAGGATATAGAACATCAAGTAGATTTACCCAAATAAGACTGCCCCAAGACATTCAATAATTAAACTCTCAGAGGTCAGGGATAAAGAAAAGATCCTAAAAGCAGCAAGAGAAAAGAAAGAAATAACATACAAAGGAGTTTCAATACACTGGACAACAGACTTCTCAGTGGAAACCATATAGTTTAAGAGAGAATGGCATGACATATAGTGATGAAAATAAAAACTTTTATCCTAGAATTGTATATCTTTCAAACACAAAGGATAAATAGACTTTCTCTGACAAATAGAGGCCGAGAGATTTCATCAATGCCAGACCTATCCTATAGAAATGCTAAAAGGAGTTCTTCAACCTGAAAGAAAAGGATGTTAATGAGTCATAAGAAATTATCTGAAGGTACAACACTCATTGGTAATAGTAAGTACACACACACAAACACAGAATATTATTTCACTGTAATTGTGTTGTGTAAACTACTCATGTCTTAAGTAAAAAGACTAAAAGATGAACCTATCAAAAATAATAACTTTTCAAGACTAGTATAATAAGACACACATATAAACAACAAAAAAGTAAAAAGCAGGAAAGATGTAGTGTTGGGTTTTTATTAGTTTTCTCTTTGCTTGTTTGTTTTTGCAATCAGTGTTATCAGTTTAAAATCATGGGTTATAAGACATTATTTGCAAGCCTCATGATAACCTCAAATCAAAAAATTTAAAACAGATACACAAAAAATAAGAAGTAAGAAATTAAAACATACCACAGGGAAAATCACCTTCACTAAAAGGAAGGAAGTATGGAAGTAAGGAAAAAAGAAAGGAAGAAAGGAAGGAAAAGATGGAGGGAAAGAGGGAGAAAGGGATTCATCAAGGAGAGAAGGAGAGAGGGAAGAGAAGACCACAAAACAATCAGAAAACAAAAAAGAAAATGGCAGTAGTAAGTGCTTACTTTCTAATAATAACATTAAATATAAATGGACTAAATTCTCCAATCAAGAGACACAGAGTGGCTAAGTGAATTTTTTGTAAAAAAAAAAAAAAAAAAAAAAAAAAAATTTGAAAAGACCCAATGATCTGTTGCCTGCAAGAAACACACCTCACCTATAAAGACACACACAGACTGAAAATAAAAGGATGGAAAAAGACATTCCATGCAAGGAGAAACTGAAAAACAGCAGGAATAACTATATTTATATTAGACAACATAGATTTTCAGACAAAAATTAGAAGAGACAGAGAAAATCATTACATAATGACAAAGGGATCAATTTAGCAAAAGGATATAGCAATTGCAATTGTCTATGCACCCAACACTGGCATACTCAGATACATAAAGCAAATATTAGTAGAGCTAAAGAGAGAGAAAGACCCAAAATATAATAATAGCTGGGGAATTCAACACTCCATTTTCAGCATTGGACACATCATCCAGAAAGAAAATCAATGAAGAAACATTGGGCTTAATCTGCACTATACACAAAATGGACCTAATAGATATTTGCAGAACAGTTTCTCCAATTGCTGCAGAATACACATTCTTCTCCTCAAACATGAAGCATTCTTAAGGATAGACCATTTGTTAGGTCACAAAACAAGTCATCTCAAAATATTTTTAAAAATTGAAATCAGATCAAATATCTTGTCTGAACACAATAGAATAAAACTAGAAATCAATAACAAGAGGAACTTTGGAAACTATAAAAACATATGGAAATTAAGCAATAGGCTTTCTCCTGGATGACCAGTGGGTCTATGAAGAAATTAATAAGGAAATTAAAAAATTTCTTAAATGAAAATGGAAATACAATATACAAAAACCTATGAGATACAGCAAAAGCAGTACTGAGTGGAAAGTTTATAGCAAGAAGTACCTGTATCAGAAGAGAAGAAACACTTCAAATAAACAACCTAATCATGCATCTTGAGGAAGTAGAAAAGCAAGGGCAAATGAAACCCAAAATTAGTAGAAGAAATAATAATCATCAGAGCAGAAATAAATGAAATTAAATGAAAAGTACAAAAGATCAACTAACTGAAAAGTTGTTTTTTTGAAAAGATAAAGCTGACAAACCTTTAGCCAGACTGAAAATAAAGACAGAAAATCCAAATAAATAAATTCAAAAATGAAAAAGGACAATACAACTGTACAACTGATACCACAGAAAATCAAAGGATCATTAGAGACTACTAGGAGCAACTATATGTCAATAAATCATTAAATCTAGAAGAAATTGATAAATTTCTAAATGCATGCAGCCTACCAAGATTGAACCATGAAGAAATTCAAAAACCTAAATAGACCAATAACAGGTAATAGATCAAAGCCACAATAAAAAGTCTACCAGCATAGAAAAGCCCAAGACTCAATGACTTCCCTGCTGAATTTCACCAAAAGCTTAGTTAAAGAGGAATAAATACCAAATTATTAGAACTACTCAAATTATTAGAACTGATAAACAAATTTGGTAAAGTTACAGGATACAAAATCAACATATAAAAACCAGTAGCATTTCTACATGCCAACAGTGAATAATCTGAAAAGAAATCAAGAGAGTAATTCCATTTACAAAAGCTACAAACAAAATAAAATACCTAGGAATAAACTTAAAGAAATAAAACGTGCCTACAATGAAAACTATAAAACATCAATGCAAAGAATTGAAGAAGTCACAAAAAATGAAAAGATATTCTATGTTCATGAATGAGAAGAATTAATATTTTTAAGTGTTCATACCACCCAAAGCAATCTACAGATTCAAAGCAATCCCTATCAAAATACTAATGACAGTCTTTACAAAAGTTGGAAAAATAATCCTAAAATATATATGGAACCACAGAAGACCCAGAATTGCCAAAGCCATCCTAAGCAAAAAGAGCAAAACTGGAAAAATCACATTACCTGACTTCAAATGATACTACAGAGCTATTGTAACCAAAACCCAGCATGGTATTAGCATAAAAACAGACACACAGACCAATGGAACATAATAGAGAACCCAGAAACAATCCATACATCTACAGTGAATTCATTTTTGACAAAGATGCGAAGAACATACACTAGGGAAAAGCACAGTCTTTTCAATAAATGGTGCCAGGAAAACTGGATATCCATATGCAGAAGAATGAAACTAGACTTCTATCTCTCATAATATACAAAAATCAAATCAAAATGGATTAAATACTTAAATTTGCAATCTCAAACTATAAAATTACTAAAAGAAAACAGTGGGGAAGCTCTCTGAGACATTGGTCTGTGTAAAGATTTCTTGAGTAATATCCCACAAGCACAGGCAACCATAGCAAAAATGGACAAATAAGATCACATTAAGTTAAAAAAACTTCAGCACAGCAAAGAAAGAAATCAACAAAATGAAGAGACAACCCACAGAACAGGACAAAATATTTGCAAACTATCTGACAAAAGATTAATAATCAAAATAAATATTTTGGTTGAAACTCAATTCAACAGAAAATAAAATCTAATAATCTGATTAAAAATGGGTAAAATATCTGAATAGGCATTCTTTTTTTTTTTTTTTTTTTCTTTTGAAATAGAGTCTCACTCTGTCACTCAGGCTGGAATGCAGTGGTGCAATCTTGGCTCACTTCCTCCACCTCTGGCATTTAAGTGATTATTCTGCTTTAGCCTCCTGAGTAGCTGGGATTACACGCACCTGCCACCATGCCCAGCTAATTTTTTTTATTTTTAGTAGAGCTGGGGTTTTACCATGTTGGCCAGGCTGGTCTTGAACTGGACTGGACTTGGCCAGGCTGGACTTCAGGTGATCTTCCCACCGCAGCCTCCCAAAGTGCTGGGATTACAGGTGTGAGTCACTGTGCCTGGTGACATTTCTTAAAAGAAGACATACAAATGGCAAACAGACATATAAAAAGGTGCCCAACATCATTGATCATCAGAAAAATGCAAACCAAAACTACAATGAGATATCATCTCACTCCAGTTGAAATGGCTTTTATCCAAATGGCAGGCAATGAATCTGGCAAGGATATGGAGAAAAGGAGACCCTCATACTCTGTTGCTCAGAATGTAAATTAGTACAGCTGCTATGGAGAACAGTACAGAGGTTCCTCAAAAAACCAAAAATAGAACTACCATTGATTCAGCAATCCCACTGCTAGGTATATACCCCAAAGAAAGAAAATCACTATATTGAAGAGATATCTGCACTCCCATATTTATCACGGCACTATTCACAATGTCAGGATTTGGAAGCAACCCAAGTTTCCACATCAACAGATGAATAGACAAAGAAAATGTCCGTATGCACAATGGAGTACTATTCAGCCATAAAAAAGAATGATAGTCTGTCATTTGCAACAACATGTATGCAACTGGAGGACATTATGTCATATGAAATAAGCCAGATACAGAAAGACAAACTTCACATGTTTTCACTTATTTGTGGGAGCTAAAAATTAAAACAAATGAACTCAAGGAGATAGAGAGTAGATTGACGGTTATCAGAGGCTGGGAAGGGTAGCTGCAGGTGAATGGAGATGGTTAATGGGTATAAAAATATGGTTATTTAGATAGAATGAATAAGATCTAATATTTGATAGTACAACAGGGTGATTATAGGCAACAATAATTTATTGTATGTTTAAAAATAACTAAAAGAGTATGAATGTTTAGAACACAATGACATGAAAAATGCTTGAGGTGATGGATACCCCATTTATCCTAATGTGATTCTCACACATTGCATGCCTGTATCAAACTAGCTCATGTACTTTAT
The DNA here is from genome assembly GCF_009761245.1 of Sapajus apella. Taxonomy (NCBI): domain Eukaryota; kingdom Metazoa; phylum Chordata; class Mammalia; order Primates; family Cebidae; genus Sapajus; species Sapajus apella. The sequence goes on from NW_022436984.1 coordinate 4,532,162, forward strand.
AGATATATACACCTATTATGTACCAATAAAAAATTTTAAAAAAGAAAAGAAAAACCAACATTGAAAGAAAAAGACTCACTTAAAGTAAATAGGTCTGGTCAGACCTACCTGTTTCTAAAACGAAGTGACCCTATCTCTCCCTCTGAACCCTCTGAACTTGCTTTTTTTTTTTTTTTTTTTTTTTTAGACTGGAGTGCAGTGGCGCTATCTCGGCTTACTGCAAACTCCATCTCCCAGGTTCAAGTAATTCTCATGCCTCAGCCTCCCGGGTAGCTGGGATTACAGGCCCACACCACCACACTCAACTAATTTTTGTATTTTTAGTGGAGATAGGTTTCCTGATGCTGGCCAGCTGGTCTTAAACTCCTACCTGAAGTGATCTGCCTGCCTTGGCCTCCCAAAGTGTTGGGATTGCAGATGTAAGCCACTACACCTGGCCTCCCTCTGAACTTTTAAAGCACATTTCTTTGGGACCCATCATATTTCACACTTAACATGGGCACAACCCAAGAGGAGAAAAAAGTCTAATCTTTCCCCACAGATTTCCAGCGATGCTCTGTGAACCATGCTGCTCCAGGTCCCGGCAGCCAGGCCAGCCACATGACTCTTTACCAGCTCGTACTGACACAGCAATGCATGAACAAACACACAAAGCAAGTGGATCTTTAAAGCGTTTTAGAGAAGTGTAATCATACAAGAAAGAATAGGGGTTCACCAGGTGAGGAAAAGGAAGAGAAGAGAATTCTAAACAGAATCAGGAGTATGAGTAGGAACAAAAATCCAAAATGTCCCTGGAAGAGATAAACATTTCTGATTCTGAAACAGAGAATGTTACAGGGGCAGGCGGCAGTGGTGACGCTGAAATGTAGGTCAATACAGATTATAAAGGACCTTATGTGAGTCTGGGCTTCAGTAAGGGAAATTAAAAGGTAAGTAGGTTTTTAAAGTGAGCTGCTGCAAGAACAAAAAATGTATCTTTGATCATTTCATCATAACTTCCCCATGGTTTTCCTACCTAGCAGCATTTGAAGAACGCCGGCGAGTGGAATCAGCCAGAGACGGTGAGAGAAACCCATGTCTGACATGGCCTGGATCAGCTATCTCTTCAAAGCAGAGTGGAACCAGGCCAGGAGGGAGGTATCCCAGGGTGAGCAGGCACAGGAGGGAGTTTGCAGAGCCAAATGCTGTGAAGTTCCTGCCTTTTGGGCTCAGAGACTTCTGAGACTTGTGCTCTCCCTCTGTGCTTTCAAATGATAAAACCTAACGTTTCGATCTAAAAGAAAAAAAAAGAGGATTCAGCTGCTAGGTTAATGCTGTTGCCTAAGTCTTTCAGAGGAGCTTCATGACTTACACATGAGCAGAGAACGGGCGTGAGAAGCAGCAGCTGTGGGAATCAAGGCTATCCACTTAACCTGTGTGAATCACAGTGTTCTCATCTATAAGATGGGAGAAGTAAGCCTTGTCCCACCTTCCCCAAGGAGCGGACAAAGGAGGCCATTCAAGGCAAGTCTCTTCACCAGACATCTGTTATCACATTCATGATGCTGAAGAAAACCCTCAAAACCACAGTGGCATACAAGAGGACTCATTGAATTAGCTCATGAGACTGGGCTTCAGCTGATCTGGGCTTGGCTGTTCCTAACTCTACTTGCATATGTGATTATGCTCAGCTGCAGGTCAACTAAATGTGTCTGCTGATATGGGCTGGGCTTGCGTGTATGCTTGGAAGTGAGCTAGCTAGCTAGCTATTGCTGACCTAGGATGTCCTTAGGCTGGAACAATGGGATGCCTTGGTTCTATTCCACGGGCATGTTTTCTAATGGCAATATATAGGGCAAGGATGAATGGAAACACGTAAGTGCTTTTTTAGCCTCTCCGATGGTACATCTCCTAACATCCCATTGGCTAAAACAAATCACATGGTTAAGCCCAGCAACAGAGTGAGATGGTGTGACAAAGTTACAGTGGCATAAGGTGAGGATTAGAGAGTGGTGAAGAACTGGGCCATTTCTGCCATCTACAGTAGCCTCTATAAACTGTAAACTATGCAAATAAATGTAAGGCAATATTACTATCCAAAGGCAATTTAATCAATGTATGCTTGTTGAATTGATTTACATGGGCATTGGCCTGTCTCAGACCTGATTACCTTCACAAGTGTTTTCCAATTACCCCGTAGTTTTTCATAGCTAGAATAAAACTCCATTTAAAAACTATCTGTAAATTTTTCTTGGACAGCTAAGCTCTCTGCTTTCTCTCCGTCTGATATTATAGTGCGGGGGTGGGAGGTGGGGGGTGTTCATGGTGATTTTCTGTTTCTATTTAGCTTAAGTCATCAGCAATAACTTTAACTTGGCAGTTTCATCAGGGCTCTTTCTAAATGTGCTGACATTTCAATTAAATGTCAGTGGCATCATTCTGTTTACCAGCTGGAAGATTTGTAATGGGGAATATTGGTAGTGCCAGAGACTAGAGATTTCCATTTGGTAAAATGCCAGCCACTGTTTTTTTGTCTCTACTACCCCCTGAGGATCCTTCACATGTGGGTTTTGACAGGCTGATTGGCCCTTCAAGATGGCCCTCCTGCTCTAGGTCAGGAATTTTCAAATTGTTTCCTGAGCCCTAATGGGGGTCCTTTTGATGTTAGGTTGTTTTTTAAATTTATTTTTTGTTTAGAGCTTGGAATGAAACGTCTTCTCCTTTCCAAGTTTAATTAAAGAATAGTCTGAGCTTGCAAGGCAGGCAATTAAAAAGTTATTAATTACAACCATATATATATATATATATATGTGGCAGGCTTTTAATTGAAGCAGTGAAAGAAAATCATTATTTAGTTCATAGAGTATGGGACAAGGCTGAGTAGATTTGAAGCCCAGTTCTGGCTTGCTGTGTGACTTTAGGCCATGTCTTGCTCTTTGGGCCTCAATTTTCTCACCTGGGAATAATAGTATCTCAGAGAGTTAAGAGTTAAATGAATTAACATGTCTGAAACACTCAGAGCAGTGCTGAAATATTATTGTCCATTATTAATATAATTCAAGCAAAACAAAACACAGAAGTCAGATGCTGAAGTGTATACCAAAAAATGCAACTCATCCACAATTCCTGACTTAATCTTTTCTGTTAAAACAACCTCATTATTGTCACTGATTGACCTTGTAAAAATTTCTATTCATTAGAAATTATTTTTTAAATGCATAAAAAGTAGTTACCATTTATTTACTTGATATGTACATCAAGTTCCAGACGAGATTTCATTTGAGAGAAAAACATTCTGCTGCTTAAAAATTTTGAAAGCCACAGTTCTTAGACATTGTACATGATTCTAAGTGAAAGGCTTAAAAAGAAAACTCAGATGCTCAGATACTGATCCAGTTTCTATATGGCCCTGGAGGACAAATTCCCAGGTTTAGTGTTTCAACACAGAGCTGAAGTCTTTCCATGGTGGTTTCCACCAGCATGTCCAGTTGAATTAAATAATTGTAAGAGCATTTGGTGGTAGCAGCCTCCTGTGGAAATAGTAATTGTCTTGTTCATTTACCAGAGATGAAAATGGTCCTTTAAATGGTTGCTAAAGCATGAGAAACCCCAGAGGTGCACGTGGCTGTTACCATCATTGCTCTTAGGCCTAATTCTAATATTTTGGTTCAGCAGAAGCCACAAATATGGCAGAACTCCAGGGGGAGCCCATGGCAGGTTCCTGCCTCTTCACTCCTGCCACCATGTGGACAGATTGCTGCAAATCAATACATAGGTATATTTCTAATATTTATTTATTTTTTTTTTTTGGCAGAATCTTGTTCTGTTGCGCAGGCTGGAGTGCAGTGGCGCAATCATGGTTCATTGCAGCCTCAACCTCCTGAGCTCAAGCAGTTCTTCTACCTCAGCTCCTGAGTAGCTGGGACTGCAGGTGTGTGCCACCACACTTGGGTAGGTTTTTGTTTTTTGTTTTTTTTTTTTAATTTTTGTTTTTATAGAGACAGGGTTTCACTATGTTGCCCAGGCTGGTCTTGAGTTCCTGGCCTCAACTGATCCTCATGCCTTGGCCTCCCAAAGTGCTGGGCTTACAGGTGTGAGGCACCACACATGGCCTGCTAATCAGTTTGATTCAAGTTAAGGAAGAAGCTGGTGGGCCTGCAAGCTCAAACAGGGCAATGATTCGCCCCCTTTTCTGCCAGACAAGAGTGAAGCTGCCCTCACTCTATGCTTGCAAGAAAGCCCCTAATGCTGCTGCTCCCTCACCAAAAGATCATCAGGAGAGACCCAGTAGGGGGGACGCTACCAGCTACCAGTTGTGTAGCTCCTCACAGTGAACAGAAGCCTCCCCACTTCATAGGTGGGCACAATGAAGTCCCAGGGCCCACTTTGAATTAATGGTTTCTGATTCCACACCCATTATATTTTTCACTCTGTCAGCTGCTATCAGGGGCTGCTTCAAGAAAGGGCTGTCAAAAACTGGAAACTTTATAAATAAATGTGAAACTTGATTAGTCTACATTATTATTATTTTGCCCAGGAGTCCTTAGAAAAATAGACTCTATTTTCCTTTAGGTATTCCTATTGTGGGGAGTCAAATGCTCCCATGTCATGGGTTCTTACCCCATTTTAGTGGCTTTCTATAATGCTAATTTAAAGAATAGAAGTCCTTTATTCTTACCACATCTGTCATGATTGGCCATGTAGATTGGTTTTAATTTTCACTGTAAGCTATGTTGGTGCAATAAACATCTTTGTGTTTAATGCCAAAACACCTTTGTTGGTATACAGGAACATAATTTATTTGTGTATATTTTATAATCATAACCCCCAAAAAGGTAAATTCTAAAAACACAGAATACAAACATTGGGTTTGCTGAGACAGCTCCCTTGGGAGGAGGAGTATTTCAGGAAAGGTCAGTACCAAATCATGCAGGGGCTTGAATGAGAAGTGCAGTCTTTATGATTATTTTTTTTTTTCCTGGTGAGTAAGGTGCTGCTAAAGAGAAAAGGGAGGCTATTTGTAAGCCAAAATGTGGGGCTATAAATCTGGGGTCAAAGGATAAAATTTAATGGAGCCAAGGCCGGGCTAGTGCATCAGTGTGTGGCAGAGGTTGCTCACGCCTATAACCCCAGCACTTTGAGAGGCTGAGGCAGTGAATCACCTGAGGTCAGAAGTTAGAGAACATGCTGGCTAACATGGTGAAGCCTCATTTCTACTAAAAATACAAAACATTAGTCTGGAGTGGTGGACCCACCTGTAATCCCAGCTACTTGGGAGGCTGAGGCAGGAGAATCGCTTGAACCAGGAGGTAGAGGTTGCAGTGAGCTGAGATTGCGCTATTGCACTCCAGCTTGTGCAACAAGAGTGAAATTCTGTCTCAAAAAAAAAAAAAAGAAAGAAATATGAGGCAGGAATATGAAGTCAAGCCTGGCTGCTGTAGTGATTATAGCTCTGTGGGTCTCTTATTTCCTTGTTGTTTATAAAATAGTAAGCCTAGAGAACAGAAGAGTCTTCTTAGCTTCACAGCCAGATAGACCTTGGTTTAAATTCTAGCTCAGCTACTTATCCATCTGTATGATGGGGAGAATTTTATCTATGCCACAGGATCATGGTAATAACTACAATTATGATTACAAAGAACATGCTCCAGTGGTTGACACATGTTTAAATAAGCAGTAAGTGTTTCATCCCCATCAATTTTATGGACTGGAAATTGCCTAAGCTCTCTTCCAGCTCAGATGTGCCATGGTTCTATTAAGTGATAAGAAAACAATTTAGAAGAATGAAGACCTAAAAATTAAATTGCTAGTTAATAGATTAATGGTTTAATCTATTTAAAAAATCATCTTCTGGCAAAAACCCAAAGGAAAATGATAGTTATTAAAGATCTGAACATTTCACTGAGAAAAAATGATGTTGACTAGAAAGGTTTTCTTCAAAGTGTGTTTAATTCATAACTAGATGCTATCCAAGCCTTCTGGGTCAGTTTCTCCCAGCTCCCAGGAGAGGAATGGAATGACATGAGGAATACACCTTGAAATTCTTGGATGATAAAAAAGGATTAAAAATCAATAGTCTTTCTGCTTCAACTCTTTCAATTTTGTTTTCCTCCCCCTTCTGTAGAAAGAAGCACATTCACTGGAGAATAAGTGGTGTGTTTGAGGGGACCTGGTGTGGGATATAGGAAAGCGTCCCTAGGTGCCATGGCTGACTGCAAACTTCAGTGCATCAACGCATGACAGAGGTTGCAGGGCTGAGCCTTGGGGAAGGAAAAACACTAGAGCTGTGCTGTCCATTATGGTGGAAATTTAGCTCTTTGGTCACACTAGCCATGGTCCAAGTGCTTGTTAGCCACATGTGGCTAGTGGCTACTGTGTTGGACGGTGCAGGTATGCAACATTTCCATCATCACAGCTTTGCTGGAGAGTGCTGGCTTACAGACTAATTTGCTGATTCAGAATCTGTGTCTCCAAATTTTAGAGAGCACAGAGAGATCTTTGAGATTGTCTAGGCTTGCCCCCAAACCTGGGATCTACAGTCTTGCCCTTCTGCACAGTGGGATACAGAACTAGGCTCCAGTCCCACCTCTGCTGTAACTCCTAAATACCTTGGTCTGTCCATTAAGGATCAAAAACCTTGGTTTACTCGCCTATGGAAATGGGTTGAATCATTCATTTTTGTCTGTCTTCTAATTATTTTTTGAATACTAAGTTTAGATTGTGCTGTACATTGTGAACAACAAAGACAGGTTCTGCCAAATTTCTAGCAGCATCCTTCAGAGCTGATTGAAACACACCAACGTGCATAGTGCTGCCAGCAAGAACCACCCATATAATGTACATTCAGTGCTTTCCACTGGGCCTGGCAAAGAGAAGGTGTTTAATGTGCTAACCGGGCTGTCAGAAGCCACTGGGGATAAAAAGCTCGTTTCAGAGAACTCCTTTCAAGTGCTTCCTTCACACTTTGCTTGTCTTTTATACATTTTTACAAGCTGAAAACGGCTTAGAGAATAAACAGAGCAGGTAGGTGGAAGCTGTGTGTCCAGGAAATAAGCTGGAAGCTCCCCCATTAAATGTGCCCAGGAGATGTGGCCCTAATCCCAGGCCACCCCCCACTCTCACTCTGGCCCAGTGAGATTACTGGCTCCAGGAACCAAAGGAGAGAAGCAGCCACAGGGGCTCCCACTCTGCTCAGGTGAACCTGGAGTGTCTACTCTGAAGGGAGAAGCTGGAGGAACTGCCTCCATATTTCATCTTAGCCCCATAGCATCTTAGCCAGCCTAGCATCTCATATTTAGACAAGGTAGGTGAGGCAGGGAATGGAGCAAGGGAAGTCCAGGAAGGATAGGTGACCCTCCCACAGTCAGAGACCCTGATATTCAGGTCTCTTGCAGGAGTCAGCATGGCCCATGGCTCATGAGAACTGTGGTTCAGATGCAGGGGCCTGTTTGGCCCATATCAGTGCTGGATGTGTCTCTGTCATGTGTATGTCCAAGGAAGGAAACCTCAGTGCTACAGCCCTGTGCTTCCAGAGTAGGGTTCTGGGCTATAGCAGATTAGAACTGAATTCCTGTGTCAGCCCTGGCATCCACTTAGCTGTATAATCTTAAGCAAGATAACCAGCTTTTCAAGTTCATGCATCTGTAAAATGACCATGGTCTCTATTTCTTGTGTGTGTGTTTTAATGAAAATAAGATTTTTAAAGCTAAAATGAAAGTATTTGCACAAATGTAAATCCAGGAAAAAGCATTAATATTTTGAGACTAGAAAGGCTGCAGAGAATTGCAAACGCCTAGGGTGTTATATCCCATGTGAGGAATCTGTATCTTTAGGATCACGGAGAAAAGGCAAAGGAGTTGGACAGGGCTCTCAAAAACTTCCTCTATTGTGAATCATCTGAAACTTGCTTTAAACCTCAGCTTCCTTCCCAAGCCATATGTAACCACAGAATCTCATGGACAGTTAGTTGGGTTCTAACCTTCACCTGTGACCAAATCCCCATGACAGCATCTCTGTGTACAGGTCATGTAGCCTGTGCTTGGACACCACCAGTGCCTGAACTCCTACTGCCTTCTCAGTCTACCCATTCTATCTTTGAGCAGTTCTAGCTGTTAGAGCAGCAAGACGAAAAGGGTTCTTTTGAGACCTTGTCTCTAATTTATTGTTACTGACTGCCTGGAAGACTAAGTTAAGGTAGATTCTGAGGCTGTGTCCAGGGTCATTGGTAGAGAGTGACTGATTAATTAGTATGTCTGCCACTGGTCTCCGAGGGAGCTGCTGTGGAACAGACCCAGCATATCTGCCCTCTAGTGCTAGAAGCTCCTCTTCCTATGACCAGATCTGCTTCCACTTACTGGTCTTTGTTTTTCCCTATGGTGGCCATTGTTGGTGGCCTTGCCAAGTATCAGTTCCCTTTTCTTCCTTTCCAGCAGAGCCCAGTGTTGCTCAGGTTACCACTGCTACTGTTCCCTCATGAGATCTCAGTAGAAGCTGACCTGCAGCAGCTCCCCATTGGGTCATGATTAGTCTTAACCAACCAGAGTCAACCCATCTTCCTAACCACAATGGTTAACTCAGAAATGAGCCTGTGACCCAATTCCAGGCAGTCAGATGTGATCAGTGATGTTTGCTGAGAGCTTCAAGGATCTTTCTTCATTCTTTTGAGAGTCACGGAAAGACAGTTCTTGCTTTCCTACTGAACAAGAGAATGTGTTACCCTATGGCTGCTGGCAGTCACCGTAAGCATTCTAGGGTAATCAGTTTAGGAAAAGGCCAGTACTGTGTATAGTATAGTAGAGGAATGGAAAGAACCTGAGACCTAGAGTATCTCATTGAGTCCCTGAGTCAACCATCTACATCTGAACCTCCAGTTATGCAAATTAGCAAATGTTGTAGTTGTTTAAACCAATTAGAGTAGGGCTTTCTGTTGTCTGCAGTAATTGACTTATTTCCCCTTGGGCCATAACAAATCTAATTCATCTTGGAATGTCTATAAATGCCACCCTCTGCTGCCCTGTCTTGTGTCTCCAGATTCAACTTCTTTCACTTCTTCAACCATTCCTCATATGAAATGGCTGGGAGTAATTCAGTATTGTGTATAATACCTGGCAACAGTCTCTGTTTTTCACATCTAGGCATCTGGTGAGGCCAGTAGGAAAGCGAGCACCACGTGTGTACCCTGCCGTTCTTCGTCCTGACATTGCTGTAGGCACGTGGATAGTCGCATGGGGTTTCTCTTTCTTCAGCTTGGCTGAGGCAGCCTCAGCCTGGCTGCCTCTCTTTCCTGGCTTCTGGGTAAATAACTCAAGTTCTCGTCACTGCGCGTCACAGATAGGGAATTTTCAGTGGGGTTCAATGTAATTGCTACCATCTATCACTTTAATAGCCTAATGAAGGTGAGATGTAATTAGAAAGGGTGTCAGTGGAATACGGAGTTTGTTTTACAATTAACTATACAGCCAGGGGGACCATCAGCACAGAACACTGCCTTTTAAAAGCCCAAGAAACATGTGACATAAATGTTCATCATTGAATGACTTAAAGGACCTGTGGTCGAATTCTACTGTGTTTTCCTTAGCTCCTTTGAATACTGAAGCATTTGTTTGCATCAGGCAATAGGTGGGCTCCAAATAAGGTTGCTTGGAAATCAAGTTTTCATACGTCAAATCCTCATTTGTTATTACTTACATAAACATTGGCCTGTAGCACTTTGGGAGGCCGAGGCGGGTGGATTACCTGAGGTCAGGAGTTTGAGACCAGCTGGCCAATATGGTGAAACCCTGTCTCTACTAAAAATACAAAACTTAGCTGGACATGGTGGTGGGCACCTGGAATCCCAGCTACTTGGGAGGCTGAGGCAGGAGAATCGCTTGAACCGAAGAGGTGGAGGTTGCAGTGAGCTGAGATCTAGCCATTGCACTCCAGCCTGGGCAACAAGAGTGAAACTCCATCTCAAAAAAAAAAATTTCCATGCTGTTTCTCTTTGCTTGACATCTCCTGAGCATCTCTGGCTGCCCCCTTCTTTGATGAGCAGTTAATTATTTCTAAACAAACATTATAACTGTCTAGGAGTCACTAGAGAAAGAAATCTTTCTCTACCATACCATTCTTTTTCTTAAAGTGAAGCATTTCTTTGATTTTTCTTGTTTGTATTTTTTGTTAATTTTAGTAAAATATGCATAATGTAAAATTAATCATTTTAATCATTTTAAATGTTTAATTCAATGGCATGAAGTACACTCACAATGCTGTTCAAACCTCACCACTATTCATTTGCAGAACTTTTCATCATCCCAAACAGGAATATGTGTTCATCAAACAATAACTCCCATTTTCCCCTTCCTTCATTTCCTGGTAACCTCCATTCTACTTTCTGTCTCTATAAATTTGACTACTCTAGGTAGTAGTATTTACATGACTTCGCATAAATGAAATCATGCAAAATCTGTTCTTTTGTCTGATTTATTACACTTAGCATAATATCCTCAAGGTTCTTCCATGCTGTGGAATGTGTCAAAATGTCCTTCCTTTTCAAGGATGAATAATATTCCACTATATGTAATACTATATTTTGTTTACTCATTCATCCATCAATAGGCACTAAGATTGCTTTCACTTTTTGGTTATGGTGAGTAATGCTGCTCTGAACGTGGGTATATAAAAGTCTGTTCAAGTCCCTGCTCTTAATTCTTTAGGATATCTTTCCAGAAGTGAAATTGCTGAATCATATATTAACTAAGTTTAACTCTGAGGAATCCCAAACTTTTCCACAGGGGCTGTGACATTTTACATTTCTATCAGCAATGGATGAGAGTTCTAATTTCTCCACATCCCTCACCAACACTTGTTATTTTTTATTTTTTCTTCCTTCGTTTTTCCAATAGACATCCTAATGGATGTGAAGTGATATCTCCTTGTGGTTTTGATTTGCATGCTCCCCTGGGTTTTAAATATCCAAGTCTCTCAAGTGGAGTTTACAGTCCTAATACCCAGTGGCAGCAAGGCCTCTAGGGGCAGAGTGAAGTCTAATGATCGGGAACATCCCAGAGCCTCAGCTGCCTAGGATGTAAGCCAGAGATACTTAGTTCTTGGTAAATGACAAGTGAAATAACCAGATTATAGTCTAGTTGGAATAGGAGAGAGGGCCCTGGATTTGGAAATTAACAGATGTGGCCCTTATCACTATCTTGTTATCTTGAGTCAGTCATTCAGCATCTCTTCAGATTTGTTTTTTCAGCTGTAAAACGGGAGCATGCTCTATTAAGTAGGAATTGTCAAATAACGTGATGATGTGGATGTAGCTGGCACAGCTCAGCACATCAGGCCCTCAATAAATACTGTCCAGCTGCAGAGTTGCTTGTAATTGTCCCTTGGATTTTCTTGGGCTAGATTTTTGTAAGTGCACACCTTATAAATCCCATGAGGCCACACAGGCCACATTATATATTTCTCTTGAGTCCCCAGTAGCCCAGTATGGTCTTGTCCATCTAGGATTCTCTATTAATGCGTAGACTCATCGCTCAGACTATAGTTTTTAATCTAAGACCAAAAGAGGAAAAGCAACAGAAAGAAGGGCAGACTCTAAGTCAGCAAGACTAGGGAAAATAGCACAGAGCAAACAACCTTAACAATGTCAACAAAATGCCTGAAACTTGAACAAGAACATTAGTAACTTACATGTGAGAGTACTCCATGGTCCAAGGAGCATTTTCTTATCGATTATTTCCACTCATTCTCAAATGAGAATGTGAGAAAGGGATTATTGTCATTCTCATTCACAGATGAGCATATCAATGCTTAGGGGAGGTTAGAGACTTGCCTGAGGTCCAGAATCCAGAGAGTGGTGGGGCCTAAACTTGCACCTGGGTCTTCTGAGGCCAGGACCTTGTCTACTTCGATGACAGCTCATTTTGAGCGCCTTGACTCAAACCCATTCCAGATTCTGGTCTAAGGGTAGGAAGACAAGCAACAGAGACCAAGAGACATAAGGGCCTTTTTCTTTTGCTTCCAGAATGCTCAAAACTTCGCTATCCAGGTAGCTTACTGCATGGTCTATTATACTAACGTAGGAAGGTTTGCTGAAGTGGAAATGTGGATTCTCCTTGATATTGTATCTTTCATATTCTCTCAAACATTCATTCAACAAATATTTGTTGGAATCAAATCCCAGGCCAATTCTCTGGCTCAACTGTGAAACGACCACCTTCCCTAACCACCATCTCTGTCCCTCCGAAACCCCTCCCCACAGTGCCTCCCCACTGCCTTCGTTTAAATGTGGTTTATCCTATGGGAAGAAATCAGCAGCAGACAGGCTGCTGGATGGCTGACCCTTATTTAGAAGATACTGTCAGTGGGAAGAACATTGCCACCAGATAATGATCACTGGCTGCTAGATAAATGCCAGGGCCTGTCTCCTGATGGATGCTATGCAGGAAAATAACAATTACTCAGTGTAGTTTTGTTAGATTGCTGCAGTACTCATCCTTGCTAGGGGGCACAGACAACCTTTTGGGAACTGAGCTACTGAAGACTGAGTGCAGGCTCAGTTTAACACCTTGTGCCCAGACCAGGAGGAGGGAGATGCTAAGCGGTCCAGGGGATTAGATAAAGGAGGCTCCACCTCCAACTTGCATGACTCTGGAGTGACTTCTTGACTTGACAGTGCCTCAGTTTCTCCAGCCTATACTATAGTGGTTGTTACTTGCAACCCCAGGCTGTTTTAAGGTCTTGGAAAATACTTGAAACCAACATTAGGATGTCAAATAGCATTTCTAACACTGGTAAAGTGCAGACCTCAGTTCCGTTTTCACAGCTGGGCTGGCAGTGGAAGCAGAGGGGTTACAAGGTGCTAATGGTTTGGATACTTGACCCCTCCAACTCTCATGTTGAAATTGAATCCCTAGTTTGTAGGTGGGGCCTATTGGGAGGTATTTGTCACGGGGGTGAATCCCTCATGAATGGATTGGCGGTGTTTTCCATGACTGAGTTTTTGCTCTTTTAGTTCCTGCCAGAACTGATTGTTAAAAAGAGCCTGGCACCTCCCTCCCCTCCCTCTTGCCTCCTCTCTTACCATGTGATCTGCAAACACTGGCTGTCCTTTGCCTTCCACCATGAGTGCAGACAGCCTGAGCTCCAGAAGCAAATGTGGGTGCCATGCTTCTCCTACAGTCTGCAGAACATGAGCTAAATAAACCTCTTCTCTGTATATATTATCCAGCCTGGGGCATTCCTTTATGGCAACACAAACTAAGACAAAAGGAAAGAGCTGACTGGGACATGACCTGAAGCCAGAGGTGAGAGCTCCCCAGGTGTGAGAACAGCAAAGATAAAGTAATGTGGAGCCCAATTTTCCTTTCTGGGCAAAAGAGCACTGGACTTGGAGTCAAATTTAGATTGAAATCCCACTCAGCCACCTATTAGCTATGTGATTATAAGCCAGTTGAGTTTCAATTTCCTGATTTTAAAATGGGAATGTGACTCTGTCCATATGGGAATTATTACAGTATCCTCCTAACTGGCCTCTGCTTTCCCCTTAACCCGTCTTTAGTCAGAGCTGGAGTGAGTCTTCTAAAATGCAGGTCAGATCATGACACTCCTACATGTCAACCCTCAATCGCTTTGCATTTCATAGGGTACAAGCTAAAGTCTGCGATGGCTCAAAAGGCCTCTCAAGACCTGGTCCCTGGTGCCCCTCTGACCTCATCTTCTACTCTGCTTATTCCCCTCAACTTCCTGGTTCCCTCCCTGGAGCTCAGAGTCTTTGCTTGGTCTCTTTTTCCTACTTAGAACATTCTTTGCTCACATGTTTGCATAGCTCACACCCTCATCTTCAAATATTTGCTCCAATGTTTTCTTCCTTTTTTTTTTTTTTTTTGAGTTGGAGTCTCACCCTGTCACCCAGGCTGGAATGCAATAGCACAATCTCGGCTCACTGCAACCACTACCTTCCAGGTTCAAACGATTCTACTGCCTCAGTCTCCTGAGTAGCTAGGATTACAGGGGCCTGCCACCATGTCCAGCCATTTTTTTTTTTTTTTTTTTTTTTTTGTATTTTTAGTAGAGACAGGGTTTCACCATGTTGGTCAGGCTGGTCTTAGACTCCTGACCTCACAATCCACCCGCCTTGGCCTCTCAAAGTGCTAGGATTAGAGGTGTGAGTCACTGTGCCCGGTCTCAAATATCTCCTTCTTAAGGAAGTCTACCATCACCATCCTTTTGAAAATTGAGGCCAGGCACACTGGGTCACACCTGTAATCCTAGCACTTTGAGAGGCTGAGACAAGTGTATTGCTTGAGCCCAGGAGTCTCTACAAAACCATATCTCTACAAAAAGTACAAAGAACTAGCCAGGTGTGGTGGTGTGCACCTGTATTCCCAGCTACTAGGGAGGCTGAGGTGGGAGGATTGCCAATCTTTACTGATAAAATTAAGTTTATCTCCAGTTTTTTACCATTACAGATAATGCTGCAGTGATCATCTTTGTATGTATTACTATTTCTGTGGGATAGAAACCTAGAAATAGATGTTCTGGATTAAAAAGCATCTACATTTTACATTCTGGTTAAGGATTCTCATTGTCTGTAGTGGTTCCCAGAAATTAACTGGACCAATGAATAATGTTTCTCTCCAATAACATCTATGTGGAAATTTTCTGTGCCATATTTTTCTTCAGTTTGAGGACTCTCAAACATTGTAGCCTGAGAACGTAAGTTTAGAACATTTTTCCCATGAGCTTAAATAATTAACCTAACAACTGGTCCCATGACACACTGGGATTTCACTGGGAAAGCACCCTTTGTAAGCAAAACACGCTTGCTTAATAAGCATCCAATGTTTGCCATTAAGTATAAGGTGAACCATAAGTTTATTTTTACCATGCCTTTTATTCAGTTGAGGAAGTTAATCATGGGCGTTTCATTTTGTCCATTTTTTTTCTGCATTTATTGGTATGATCATATTAACTTTTCTTCTTTATTCTGTTAATGTGGTGAATTACATTGATTTTCAAATGTTGAAACAACCTTGAATTCCTGGGATAAACTCTACTTACTCATGATGGATTATCTTTTTTTGCAGGATTTGACTTGCTAATATTTGTTTTTGATTTTTGTACATGTTCATGAAGGTTATTGGTTTGTAATTTTATTTTCTTGTCAATAGTTTCTCAGATTTTTGTATCAGACTTGTGGTAATCTCATAAATTGTAATGAGGCATGTTCTTCCTTTTCTAGTTGTGTAAGATTGGCATTAGGTGTGTCTTAATTTTGATAAAATTCAACAGTGATACCATATGTATTGAGTTTTTTGAGGAAAGGTTTTGGATAAATTTAACATCTCTAATAGATATAGAACTATTCAGATTTTCTATATCATTGATGTCAGTTTTGATAAGTTATGTTTTTCAAACAATTTTTTCCATTTCATCTAATTTATCAAGTTTGTTGACATAAACGTGTTTATAATATGTGCTGATTATCATTTTAATGTCTGTGGCATCTGTAGTGGTAACATAGGTTATTTGTGTTTTCCTAATACAGTAACTTGTGTTTTCTTTTTTTTTCATTGATCAGTTTGCTGGGAATTCATTGATGTTATTAATCTTTTCAGAGGATTAAATTTTGGCTTTGTTGGCTTTCTTTATTTTTTTGTTTCATATTTAATTGACTTCTGTTTAAATCTTTATTATTTTCTTTGTTTTCTATGTACTTAGGGATTAATTTGCTCATTTTTCTTATGGTAGAAACTTAGAGCATTAATTTTAAACCTTTATTATTTTCTAATACAGACATTAGCAATGAATTTTCTTCTAAGTGCTGCTTTAGCTGCACCCACAATTTTAATATATTGTATTTTTATTATTTTGTTTAAAATATTTTCTAATATTCCTTGTGATTTCTTCATTGACTCATGACTTATTTATAAGTGTACTGTTTACTTTCTATTTGAGGCTTTCATATAATTTTTAAACTGGATTTCTAATTTAATTATGTTGTCAAAAGAGAACATACTCCAAAAGTCTTTTGAAATGTATTGAGATTTATTTTGTAGTCCAGCACATTTTATCTTGATGCCTATTTCATGTGCACTTGAAAAGAACACATATTTTGTGTTGTTGAGTATAGTATTTCATGAATTTCAATTAGATCAAAGTAGATGCTAGTGTTGTTTAGACGTGCTATGCCCTTGCTGATTTTTGTCTCAGCATCTACCAATCATCAAGAGAAGTAATACTGAATTTGCCCATTTCTCCCTTTAATTTTGATATGTTGTACCTTTGTTTCATGCACTTTTAAAGTCTATAATTAGATACATACTTATTTATGATTGTTATAGTTTCTTGGTGAATCATTTTTATCCTTATAAAATATAATATTATTTATCTTAAACTCTACTTTGTCTAATATTAATAAAGCCACTCCAGTTTTCTTTGATTAGTGTTTTCATGCTGTATCTTTTTTTAGTGTTTACTTTCAACTTTTCTGTTTCTTTTTATTTAAAGTTGGTCTCTTGGTAAACAGCATATAACTCAGAATTGGTTTTTATCCATTTTTACAATCTCTTCCCTTTAATTGAAGAGTTAAATCATATAACTTTACTATAATTATTAATATTATTGAATAGAATGGGTACTATTTTGATGTTTATTTTTTGTTGGTCTAATCTGGTTTTTGATCTTCTTTCTGTCTTCTTTGGGATTAGTTGAATATTTATTACTATTTCATTTTAAGTTCTCTACTGATTTTTTAGACATAACTCTGCATTCGTTAATTTTCTAGGGACTGCAGTACAAATCCTTACATTGTTACAGAAATTAGAGCAACTGTTCTGCCATTTCACGTAAAAGATAAGAACCTTGTAGCAGTAGTTTCATTCAGCACCAATTCCCAATCTTTTAGTTATAATTATCATACAGCATCCTTTGTGCTATTATTGTCATGTATTTCACACTTACATATGTTATAAATCCCTTAGATCATATAATTTTTTTCTTTAATTGTCTCTTAAAAACATCTTGAAAGGAAAAAAAAGCCTTTTTATAACTTATTATTTTATTTTATTATTATTTTTAGTTCTGGGGTACATGTGCAGGATGTACAGGTTTGTTACATAAGTCAATGTGTGTCATAGTGGTTTATTGCACCTATCAACCCATCACCTAGGTATTAAACCCAGCATGCATTAGCCATCCTTTCTAATAGTCACCCCACCATCTGACAGGCCCCAGTGTATATTGTTCCCCACCCTGTGTCCATGTGATCCCATCATTCAGCCTCTACTTATAAGTGAGAACATGTGGTGTTTGGTTTCCTGTTCCTGAATTAGTTCACTGAGGATAATGACTTCTAGCTTCATTCATGTCCTTACAAAGGACATGATCTCATTCCTTTTTATGGCTGCATAATATTTCATGGTGTATATGTACCACATTTTCTTTATGTGGTCTATCATTGATGGGCATTTTGGCTGATTCCATATCCTTGCTATTGTGAATAGTGCTGCAGTGAACATATGTGTGCACGTATCTTATTACTGGGGACTGCTGGGTCAAATGGCATTTCTGGTTCTGGCTCTTTGAGGAATTGCCATATCCTCTTCCACAACAGTTGAATTAATTTACATTCCCACCAACAGTGTAAAAGCATTCCTATTTCTCCACAACTTGGCCAGCATCTGTTGTTTCTTGACTTTTTAATAATGGCCATTCTGACTGGCATAAGATGGTATCTCATTGTAATTTTGATTTACATTTCTCTAATGATCAGTGATGTTGAGCTTTTTTTTTTCTCCTATTTTTGTTGGCTGCATGAATGTCTTCTTTTGAGAAGTGTCTGTTCATGTCCTTTGCCCACTTTTTAATGGTTTTTCTTTTTCTGGTAAATTTGTTTGAGTTCTTTGTAGATTTTGGATATTAGACCTTTGTTGGATAGATAGATTGCAAAATTTTTTCCCACTCTGTAGGTTGCCTGTTCACTCTGATTATAGCTTCTTTTGCTGTGCAGAAGCTCTTTAGTTTAATTAGATCCCATTAGTCAATTTTTGCTTTTGTTGGAATTGCTTTTGGCAATTTCATCATGAAATCTTTGCCCATGCCTATGTCCTGACTGGTATTGAATAGATTTCCTTCTAGGGTTTTTATAGTTTTGGTATTACATTTAAGTATTTAATCCAGCTTGAGTAATTTTTGTATAAGTTATGAGAAAAAAGTCCAGTTTCAATTTTCTGCAATTGGACAGCCAGTTATCCCAGCACCATTTGTTGAATAGGGAATCCTTTCTCCATTATTTGTTTTTGTTGGGTTTGTCAAAGATCAGATGGTTGTGGATGTGTAATCTTATTTCTGCATTCTCTATTCTGTTCCAGTGGTCTATATGTCTTTTTTTGTGCTAGTACCATGCCAATTTGATTGTTTAAGCCTCATAGCATAGTTTAAGATCTGGTAGAGTGTTAAGTGGGAAATATAAAGCACTAAATGCCCACATCAAAAAGCTAGAAATATCTCAAATTGATAATCTAGCATCACAACTAAAATAACTGGAGAACCAAGAGCAAACAAACCCCAAAGCTGGCAGAAGACAAGAAATAACCAAGATTAGAGCAAAACTGAAGGCTATAGAGACACAAATAACCTTTCAGAAAAATCAATGAATCTAGGAGCTGTTTTTATGGAAAAATTGATATAATAATCTGCTAGCTAGACTAATAAAGAAGAAAAGAGAAGAATCAAATAGACACAATAAAAACTGATAGAGGGGATATCACCACTGACTCCTTAGAAATGCAAACAACCATCAGAAAATACTTTAAGCAGCTCTATGCCAATAAATTAGAAAATCTAGAAGAAATGGATTAATTTCTGGACACATACACCCTCCCAAGACCGAACAAGGAAGAGCTTGAATCCCTGAATAGACCAGTAACAAGTTCGAAAATTGAGGCAGTAATAAATAGTCTACCAACCAAGAAAAGTCCAGGGCCAGATGGATTTACAGCTGAGCTCTACCAGAAAAAACAAAGAAGAACTGATACCATTTCTTCTGAAGCTATTCAAAACAATTGAAAAGGGGGGAACTCCTCCCTAACTCATTATATGAGGGCAGCGTCATCCCGAAACCAAAACCTGGCAGAGATACAACAACAAAAAAAGAAAACTTGAGGCCAATATCTCTGATGAACATCAATGCAAAAATTTTTAATAAAATACTGGCAAACTGAATCCAGTAGCACATCAAAAAGCTGATCCACCGTGATCAAGCTGACTTCATTCCCAGGGTGGAAGGCTGGTTCAACATACACAAATCAACAAATGTAATTCATTACATAAAAGGATCCAACAACAAAACCCGCAAGATTATCTCAATAGATACAGAGAAGTCCTTTGATAAAATTTGACATCTCTTCATCTTAAAAATTCTCAATAAAGTAGGTATTGAAGGAACATACCTCAAAATAATAAGAGCCATTTATGACAAAGGCATAGCCAATATCATACTGAATGGACAAAAGCTGGAAGCATTCCTGTTAAAAACCAGCACAAGAAAAGGATGCCCTCTCTCACCACTCCTATGCAACTTAGTATTAGAAATTCTGGCCAGGGCAATCAGGCAAGAGAAAGAAATAAAGGGTATTCAAATAGGAAAGAAGAAAGTCAAAATGTCTTTGTTTGCAGATGACATGATCCTATATCTGGAAAACCCCATTATCTCAGCCCAAAAGCTTCTTAAGCTAATTAGCAACTTCAGCAGTCTTAGGATACAAAATCAATGTGCAGAAGTCAGAAGCATTCCTATACACCAACAGCAGGCAAGCAGAGAACCAAATCATGAATGAATTCCCATTCACAATTGCTACAAAGAGAATAAGATACCTAGGAATACAGTTAACGATGGGAATGAAGTACCCATTCAAGGAGAACTACAAACCTCTGCTTAAAGAAACTAGAGAGGACACAAACGAATGGAAAAATATTCCATGCTCATGAATAGGAAGAATCAGTATCAGGAAAAAAGTGTTTATCCACCAATTTATCATCTCTGGTGCTCTTTATTCCTTTCTATAGAGTTAACTTTTCATCATGAGTCATTGTCCTTCAACACTTCCTTTAGCATATTTTGTAGCATGTTTGTTCATGATAAATTTTCTCAATTCCATTTATCTGAAACTACTTTTACATTTTAATTTTTAAGGGACTATGTTGCTGGTAGAGAATTTTGGTTTGATAATGTTAGATATAGTGAACTCCAAGTTTCTCTTCAAAGAATCAATATGTCATTTTGTTTAGCTCTCTTATTCTTTAATTCTCCATTTTAAAGTTTAACTTCTTTGTGGTTTCAGTAAACAACCTTTTCCACCAGTTCTAATCAGTAGTTCACATCTGTTCCCCTGGTCCCCTGCTCCATCCATCCTGACTCATCCCAGTCATCTGCTCTGGTCATCTGCTCCAGTCACCTGCTTAACCTGAGTCACCTTTAGTTACCTGTTCCATAACTATTTTTCCCACCAAACCACTCACCCCACCAATCTGGCTCATACCCCTGCTCTCTTTAAAATTGCCGTTTGCATAGACCATGTGGACTAACCCTAGCCAATAGGGGAATGACACAGCAGTAAGGGCTGCATCAGGGATAAGAACCTCTTCCCTTCCCCTATTCAAGTGTTCACTTGCAGCTGCTCCATCTATGCAATGCACCCCTTTATAGAAGTAAATTGCCTTGCTGAGAAAATTTATATTTGAATGCTACTTCCTTTGTGGCACTGAAAATTTACATATAACAATAATTCTACCTTTCAGCACTTTTAAGATGGTGTTTATTTGTCTTCCGGCCTCCATTGTTTCTGCAGACGAGTCAGCCTTCATTCATAACATTTGTTCCCTCATACTTAATGTTTCACTTTCCTCTGGTTGCTTTCAAAATTTTAATTGTTGTTTTATCATTATATGACAAGATGTAGTTTTTATTTTCCTTTTTATTTAGTCTGCTTGAGATACACTGAACTTTATAGATCTGTAAATTTATGTTTATATCAAATTTAGAAAATATTAAGCCATTATTTCTTCAAATATTTTTTCTGTCTCATTCTTTTTCTCCTTTTCTGCCTTTCATTTACACATATTTTGTTATATTGTTTCACTGTCTTATATTATTCTATTGATTTCTGAGGCTCTGTTAATAATTTTCTCCCTATTCTTGCATGGATTATTTATATTGATTTCACTTCAAACTTGCAAATCCTTTTTGATGTCATCTACAATATTGTATTAAGTCCAGCCAGTAAGTTTTTCATTTCAATTATCTTATTTTCATTCTGATATTCCATTTGGTTCTTTTTTTAGATGGTCCTCTTTTCTCTGCTGAGGTTTCATATATTTTCATTCATTATCTATATATTTTCTTTTAAGTTCCTGTACAGATTTACGATAACTGTTTTAAGTCCTTTTTTGCTATTCCAACAACTGGAATCAGTTTCTATTGACTGTTTTTTTTTCTATTGATTATGTGTCCCCATACCTGTTTCTTCATGTCTAATACCTTTTAATTTTACCCCAGATACTATGGATGGCATGCTGTAGAAACTCTGGTTTATTATCTTTCTTTCTCATGTATTGAATTTTGTTGCAGCAGGTAGTTAATACGACTAAACTGAAATTCCAAACTGTCTTTTCTGAAGTGAGTATCAACCAGTGTAACTGCTAGTTCTTTATCTTTGTACCTGGGATACTTGGAGTCTCTCTCACACATGTACACTCCTAGTTAATTAAGAATTTGGGCAGGATCTATAAGAATATTTTGGATCTCTGCCCTTTTTTGGCTTCCTCTTTTCCAAGATTTGACTTCTTAATTTCCATGATTTATCTTCTCAATTTCCATCTTTTTGACAGGCCTGAAATCTGTTCTTTAACTCCTCAAGCCTATAAAATTGTGGCTTCCTGGTTGAGTTTTAGCCTCTCTATGTTGTGTATCCTAGACTGGGAATAAAAGACAGGTGCTATTAGGTAAAAAGCTGTATAAATGTGAATCTTACCAGTCCAGTTTGCTTCTTCCAAGGCTTACTTCTTTTCTGGTTTCTGCCTGCTTTTAATCACTTTTCAGTGCCTTTGGGTGGTTCTTTTGCTTGCTTGCCCACAGTTTATAATTCTACCTGCAGAATGGTTAGTCTAAAACAAGCTACCCTACCATGGAAAACAAACACCTTTCAGTAACACCATTAGTAATTTTTCTTCTTTTGTGAATTGCCTGTTTTATCATGCACCCTTTTCTATTTGTCTTTTTTATTCATATTTTCTTATTAATCTATAAATTGTAGCTGATGAGCTCACTTCTGCATCTGTTCTAATCACGGCCTATTTAAACTCACTGGTAAAGTAGCTTCTATTTCATACTTGAAGCAGAACATAGAGGATGGCCTAAGAGAACATTTGCAAATAAATCCTGAACATAAATATGGAGTTACAAATCACTTCAAGGTGGTATCTACCTACACACTATTGTGTAAACCTCTCTATTTAGAACTTGTAGCGTCCTTATGGATAGGTACACGTGACACCACCATCCCTGTCCCCAGAGCAATTTGCTTAGGCTATTGTTTCTGCTGCAATATTGTACTGACTATTTTAGCCCAAACATACTCACCATGCTGTATATAGAACAATGATCACTGACTAGGGCATCAGGGTGCCTGGATTTCAACCTACGGCCTTCCACATCATAGTCAATTTATAGGAACCAGTTTCTCTAACTTTAAAATAGTCGCAATAAGAGAGTATTTGTGCTGTGGATAGAATGAAGGAAATGAAATGTCTCACAACATGTGGCACAGAGGAAGGGTTCGACAAATGTTGAATCTGAATTCTTTCTTGAGTGCTGATCTATCCCAAAGTGGAGAACAGAGGTGAGCGATTCTTGGCTTTAGGTGCTGCACATTATGCCAGGACAAGAGATGTGAATATGGGTGGAGGTAGCAGCTCTGAACAGGTATATGAGAGAGAAGAGGAGGCAGAGAGCTTGGGGCTGAATTTTTCTAACCACTAGAGTTTGCATTTGCTCTCTGGAGCAATAATAAATAGTTACTGCTTTAACTGAAATTTATTGCTGAACTTCGGATGGTCTGTCATACAGAAATATTATGGAAGTAGAAAACAAATACAAGTGACTTGCTTAATATAACACAGCTAGTAAGGTGAATTTTGGATTCAATTTCTGGCCTATGTTACCCATGATGCCATGCATTTTTACACACACAAATGCACCTAACAGAGAACCTGGCTTATAAAAGGAGCTCAGTACAGCCTGATATCTGAATCTGAATGCAACTTTCTTTACAAGTATCTTCCAATGAGCCACACAGAGTGAGACTGGGGACTCTGGAGGACAATCTAGTCATGGGGCCACCGTGTTTCTTTGCACCCAGCTGGTACTGCCCTTAGTAGGGCTGGTCTCTGGGGTGCTAGGCAGTAAATCCTTAGGGGCTGGAACCCTAGGAACAGATTTTCTTCCTATCTGCCCAGCTGTCTAAACTATAAGGCCCTGGGGTGGCCTACGTGGGATAAGAAAGTCAGAGCCACAAAATGAGTAGGAGAGGTTAAGAGAGGGCCAACCAACAAAGGAAAGCTCCTTGGGGAAGAGCACAGCCAACCGTGCATCCTGATAAGCATGGCAGCCTGACGTTTGCATAGTTATCCTGGCACTGTGCTCACCATTTAAGGTCCCATAGGTATTTGGTTGGTTCCAAGATGCCACCCATTCCTGCTGAGTGGAGATCAAACAAGGCTCCTCTGTGGACCAGAGGGCCATAAATGTGTGTTTTCTTAGGCAAAGAAAAAAAAAGAGCTACAGATCATCTTGAGAGTCTCCAAAAATATAGACCAAGGTCTCAGGGTCTAATAACCTTTGCGGAGCTGAGGACATATTATGTCTGAAAGCACTAAAGAATGTGCACAGGCTTAGGATGAATATAACCTAGTTTATGAAAATAGAAAATTAAAAACTAAAGGATGAAGAAGGGGGTAATTCTGTCTACAGTAAGATTCCTCATAGGGTTCCTATAAGCAGTGAGCTCCCTTGCTTCCATTAAAATATTATTTGATGTGCAAAATTTTAATTAGATCTAACTTTTCCAGAACACATCTAATATGGATCCAGCTCCCTGGCTTGCTGTTGATTTCATTTCCTCGCATTTCTTTGGGATCTCTTGTCAGGTGCCATTCTGGGTCTTACTAGGTATAAGAATGTGGAGGTAAGGATCAGGCCCTGAGCTCCCAAGTCCTTAGCCCTCTTCCTTAGGAGGCTGCTCCATGGGAAGGGAGTTGGACATTCCTCAGCTTTTATTTTCCTGCTGCGAGTGTTAATATCTCTCCCATCCCAATACTTGTCTCTGGCGTGTTATCAGGTGAGCACAGAAACAGCTTTTCTCTACCGTCTTCTCCTCTCTCCATGGAGGAGGAGCAGGGTAATCACAGTCTTCCCCTGAGACTAGTAACCAGGAAGGCTTCAGGGCAGACAGACTGAGTCCAGACTGGCAGCCACTTGGAAACAAAGCCCTGCTCTGTGGCTGAAGAGTCACAGCATCTGGCTGAAATGTCCCAGGTCCCACATAGCCATCTTAAAGCAGACTTCACTCTACACCTGGAAGAGATAAGGGACCCCACAGGGTGTGGAGGAGGACAGAGAACAATTCAAAGTGCTGGTAAAGCGCATTGGTGGACTCGAACCCTGATTTCTAAAGTTTCTGCCTTTGTCTGGCTTCCTCTGAAGCTCTGGCCCACCTCCTGATGCAGGGCCAAGTGAGATGCCCAGGTGCCCATAGGAAAAGGTCTCTGAGTGACCACGTGAGGTAGCCAAGACTTTGTGGGAGGAGCCCTCAGCTAGGTCAGGGGCATGGGGCTCAGCTCTGTCTGATGGGCATGACCTTGGGCAAGCCTCTGTCATAAAATGCCTCTGGGAGCTTCGTAACTCCCCATCTGAACTGAGTCTTCAATGACTGGGATATGTCTTTCTCTCTCTTTTTTTAAAAAAAATCTTCATTGTGTAGTATGTGCCTGGCACTACATCCTTAATAAATTTTGGTTAAACGAAATGTGGGATGAAGGTTAAGATTTTTAATAGCAATGGTAAAGTGAAGTCCTACACAAAAGGGGAGGGGCTGGATATGCCTTTGGGGCCCCTTTAAGTCATCCCTAATGAATCCATTCTTATCTTCTACCCTCTGCCTTTTCAGCTGCATTTATTCTTACTAATACACTTCCTCCCATCAGAGGCTAAACTGCAAAGTTATTCATTGTTCATGAACACTTTTGAATAATGTTTCAAGTATGTTTAATACACTAGAGGGAAAGGTATATTTGGAGAAAATGAATTTTCTGCATAACAGACCTAGACTTAGAAATTACTTTTATTTTAAAAAAAATGGTTTCTTAAGTGTTATATAATTTTTGAGTGCAAGAGATATGCATTTACACAAATTCTTAAGCTCTTGCCATGGTCCATGGCGATGCCTTTGTATGAAATCTTATGCACTCCTCATTTTACATCTCTGCAGCACGTGAGCTCATCAAACACACTTCCTGGAATTCTCTCCTCTTGCCACTTCCATGACTGTTTATCTGATTCTACTTCTCCTAATTGGATTGCTCCATTTATTTTCTATCTCAGTCACTCTTTGCTGTGTCCATTTCCTCCTCCTGCCCTTTAAATTTTGGGATTCCCTGGGATTCCTTTCTTGGCCCTCTTGTCTCCCAGGATGGCCTCACTCCCCTATGAGCTGGTCTGACCTTGACATGCCTGTGACCTCCACATCTTTCTCTCCAGCTCTCACCTCTTCTGCAGCTCCAGATTCAGATTTCCAACCTCCTTGGATAGCTTCAGTTGGGTTCTTGTTGTTGCTTGAAATTAAATTCGGACAAGAAAAAAACATTTGTGTTTCTTCTCACCCACCCTAACCTCCTTCCTGGCATGTGTTTCTTGTCTCAGTGAATGGTTTTGCCACCCACTCAGGCATTCTGGGGCAGTCTCTGAGGCTGCCTGCCCACCTGTATCTCATATCTAGGTAAACTTAAGTCCTATGGATTCTACTTGGGAATGTTTCTAATTTGTGTTTTCCTCCCCATATCCATTAGCCCTGCCCTAATTCAAACCCTCTCTCTTTTTTTTTTTCTTGCAAGAACTTTACAAAAAGCCAACTGGGTCTTCCTTCTTCCTCTCCAATCTGTCTGCCATACCCTGGTCCATTTCATAATTGTTTTACTGGCCGCACCTGCTTCTAGGATTATTGTCCTTCCAAATAAGTGGACTCAGAGAGCCACAGGACTGGCAGGTGTCTGGGACAACACCTCCACTCATGCCCCTCTGCACTTGAGACTGTACCTCCCTTAACCTGCCTGGGGAGGTGGGATGAGAGTGTGCCACACTGGTCTAGGTGTGGCAGAAGGTGACAAGAAAGCCTCCTTTGATTTTTCTCATTCTCTTTGTAACTCCCACTCAGTTGGAAGTAAGTCCAGTTTTTAGATCCAGCTTCAGAATCAAGACTTTAAAAATCTTTTGTTAAGGAAAATTACAAACATATGGAAATAGAAAAGTATAATATGCCCCCAATGAACCATCACCCAGTTTCAACAATTTTTAACTCATGGCCAATCTTGTTTCTTCTCTGCACCATGCAATTCCCCTCCCCTACTCTGGGGTATTTGGAAGCAAATACAAAACTAAGACACTGGATTTTAACTGAGCGGAAAGACTGGGGCATAAGTCTTTTGTGTGTCACAGCCATGGTGCCCAGGTGTCTCTTTTCAGCACCTCCCCATCTGGGCTCTACAAGGGACCCTTGATTTAGCCTGTGGCTAATAGTGGCTCATGTCCTCCATGGTGACACCATGCCCCTCTCTCTGGGAGCTGAGGGAAGTAGTTGGGGGCCACATGACTGGTATCCCTGCATGGAGCCAGATTCCTCCACCTAAGCCTCTGGCTGCCTTCTGCTGGAGGAGCTGGAGCAACCAGTAGCACCACCACCTCTCCAAACCACTAGAGTGCTCATCCGACAGCCTTCCCAGCAAATGCTAAGATCTACTCCTGAGCTTAATGAGGGGCCCAGGGAAAAGGATCAGCAGCAGAACAAAGGGGAGGAACCCAGATTCCTGAGAGTTTAAGTAGAAAATATGCTATCCAGGTACATGAGGACCTGTTGCAGGGAATCAACAGTGCAGTTTGAGGGCAGGAACAAAGGCAACCAAGCCACAGGTGGCATATTAGAGGTATACTGTGTCTCGCTGCTGGAAGAGAGGAGTGTCAGGACAGAAACCGCAGTGAGTGTTTAATTTACCTAGGGCCTCCGTGTAGCCTTTTTTGTAATCAAAAGCATTTGCAGGGCTCTGGGCTCAAGATACAAATTTGCATATTGCTTTACATAAGTCAGCATATGGAGTTCACTCACCCCTAACGCCAAGAAAGGGAAATTAAATTCAATTAGATTAATTAGTACAACTGATTGCAAATTGTTTTCAGACCTAATATTAAGGGTGCTACATGCAGGAAATACAAAATAGATTTTTTTTATTTGGGAGGAGGAAGGAGGAGAAAGGATGGGAGAGGGAAGGATGGGAGGGGGAAGGATGGGAGGGGGAAGGATGGGAGGGGGAAGGATGGGAGGGGGAAGGATGGGAGGGGGAAGGATGGGAGGGGGTACCTTGGCAGCCCAGCCAGGTACGCTAGGGGGCAGTCAGGGAGGTATGCAGGGCAGGTGGGAAGAGGGCGCTCACGTATTTCCAAGGGATAGTTCAGTCTCCCTGTTCCACTCGCCCCTATCCCATCTCTCCTGTATACAGATTGCTCCTAGGCAGAGGCTGATTTACCTGGAAGGTAGTAAGCTTAGGTTGAGGGCCACTCCCTGGCATAGATCTATTCCAAGCCTCAATCAATACTCAGTTTTGCATTTGTAATTTTAAAGTGAGGCCTCATAAGTTACATTTTAGGTCCCTAAAAGCCTCCATCATCCCTAATGTTCTCCCGTGGTTTCCTCTCTTCTTTACCTCCTTTGCTGGCTCACTTCTCCTCTTTCCTTCCTCGTTTCCAGGAATTCAGGGTTGTAGGAAAGGGCTCAAGCAGAGAGGTCTTAGGGTGGGTGCTGGGAACACCCCCTCCTTTTCCAGCCCTGCAGAGCTGTGGGTCCCCTGGGCATAGGTCTGGCCATGTCTGGCACCAGCCAGTCCTGACAACCAGCCTGGCACACAGTGGTAGCCTCTAGCTTAGACCCCAGGGTCAGGGGTTAAGTGGCCTATCCTTATCAGGTGTCTGCCCTGGACTCAGGGCAGATCCTGTGCCTGGGGCTCATCTGGTTGGATCTTCCCCTCCCTGGCCTGCTGTGATGCTCGGACAATGAAGAAGATGAGCAACTGTCTTCTAACCTGAATGGACTCCCAGGGCCTGTTCTGGGAAGGGACCTCTGTCGAGAGGACCAGCTCACTTGGCTGAGCCTGCCCCTGCCCCCAGCCTCTCAGTCCTGCCTGGCATGTTCCTGTCACCTGGACGGATCATGGGAATTGGGAAGCTGTGGAGCCCCAAACACTCCTGCTGCCAGTCCTCTCCCCGCCAGCCCAGGTTCTCTGCCCTTCCCCAGCAGCTAATGTCCCAGCATGCCTAGGACTGACTCATCTCAGTTTTGATAAAAAGAAATTCATCCACTTCCTTTGTCTTTGCTTTCTGGGTCTGGTCCCTTTTGATGACATAGGACGGCCAGCACATTCAGGGAGATGGAGGGTCTGTTCCCTGATCCCCTGACTTCTTTCCTTCTCACACACTTTCTAAGTGACATTCCATAGATGGGCTTTTTGCAGTCTGACATGCAGTTGGTGGAACAGCGATTGTTGGATGGTTCAACAGTGTCCTGGAGACTCTTCCACCTGATGCAGGTTGGGAGAATTTATTCATTTGTTTATCTGCCCATCCAGCAAACATCTATTGTCTCCCCTGTGCTGGTGTGAGATGATCCAGGGGTGAACACACAAAGTAGGCTTATGTAAGGGTGGTTAAGAAAAGTCCAGAAATGCCATAATATGAAACAGAACAAGACAAGCTTTCAAGAGAGGTTGTTCATCTGTAGGGAGGGCATATCTAGTTGGGCAACCACGAAAGACTTCAAAAAGGAGAGTGTGCAAACTGGCCTTTCAGGTGGGTAAGATGGTGAGAGGTGGGGTGGAGGGGAAGGACCCACCATGTGGGGACCAGAAGCAGTCACAGGAAGAGGTAGTGAGACCACCCTGGAAACAGCCCAGGTGTCGGGTCATCCTGGAAACTGGCAGCAATTCTGCTTGGCCATGGCATTAGAATCTGGATAGGGAAGTAACTGATGGATTTGGAGAGACTGTGGGCAAAAGGCAGACTGAGGGGAAATGAAGAGGAAGGAATGGCCTCAGGAAGGAGGTAGGGAGCAGGTGGGCACAAAGGCCTGGGACGTCAAAGCCCTCTTGTTCCTTTTCACGATTTCTCCTTTCCTACTACTCCCAACTGATGGTGAAGAGGGAAGCTGGAAAGCCCCCAACTCTCTGTCACCAAAGCTTGGCTCTGCTCAGTCCAGGCCGAGGTCTCCATGCCTGTTTCGGGCTGGATACCCAGTCCTTTCTCATAGCCAGAGCTTCCCCTTTGAGCCCCTGAACTCCTCTGCTGGGCCTTGGACTTTCTGAATGCACTCCCTTGGGCATCCAAGAAGTGGATCCCCATTCAGGCAGTGGCCTACTCTGCACAATGATAAGCACACTCCTGGCATTGCTAAATGGTTGTCTGCTTCTAATAAACCCCATGCTGGTGGGTGCAGCATGAGAGGTAATATTCGCTCTTCCTGGCTGCCTCAAACCATAGTTGGGATTATAAAGACGCATGAATCAGAGATGGCAGCCTGTAACAAAAGCTTTACCACCAGCTGTTTTGCTCATTTTCTAAACAACAGAACATTCCCTACTTCCCCACCCCCTCTGCTTGTTCTTTTGTGCTTGAGATTCATCATCAGCCAAATGCTTTCGTCTAAACCCCCAGGTTTATACAACAATTGAGAGAGAGAGGCCAGAAATGCCTGAATTCCAGGAAGCTGCACTGTGTCCTGTGGTCACTGGTTTTTGCCTTTCCTGGCTGCCCATGTGGAGCAGCTGTTAACTTCCCACCTGAAAAGCGGATCTCAGGTTCCTCTGCCTGGCTGGACACAGATCATTTTCCCTGCTGGCTCTGACCCTGCCTGTCTTCCAGGGCTAAACCTGCTCCAGGAGCACTGGCCCTTAGGGTGAGACTTAGCATGAGGTCCCCCTTGTACCAAATAACTGAGTTACCACCAAACACCAAAGATTTGCCCCTTGCTTTGCTTATACCTCCATTTAGGTAACTGGGAGCCTGTCTTGGTCCCTGCCTGAAGCTGTGGTGGTTCTAAAGTCCTAAATTACTCTCTTATTTTTCTTTTTAGAATGAGGTGAAATTCACGAAACAAAAAGTTAGCCTCACCATTTTAAGGTGAACAATTTAATGGGCTTTAACGCTTCATAATCTTGTACAACCACCATCTTGATCTTGTCCCAAAACATTTTCATCACCCCCAAAGAAAACCTTGTACCATTAAGCATTTACTTTCCATTTCCCCAGCCCCTGGCAACCACCAGTTTGCCTTTTGTCTTCATGGATTTCCCTATTTTGCATATTTCATAGAAATGGAATCACACAATATGAGACCTTCGCAAAATGTTTTTGCGGTTCATCCACATTGCAGCCTGTATCAGTACTTTACTCCTTTTTATGTCTGAATAACATTTCATTTTATGTGTATACTACAATTTGTTTATCCATTCATCCATTGATGGACATTGGAATTGTTTCCACTTTTGGCTACTGTGAATAGTGATTCTATGAATGTGCGTGAATTGAATGTATTTAAGTAGCTCTTTTCAGTTTTAGGGGGATATATCCGGGGTGAAATCGCTGGGTCAAATGATAACTCTATGTTTAACTTTTTGAGAAACTACCAAACTGTTTTTCACAGCAGCTGACATTTTACACTCCTACCAACAATGTGTACATCCTTGCTAATAATCTTTTCTTTTTTAAAAATTAATTTTTCTTATTATAACCATCCTAGTGATGGTATCTCATGGTAGTCTGACTTGCATTTTTCTAGTAATTAATAATGCTGAGCATCTTTCCATGTGCTTGTTGGCCATTTGTATGTCTTCTTTGGAGAAATGTCTATTTAATTCCACCTATTGTATTGTCTTTTTGTTGTTGAGTTGTAAGAGTTCTTTATATATTCTGGATACTAAATTCTTACCAGATATATGATTTGCAATATCTGTGGATTATGTTTTCACTTTCTTGATAATGTCTTTTGATGCACAAAAGTTTTACATTTGATGAAGTCCAGTTTATCTATTTTTTCTCTTGTTGCTCACGCTTTTGATGTGATACCTAAGAAAGCATTGCAAAATCTGAGGTCATGAAAATTTACTCCTTTGTTTTCTTCTAAGAGTTTTTGGTTTTGGCTTTTACACTTAGGTCATTGATTCCTTTTGAGCTAATTTGTGTTAATGGTGTGAGGTAGGTTTCCTAACTTAATCATGACTTCTGCTCCCACACCCACCTCAGCTGGGGGTGCAACCTGGGTCCTGTAGTCTGCTGGCACTTGTCCTCAATGCCTGTGCTGCTGTTTCTTTCCCTGTATGACCTTTTGGTCTGGGACACCCTTTTACCCTTTGTCAGCCTCTACGACATGAATTGCTTGCAAGGTCTGCTACTTAATTGGATTGGAATCCACTAGATGGGGCTTCCTCTCAGTCAGCCTGCTAGGTCTGTTCCTTCCATTCCAGCCCCATGCCTATCATAGGTCTGAGCTGAGCCCTCTGCCTCCTCTAAGACTGAGCTAGCTTGTATACTCCAGCAGTATCTTGTGACAAAAACAGATTGCATCAATAAAATGCAGTGGACTGAGGGCATAGGCTCTGCAACTGGGACCCAATACCAGCTCTGCCACCTATTGCATGGGTGACTACAGAGAATGATGTAATGTTTTGTGCATCAGTTTCCTATCTGTAAAATGGGGATACTGTAATGATTACCCCTACTTCATAGGGCTGACGTGGTAGAGAAGACAAGTTAATATTAAACAAGGGTTAGGAAGAGTGGCCAGCATGTGGCAAATGCTGGATGAGTGTTAGCTCTTATTAATAATGTCTACATGTACCACTGCTTGCTGGGAAAGGTTTTACAACTGGAACAACAGTTTAGCATGGATGAGCTCATTGTTTTCCTAGATGCAGGGTTAGGAGGCAGTGGATGGGAATGGAAGTTGCCTACCTGAAAGGAGGAGAATAAACCTGTTCCTGCCAATGGCCATCCGCAGGCAACTAGGCACGAGGAAAGGAGAGAGGAGGATGCAGGCTTGCTGGTTGCAAAATTCTGGTGATGTCTCCCAGGTTAGATAAATCTACAGCAAATTCAGTCACATGACACCTGTGATCTAATACAAGAGGCAGAAAGCAGGAACCTTATTTTGTTGAATTGTCGTGAGTTGCCTTGTCCCCCCACTTCGTCCCCACCTCTCAATTTGCATGCTGTTGAGTTCTGGGTGAATATTGTTATCTTCCAATGTCATTATTTACAGGATTGTGTCCTGGGGCCAGAATCACAAAGATTCCCCCCAAGTCACCTGTAAAGAAGCCTAGGAGTAGGACTCCTCCCTGTCACCACCCCTGCGGCTGAGTCCTTTTCTGAGCTGCAGATGATTCATTCTTGGGAGGGAGGTTAGCCACCTGGATTTATCGTCTGTCTAGATAGGCTCTGTGCAGCACGACTAAAATAAAGGGGGAGAAAAATAGAGCTGTCTCAGCAAAATCTGCTGAATCAGAATTAACAAGAAAATCTTGTAACTAATGATCAGAAATTAAAATGTACTCAGGAGCTGCGGTGTTTAACTGAATAGCAGGGCTGCAGGGTACACTGTGCAGCATAGTGGAACTTGGAACAGCTCCTACTCCCACTGCTGTAGGGACCCAGGTTAGACTGTTCACAAGCTTGATTAGGTAGGAGCCCAGCCTCCTAACAACCCAGAGGTACTGCCCTGGACAGGGACTGCTCCCCTCACCCCAGCCCTCCACTTCTCATTAAAGATGCTTTACCTTTGTGTAGCACCCCAGTGCTTACAATTCATATCTCATCAGCTTCTCATGACAACCTTGTGGGACAGAAGAAGCAGCTTCATCCTACGTCTCTCCATTTTACAGAGGTGTACACTGAGGTCCAGAGAGGTTACGTCAGCAAGTGGTAGGGCTTGACCTGGGACTCAGGTTTTTGAATTACTGGAATTCCTGTACAAAATCATCCTGCACAGTACAAATAATCTCCTCTAACTTAGCTTTTCTGTAAACCTAGATTTTCATGTATTGTGTACTTAAAGGCCTTTGTAGCACAGTATGCTGGGAAATACTGGAGTCTGAAGGGCAGGATTACGGCTGTTTTCTATATTTTAAATGTTAAAAATGGCTTTCATTAGAACAAAAGTCAAATATTTCTTGCTTGTCTAACTCTAAAAGCACTTAACAAGTTTCACAAAACAATTTGGATCTGGGGCTGCATTGAACCATGAGTATTTTTAGTCTCAGAGTAAATGTCTCAGAAAGCTTTGGGGAATGAAAAAGAGGGGTGTAGAAGGAAATAAGCCCATGGTCTCCCCATGCCACTCTCCTGGCACCAAAACGTCAGTATCAGTTTGCCAGCACAGTAATGGTCACCAGGGACCGAGGAGCCTGGTGGTCTACATGCTGAGGGCGGGGACTCACAGGATGATTTGAGTTTTATTTGCAGATTTCTCCCTGGGAAGATAGAAGATTGTTCCTCCCAGAGGAGAGAGCTGCATTCTTCAATTTCAGGGAAGCAGTGGGACATACTGAGAAACGCAAAGAAATCAGTCAGGAGATTGAGCTGCTCTTCTTACTTTTAGCACTTAGTAATCTTGAGGTCTTAAGAAAATCATTCTTCTTCATATCTCATTTTCTATATCTCTAAAATGGGGATAATGATGCCTCCCTCGTAGGGTTGTTAAAAAGTCTCAAATAATATATGTAAGTGAATATATATGCTGTGCTTATCCTGTGGTAGAGATTCAGTGATGAGACACATGATTATTAGTAGAAATAGTAATAGTAGTACTTGTATTGTACTAGCAGGAGGCATTTATGAAGTATTTTCTAGATTTGGCTTCTCCTTCTATGACTATGCAAAAATGCTCTTCCACTAAAACTCCAGCTGAAATCCTATTTCAGTGTGAAACCTCCCTGAGATGCCAGTCTGAAGCTATCACTTCCTCCTCAGTGTTTCTTGCCTGCATCTCTCAGAGCAAACATACCTACCAATAGCATCCTTTCTATTCACTGGACCTGGAGGCATCAGGATGCACAGGAGGCATTAGTATGGTCCAGTCAGAGTGGGGAAAGATATCAGGACTTGAGTGTGTATGGGTGGTTGGCGGGGGGTGGTGGGTGAGGGGTCAGGACATGAGGCCTGGCAAGGGCAGGAAGTCCATAAAGCCAGCCTGAGACCAGGAGGCCAGTGGGAGGACAGAGGAGAATCATGCTGGGAGGACCATAGCTGAGGGATCATGCAAAATCCAAGTCTGGCATTTAGGTTCTGTGTAGCCAGGGTAGTGGATCAGCCCAGGTTCAAATGGGAAGGTAGTTGGCACCAGGGACATGTGGCCTATGATATTAGAACCCCAAATTCAGGCATGAGACATGGGAGGCAAGGGCACACAGACCCTTCCAATTAGTAGGTCACCAGAATCACCTAGATTTTCTCAAAATATAGATTCCCAGGCCCCAGCCACTGAGATTCTGAGATTCAGATGCCCTGTCGGAAGAGATTATGGGCTTTCCTGTTGTGTGAGTGCCTGTGCTCACCAGGTGATGACTGAAGACGGCTTCGTCATAGCAGTGGCCTTGAAACTTAATTAGAGACTTCATAAAGGTTTACTAACAGGTGGGGGGTCTTCAAGGCACATAAAACAGATGCTCAGAAATTGAATGTGATAAAACGAACACTTGGTGAAGAAAAAATTAAAAAGAACAGCAAATGACACCTTGAGGCTCAAGAAGCCAAGGTCAGCTTACATAAAAAGAAAAAGGGAAGCAGCATTTTGCAAAGAAAGCTTCATGCGAAAATGCAGCCATGAACCCTAGTTCTGTCTTCCAGCTGTCCTGCAACAGTGTTGCCCCTCAGACAGACTCCCACAAAGAATAGCAGTGTCTGCGTGACAAAGCAGTTAGTGCGGATGGGTAAGGTTTAGATTCATGCGCCCTGTTGATTCAATCTATTTTTAAGTGACTTCCTCCTGCATTATGAGAAAAGTCTGAGGCTCTCCCTGAGAGAATGGGGGTAGACCACAGTGAGGACACCAGTGTCAAGAGGCTTTGGTTTATCAAAAGCATTTATTTGTTCTTTTCCATAAAAATGTGGTTTCTGCAACATGGTAACCTTGCTCTATTCCTCCACCTTATGTCCAGAAAGTCAAGCCTGGCATAAATCTCCCAGGCAGGAAACCATTAAATTGCTCTCTAGAGAAACTGGAGAATCCAAGAGCGAACACCTACGAATATTGACTATTGTGATCCCATCAATGAAGAGGCCAGATAACCTTCAATCACCCTATGGTTCAGCTCACCAGATGGTATGTGCTGCCTAAGGACCCAGCATTTGCAGCTGTTTTAGTGCCTTGTTTTTAGAAATACACTTAACAGCCATAGATGATTAGAAGTTTGAGAAAATCTTCCAAGCTGAAAGACAGAGAACAAAGCAAAGAAACAAATCCAAAGAAAATGAGAGAATTCCATAAAGGTGTATGAAGGGAAAGAAGCCATCTAACATATAACAAATAAATCGTATAAGAATAAAACTCCAAAAATATAGGATATAGAGTTTCCAAATTGAAATTTGGAAAGATCGGAAAACCAGGTATAAAGAGATGGTTTAAAAGCTTCCAGGGAGGAGGGAAAACAATAACAAACTAAAGAAAATGATTACATTGATATCAGGCTGCTTGGGGGCAGCAGTGGAAAACAGAGGACAATAAAACCATTTTTAGTAATTTATTCTGTCTTGTGAATTTCTCAGTGTCTCAGGAGAGTGGCACTGACTGCTCTTTGTCTGGACTGTCTTTTCCAGTGTGTTGGTTTAGTGAACAGCCTTGGAAGATGGAAACGTTTCCCTACAGAGCAGAAGGTAAGCATGCCCATTAGAAAGATTTGGGTTCCCTAAGCTCAGGATCCCTTTCTTGTAATGATATCCATTGTGGGTGTATGGCATTATTTGCAAACTTTGCAAACCTCTTTGCAAACTCTGTGAGAATCAGCGTTAGGGGAATCAGTACAAACAATGCTGATATCCGGACTTCTCCCGCTGCTGTGAGTAATAAACTGCCTTTATCTCTGACCCAGGAGTCTTGTGTTTTCTATCAGCCTCCGTGAAACTGTGGCAGGCTAACTTGTTAGCTTATAAATAGGGTGAAATCTCAGGACTCTTCATAGAACTTGACAACAATGCCTCAGGATTCAGAAGAAAAATGATTTTCTTCTTGGAATTTAATATGCAATCAAAGTAGAAAACAAATGTGAAGTAGAATAAAGACATTTTTCAAATTCAAAAAATTGACCTCTGATGCATCCATTCTTAGAAATGTACATGAGAATGTTGTATAGCAAACAAAAAACAAAGAAACAAAAAAGCAGTAAGTTATGAAATAGGAAGATACATGGTTTTATGATTCAGGAAAGAGGGGAACCAGAATTAGAGCTAAAAGAAGGAAATCCCTAGGATGTTTGCTATGCAGCACACATAGAAAGCAACTAATAACACTGGAACATTTGATCATAGAGACTCCTGAGTGAAGGCTCTCAAGGAAAAGAAAAAAAAAGGGAAATGATAATTCACTTGAGATTATGGAAAGTGTTATTATGACATGTTGGAAAATTTGGAGAAAGGCGTGAAAGATAGAAAACTAGGGAAGTGAAAAAATATCGAGGCCATTATTAATTCCAGGAAAAACAAAAGATTGTACAAGAAAAGAGGTTTATTGTAATTCACTATTTGACTTAGGACATAAATGCTGATTATTGGTTTTGACAAAAATTATTTTGTAAACATGTCACAGAGATAAAAGGAGAAAAATGTGAGCAGTGGTGTGGAAAAACTAAGTCCTTATCTACCATGGCATGAAGTCAATAGATAATGTCTAAAACTCATATTTCCAGAAATAGCAGAATAATTTTTAAATTGTAGAGGTAAATGCCAGGGGCAAGACCTAGAAGTGTGAAGGATGACTGTCTCTGGAGAAAGGGAGTGGGTGTGGACTAGCGGATTTCTATATGTAAGCATCACTTCAAACAACTATTACCTTGATAAAAAAGTAGAAACAAGTTTTTTAAAGTGACAAAGCTTGCTGGTATGGCCCTTTAGTGGGCCGAATGTCCTTTTATTGAATCAAACTGGCCAAGCTATTGTCATCTCACAATCTCAGCTTTTCTTGTCATGATTGGAAAAGACAATTTGAAAAATATGTTACATTTTGAGCTTCTCGGTTACTCTACATATAAGATTATTCTCACGATTTTTTAAATTAGATTTTTCTAAAAGTGAAACTTTCTAGAAGAAAAGGAAAGAGAATAGGGGCCCTATAGCTAAGCGGGTTCCAGCTCTGCCTGCCCCCTTACTTGTTGTGTGTCCTGGATAAGTTATTGCACTTCTCTGAGTGCTATTTCTTGCCCTGTGAATCAAGATGACACCGCCTTCCTCTCACATCAGTTACAGGCAGGGCTCGAGGATCTTAGCTCACTGTAGCCTCAGTAGACCTGGTTACTTGCACCTAGTAGGTGTTCACTAATTACTGATTTGAGTAAATTAAGAATGATTTCTAAAGATGTTTTAAAAATGGACAGAGAAATGATCTTGACCTGTTTGATTAGACATGGAAGCAGATGAAAGAGCAGCTGCATCTGGAAGACCTGGCTGGGTCTATTCAGGTTCAGTTTGACAAGCGCCCTTGAGAGCCAGACTCTACCAGAGGCAGTGTGGGTCCCATTCTCTGAGGAGCTTACACACAGTGGGGGTGGGAGACCGATACATGGACAGAGGACATGCAGGTAATGGAGTGAGTGTTAAGTTAGGCTGTGCAGAGTCCCCTAGGAACACAGAAGGACATGGAGACACAGGATGCTCCCGGAGGACACAAGGGTGCTATGGGGACACAAAGAGAACACCTGCCTCCCACAGCCCTCCTGCTGGGGGCCCAGAAAGCAACTCCTTGAAGGGAGTTCCTCCTTCCTTCAGTCCAGTGTTCTTCTCCAATCTCAAAACAACTATTGTAAAGTTCATGAAGATAATGCCTCAAGGATATTACAGTGAGGATTAAATCGGGTACTCAAAGCAAATGTGGGCTCCTGTGTCTAGAGTTCTGCCCTTTCTTCCTCTTGTCCTGTCAACTTCACAGCTCAGCCCTCTGATTCTCTGCAAAGCTTCTCCTTTCTCTCCTCTGTGCCCCTCGGACTCAAGCAACCTCTGTGATAGCAGTGATCCCACCAAGCACATCCTCCCTCCCATTTTCTCTTTCCCTCCTCTCACTCTCAAATAGAACCTCCTCTCCTATGCTTGCTATCCTTGAAGGCAAGGACTGGTGGCCAGTTTCTTTCATAGTGCCTGTTATATAGCAGGTGTCTAGTAAATATTTATTGCTCAGTGATTTACATATACATTTGGGGGCTGATGCCATGTCAATTGGGAGACATGGCCACTGAGAAGAGGCTCTCGCTGTATCATGTCTATCATCTGGGCAACCTTGACCAGTTATTTAACTTCTCTGAGGCTCAAGTTCCTCATCTATAAAACTGTGATAATATCTGTCTGGAATATTGCTTGCAGTAAATAAAAGAGTGAACGTAAAACACATAAACATAGCATCAGCACGTAATAGCAGATCACTAAATGCGATGTCTCCTCTCCCTTCCCTACCTAACAAACGACC
This sequence comes from Sapajus apella, assembly GCF_009761245.1. NCBI lineage: Eukaryota > Metazoa > Chordata > Mammalia > Primates > Cebidae > Sapajus > Sapajus apella. The sequence goes on from NW_022436984.1 coordinate 4,571,158, forward strand.
CTTGAATGAATGACTCTGAGTCAGTGGGGCTAACCATCTGTGAGTGACATAGAACCACTCAATTTTAAAAGTCAGCTCATGAGGGAGTTTTCCACAAGGTAATTCAGCTGTACTTACAGCATTTTCTTTCTGACGAGTTGTTATTTTATCTTCAGTGTGTGAAGCAGCAGAGCCTAGAACCAAAACCCAAGAACTCAAGAGTGGACTTCATGGACTTGAATGTCACTTCTACTGCAAGTTGTATGACTTTGGACAAGTTACTTAATCTGCTTGGTTCTCAAGTTACCCAACTCTAGGATGGAGATAATAAGAGTAGCTGTTACTATATGGCTATGATTTTTATGTGCATTGACTAAGGTAAATTCCTTAAAACTCTAAGAACAATGCTGGGCACCAAGCAAGCACTGTATAAGCGGTTGCTATGCTACTAGTATTTCTCTCGTGTGTGTCTGTTTTGCAATTAAGAAATTAAGCCTGGTTATTGGATACTCAAATAGATCAATTAAATATGGGGGCTGTGAAGGCGTTTACCCAGTAAGCCCAGCAGGATCTACTTGGCATGAAGGCCATCCTCTTACTTTGCTCCATCTTCCCTTCTCCCTCTTCTCCTCAGTCTCCCACATCCACCCCCACAATGGGAAAATAGCCATTGTCTATTTTTTGCTCTGTCAGTAACATAGTTCAGGTCTCACATCTCTGGAGTCTTTAACAGGCCCTGCCTTCACAGAATCTCACCTGCAGAACACCTTCCTCCATGCTACTGAGTCAATCTTCCTCTTCTTACATCCTTCTTACAATGCTACTCCCTTGCTCCAAAGCCTTCAGTGGCTCACAGCTACTTTACTTGATTAAGTGCAGAATCCTCTGCCTGGCATTCAAGGCCCCCTTCCCAGCCTTACCTGTATCCCACTTTTTTCCATGTCTCCTACACCACAGGCTGGTTGACTTGCTCCACATTCCCTGTGAAAGGCCTGTCCTTTTTTTGTTTCTTTGCTTGTGCAGACACTGTTCTTGCCTCCTAGGACACATCTGGACCAGGTATCCAGAGCAAAGGGACAGGAGGTAAAGGACCCAAAGCTCCAGTGACCCCCAGTCTGGCGAGATGGAGCAGACCCCACATCCAGAGCAGATGCCTCCTGGGTAGGCAGTAGAAGTGCAGGCTGGACCTGACACATCTGGGGTAGCTCCCAAACTGAAAATCATGCAGGTGCCAGGCTGAAGGGAGGCAGAATTCAGGCGTGAGAGCTGAACCTGTGGGTCAGACCAGAAGTATCTAACTAAGGGTAAGAAGCAGAGCTGGAGCTGGCACTATTCCCTAAATGTTGGGGAGAGGCATGGCCTCCTCATGAGGAGAAGGGAGCTTCTGGGGGTGCTGGGCCCCGCCTCCAGGTCCTTTTTGTGGTGTCTCCCGCCTTTTTCTGCCACAGCACACAGACACTGCACATGGTGTGGTTTCTCCACGGGGCCCAGCAGAGGAGGGAGCGACCTGTGGATAGCTGGGAAAGGAACAGAGGGGCTGAGATCACTTAAGAACTGCATGCAACCAAAGGGCACAAACCAGTGGGGGCACCATTCAGGGAGCTGATCCTCACTGCCCTATTCTGTTTACTTTCCCTCCTGATCTCATCCCCAGTTTGGGACCAATGAGTTGTGCTTGCAGGGTATCTGAGTCTTCTCCAGGACTACATGCCCCAGCCAACTCCACAGCAAAGTCTCAGCCTGTCCTCTAATGGACCTCTGAGGATTGAAGAGTACAATGAACTGAAGGTTTTGTCTTCCTAAATTCATATGTTGAAATCCTAACCCCAAAGGTGAGGGTGTTAAGGAGTACAGTCTTGGAGAGATGATTAGGTCACGAGGGTGGGGCCTCTGTGAGTGGGATTAGCGCCCTTATAAAAGGGACCCCCGGAGAGCGAACTCTCTCGTCCTTGTTTTGCCAAGTCAGGACACAGGGAGAAAGTGAGTCCTCATCAGACACCAATGTGTTGGCACCATGATCTTGGACTCCCCAATCTCCAAAACTATAAGAAATAAATGCTTCTTTGTTTAAGCCACTCAGGGTGTGACATGTTATAGCAGCTTGTACAGACTCAGACAAAGTGTCATCCCTCGACACTCACAGGCCCTCCCCTCTGCTCTGGGACCTGAAGTTTAATCCTCATGATGAATTACAGGATGACAAACATTTCTGAGGACATATATATGTGCCTGGCTCTGTGCTGAGAACCTTACATGAATCATTTCAATCAATCTCACAGTAAAATTATGAGGCAGGTGTGATTATTAGCTCCTTGACAGGGGAGAAAAATTGAGTTCAGACAGGTTAAGTAACTTGCTCCTAGTCACAGAGCTGAGAACTAGAGGAACCAGGGTTTGAACCTGTATTATCTACCACCAGAGCTCATAGAACTAGCCTTTATGCTTTAGCGGGGCATGTCAATCAACGTGAAAGAGAAGCTCAGCCTCACAGGAAAGATTTTTGCTTTAAGTTCGGGTAGGAGAGATATATCTGCCACTCAGTTGCTAGGGAGCGGTTGGCAGAAGGGAGGTAAAAAGAGGGATCAAGAAGAGAGGGGAAATTGAGGTGAGGAGCAGCCTTGGAGGAGACTCTGGAGGCAAAGAAGAGGGAGCTCATTCCAAATGTCCTCAAACTCTTCCACTATTGGAGGAGAAAACTATTTTCAGTGAAAGGAAAGGAATCTGGGGCCTGGGTGGAATGGAGGGGCACCATCTTCTTGCTGTGGGTACAGGCCTGGGGTGTCTCTTGAGCTGCAAGGCAGGTGCGCAGCATAAAATAGAAGGCCCAGCCGTCTGTCACCACCCTCCATCTGCATACCTCAGTGCTATTAATGAGAACAGCTTTTGGAAAGAGCTTCACCTCTCTGTTGACTCCTATTTAGCCTCTGGCTGTCAGGTCACCCACGGTCACACCAAAAGCACCCTGCAGGATGGAGGAAGGCAGGAACCCATTTTCCTTCCTTCATCTCAGGAATGGGTGAAACTCCACTGTTGAAGCTGCTTTGTCTTCCAGAGCAAAGGACCCACTGCCCCCTCACAAATGGCAGCCCTTCATCTCAGCACTGTGGCTGGCCCAGCAAAGGCTCCACTCTTGGAGGCTGGAATTTATCAGAGGGCCATCCAGCTGGCCATTCCCAGGGGCACTCACCACTCCTTGCTGCATCTGGACAGTGAGTTATTGCAGCTTGTTATCTTCAGCAGCAGGTGCAGGCATTCTGGGCTGTTCCTTCCAAAGTGAGGTGGCAGAGTGAGGCCAGGTAATATTTACTGGCTCAAATGAATAAGGTAACTAGCCCTGTCACAGCACAGAGGATGTGTCTCTCACCCAAGGTTTTTTTTTCTTCTCCTTCTTTCTCTCTTCATTATGTTTGTAATTTTGTTTTATTATTTCCCATTGGAAAGCTGTGAAATGAAAATGATGCAATCTACTGCTGTGAAATAATGTCGTGCTCAAGTCCTTTTCCAATAAGCCCTGAGGTTTGCACTGTGATGGCTTCATTAAATTAGTCAGCTCCATGGCAAATGGAAAAGTGCTCAGAGCTTTGGAGTCTGCTAATCCGAGTTGGGCTGCCAGAGTCCACAGACCACGAGGGAGCTCGGGCGGTTGGCTCTGGATGGTGCGGGAGAAGAAGCGCCCATCTGCCACGTGGGGCATCTCAGAGACCACGTCTGCACAGCTGCCAGACTTCTGATATAACCCACAAATCTTCACCATACCCCTTTGTGCCAGACACTGTCCTGGGTGCTAAGAGAATGAATGGGTTAGGGCAGGATGATGGCTCAGTGTGTGGAGTCGGGGAAAGCAAGGGCACTTAACTCTCCTATGGGTAAACTATGGTAGACCATAGGTACAAGGTGGACCTCTCTTTGAAGGATAGCCAGGACGAAGGTTGCCATATGTGAGTGAATCTGCCTTAGATTCATGCAGATGAAATACATGGCTTCCCCCCAACCCTTCCATCACCATCCTCAGAGTTTATAAGAACAAATTCTGTCTTTTTGGGCTCTACTGAAGTATTAAAGACTTTCATTAGTGATAGTTCTTTCCAGTTAGCATTTTCAGTATTAAGCTGTGTCATTATGAAGTAAAATATGCATGACCCCTAAATCTATGTGTATTATAACAAGATTTTTATTGTTATAAATTTGTCTTCTTGGTCCTCTGTTTCTGCTTTTGCTGTCTTTTCAAAACTCTAACATTTGATAACTGTAGCCAGGAGGTAATTAGGAAGTGGTACTAAAGAATCACAGGCTTATGCTCTCACTCATTCATAGAAATTTATTGAGTGTCTACAGTAAGATATGGTCCCATACCAGTGGGAAAGACAGTGGTGACAGCTAATTACAGCACTAAGGGATTTTGGTCTGAGTTGGCAGAGGGAGCTCCCTTCCCCCCACATATATAAATATTGGATAAAACAATTTGAAATCACAGCTGCATTTGAAAGGAAAAAGGGAGAAATTCCAGATTCTAAAATCAAGTGAGAATTCAGAGTCAGAGTCATGAATGAGCGCTGAAGGGGAACTGAAGCCAGGTGCATATCAACAGGGCTGGGGCTTTAACACCCAGGCAGGCGCAGATGTGAAAACCACAGCCTCATGGGCAGCAGAGGCCAGAAATGGGGCCCTTCTATAGTTGTGTTCTAGAGAGACTAGACAACCCCATCCACCAGCTGGGTGAGTGGTGATGGCATGGAGTGGGACTAAAATTTTGGGTAGAAAAATGACAATCTGGAAAAGACGAAAATCCAAGCTTGTGCCAAGTAATAGAGTTGGGGTTCAAATTCTCATCATTCGTAGTGTGGAAACCACCAACAGAGAAATCAATGTACAAATCCATTTGTAGTCTATGAAACCCAGTGGACCCTGGCAGAGGGAAAGGTAAATCTTCCCTGAGGCATGCCTCCACAAGCAGGGCCCCTGGGATACCTAGAGGAAGAAACTCCTGCTGAAGATGAGCTCACAGGGAGAAATTACAAAACACAGAAGGAAACTGTGGGTGAGTCTCAGATCACTGAAGAGAGTGAGTCTCAGATCCAACATGGTACCAGGGTCAACCACCCATGCTGAGCTCAAATTTACCTAAAAACTCCCATTTCTCCCCGTTCACTCAACACCATCATGACTTCAACTCTAATCCAAATAGCAAAGCATGCCTGCTATGCCCATATGCATACACACACACACACACACACAACATATATATATATATAATATATAAAATATTCATATGTATAAACTCCTTTTCCTTTTATATATATATTATATATGTATATATATAATATATATATACATATATACATGTATATATATGTATAAATTCCCTTTCCTTTAATACACACATCACACCAATAAAATACTCAGATATCCACACTGCTTCCACTACCAGATGCAACCTTGGGGGAAGGAGCTTCTGCCACACCTGGCTGCTTCCTCTCCTGGCAGTATGGTGAGATTGCTCTAGGGTGATGACTCTCCAAGCATGGTTTGAGGTCTAAATCTTGTGAGCCCTTAAGATCCTTAGAGTGTAGGTCTTTTTTGTTGTCATAGGCTGATATCATTTGACAAACTTTCACCTTCACTCACAGCTACTGATGACCTACTAAGTGTGCCATTCCAGGTTACTAAATTTTGGCATTCAAACTCAATATTCAGAGTTGCCTGAGGGCCCTCATTCAGTATTCACCAAAATACCAGACAGCCAGGGAAGGCTTGGCCACACTCATTCTGTGCTGCACCTGTGCAGGCAAAGGCTTCCCTGGGGCTGGAGAATGTGACTATCCCATCCAGTGATCGTCGGCTTTGCCTTGAATTGGTGGAGGCTCCGAATGACTGCTTTGCTTGCTTTTAAATTCTAAACTCCTCTTGCTTTGGCTGCATCACCCTCAGGTTAGTGGCTAGAGAGCATCTGGATAACTGCACAGTTGTAGGGATTCCTTTTGCACCATCAGAGTTTTGAATCTCCATTTTCCACTAAGGAGGCTTTAAGACACATTCACGGCAACTTACATGAGAGCCATCCTATCTCCTTTAGCAAATTACTCTCCACACCCTTTAAGGTGACTCTTCATTATCAACCCAAGGGCTCTGGCTCTAAGAGGGAGGTCAGGGGGATGGCTGAGCCACAACAAAATAGGCTGCGATAAGGCATGTTTGCCCCTCTAGGGCTGAGGCCTTTATTCCTCTACCCCCATTCCTTTGGGTGTTTGAGAAGGACCCAACACCACCTGCATTCTGTGACTTTACAGGGGTAGTAAAATGTAAATAATGCCACTTGTCTCAGACAAGAAATAGTTTTTCAATTATCCATTTAGGAAAACACCCACTGAGGGGCTGAAGTGCCCAGTCCAGAGGTGGGGATAAAGAAGAGAAAGTTTCTTGCCACCAGGGAGCTCAAAGACAGGCACATACACTGAGGGTGACAGAGGACAGATGAGGACAATCCCAGGCTCTCTTATATTTATTCTAGTGCAGTACCTGTTTCACTACATAGGGGAGAGGTTGCTGGTGAACGTGCCTGTTCTTGTTCTTCTCTGAAGGCCTGGTTTCAACTGTGTGGACACAGAGCTTAGGGGCCATCAGAATGTCTTCTATAGATGGCTTTATTGACCATGGCCTCCCTTCCTTTTCCCAGTGTGGAGTGAAACTGCTTCAACAAGAAGGCCACATCCTAACTACAGAAGGCCACAAGGGCATTGCAGAAACAAACAGATCCAGCACCAGAGGAGCTCCTGGGGCTGCACACACTCGACTCTTTCCAAGTCTATAGCAGTCTGCAGTAATGGATTTTATAATGATGAGCTTGAACTAATTCCCATCACTGAAGGGCTTTCTGGATGAAGGGGAAATGGATACCTGCTTAGAATATAATAGTTCCTGTGGTTGGCAGATTCTAAAATGGCTCCCAGCAATCGCTGCCTCCTGACATTAATTCTTTCTCTTGAGTACAGGCTACACCTGATGCCTTGCTTCTCTAAAATAAAATATGCCCAAAGCAATGGCAAGTAACTTATAATGGAGATGAGGGTATAAAAGACTGTGACTTCTGTCTTGGTGGCACACTTGCCATCCTGACTTGCTTGCCTGGGTGAAACAAATGGTGATGCTGGAGAGTCCCACATGGCAGGGAACTGAGGGCAGCCTCTGGCCAACAGTCTGAGATGAACCATATCCTTCTAACAACTGCTGAGTGAGCTTGGAACAGATCCTGCTCCAGCTGAACCTTGAGATGACAGTGGCCCTGGCCAACACCTTAATGGTAGCCTTGTAAGACACCCTAAAGCAGAGGACCTCACTAAGATATACCTGTAACCTTGACCCACAGAAGCCATGAGGGAATAGATGCGTGTTTCTTCAGGCTGCCAAATTCCAGGTCATGTGTTATGCTTATGCAGCAGTGGGTAACAAAGTCAGTTACCAAACAGCATGTAGGGAACTGACCTGGGCAGAGAAGTTATGGGCATATTTTGGGAGCTTCAAACAATATGGATTGGTTCTTCTCTTAAACCCTAGTCAATAAGAATGGGCAACCACCATAACCCATTCCCAGGCACACCAGTACTCTGGGGATTTATTAGGGTGAGAAACTTCTATGCTAAAGGCCATAGGCCATAAAGCCCTAGCAGCCATAGAGACCATCCAGGGTAGTGTTTTTAACCAAGGAGTGGTGTCAGAATCAGCTGAGATGTCTGGACTCTACCCTGTACCTACTGAACCAGGATCTCCACAGAGGAGTCTAGAGCCTCCAAATTAGGCAATTCCCTGGAATGAGGCAGGTGTCCATCACCAATAGAAGCCCCTGATCTGATCCCACTCTCCCACACTGACATAACCAGAAATGGTGGGCCAAAGGAGCTACATGTCACTTTAAGATACCACAGCTAGTTGGTGGCAGCCCAGGATAAGGGCACAGGTCTCCCATCTCTCTGTCTTCTTTGCCCACTCTGCCACAGATGCCACCCCACCCCGTGCCCCTATTCCATGAACAGCTCAGCTTAGCCCTGAGCCAACATAAGAAGAAAAGAGCAGGAGATGCCCAGAGACAATTTCTAAGGTTCTTTTTATTTGTTTCGAAAACAACCTCCATTCTTCATCTCTCAATGTAGTCCTGGCCTGGTGACAAAGAAGGCTTTTCTCTCTGGCCTCCAGAGAGTGCTTTCTTTATAAGAAAAGAAACAACAAACACTTCCCATTAGGTTTCTGTCTCCAGATACCAATCAGGGAAAGACTGACAAGGACTGGAACATAACAGCCTTGAGAACATGTGGGATTTGTCTCTGAGCCCCATTGGCTTGTGATGTTTTCCTCTGTCCTCCCTGAGACAGTTGCTCCTATCCTGGGGGGCTCTGCCTCTACCTCCCAGTCCAGGATGTCCGGGGTGGTCATGGGCTGCTTGCTGCCCAGTTTCCAGTCTGTTCTGGTCCAGGGAAGCACCACCCCATGGCCCTTGCTGCTTCTGGCAGGGTCCTCAAGAGCTCACCATGTCCCAGTGCTGGCTCATGAGCGAGGACTCACAAGGGTTGACGACAATTTCCTTGCCATTCTCGGTGCCATCACCGAACATATCTGTATCTAGGCAGAGGTGGGATGCTATATGCTCAATGTGGGAACCAGTTTTGGTCCATCGCTGGGAAGACAAAGAGGAGAGTGAATGAACTAGGTACCATCAGTAATATGGGAATTCTGGCATCATCAGAAAGGTGGATGCCTCATGTCTAGGGTCACTCAGAGACTTGATTTCATGGTTTCATGGAGCACTAAAACTGCAACTAATTGTTCCGCCAGGTATTGTTGTTGGTTTCTTTTATTAAATTGGGTTTAAAAAAAGTTAAAAGCAAAATCAATATGTTTACTAGGAAAACTCATTAGGAGGCAATAACTTTCCAAGCAATAGCCCAGAAAACGTGAAGCGAGTTAGTCACAGGAACAACCTGAGAAATGATCCACACTTAGTATCTGCACGATGGCAAAGAAGTGGGGAAGAGCTGGGGGTGGTGAGGGCAGCGAGTGTGATGGCAGGAGGGGCTGGGGGCTCTTTGAAAATGTATAAGCACTCAAGGGGCCAAAGCAGAGAGGTGGGTCTCAGGTAGCAGGTTCTCACACTTGGCCTTGCATGACAAAGGAGGGACAGGACACAGGGGAAGCACCCTGGAGCAGGCACTGAGTGCTCTGCTGCATAGAGACAGTCTCAGCTGCCCTGTGTAGTGGGCATCCTCAACCCTAATTCAGAGAGGAGGAAATGGACACTCAGAGGGGTCCAGTAATCTGCCATGGGTCACACAGCCAGTGAGCCATAAGAGGCATTCAAATCTTGCTCTCATTAACACCAATACCCAGTTGGCAAGAAACTGAATGGAGACAACACTTTGCTGCTAGAGTAACTGGGTGTTTGGTGCATCCAGAATGCTAGGAACTTTGGGGGACACATTGCCAGAGCCCAGGGCCCTGAAGGCAAAGGCCAAGTCTTCCTTATCCTTGGAACCCTGATATCCTTGTCTGGGATCCCAGGTGGGGAACAGAGCAATGACAGGGCAGTAGAAGACGAGCGGGCAGTGGAGGCCAATAGACTTTCATGGGGCAGGCTGACCAGTGAGGGTGGAGGTGCCATTGCTGCTAGCATCACAGAGGGGATCCCAGGCAGCAGTTTCCCTCCCTCTCTTGACCGCTCTTATCAAGTCTTCCTCTTCTAACAGTTCCTCTCTTTTCCTGGTCATGAGACTAAGCCCTAAAAAGGCAGTCACATTATGGAGATGGCCACATCCCAGGGACCTGCTGAGCACTTACCTGTCTGTCATCTCCATTCTTGCAAAGGGCAAGAACCACTGGGGCGCCAGGGAACAAGGTGATGACCGACAGGCACAGCTCCTCCTGGAGGATCTGCTGGGTGTATGTGAAGGCCCACACCTGGGGAGAAGACCAGGAAGGTTTGTTCAGGATCTAGGAAGCTAACCACACCTATGGGCGTGATTAGTACAGGCTGATAAGAAGCAGTGGGGTCCTAGTAGACAACAATCATCAGGGTCACCTTGGAAAATGCTACTCAAGTGCAAGAGACTCAGAGGTCCTATTGCTATGGAAATCTCCATCTCATACCCCATGAAGAGGCCTGGGCCATTCAGGCTGCCTCTGGGAGTCCTGAACAATTCTGGGATTTGGGCAGGAGCCTGAACGAAATCCCCAGCTGAGCTGTGTGGTCCACAGTTTCTGTTTGGAGAAAACGTCTCCGGGGGGTCTGTTCCAAATGCCTGACTTTCAAGCATCCACATAGCAGGTCAACTCCCCACCCCTCCATACCACATATCTTTAGACTGTCCCCTGTTCTTTGAAAGGGAATCCGAGTCAGTGTCTAGAGCACATGAGAGTTATGACAAGAGGCAGATGGAAGGACAAATGGAACAAGTGTTCCAAGAGAATGGGTGAAGAAGGGCCGAGGAAAAGAAGAAGGTTATGAGGATTTAAATTATTTCAGGAAGGTGCATGTGCCAGGAAAATAGATCTTTTGGCCCCTGAGCTCTTGCAGGAAGAGAAGCTGAGAAATGGGATTGACAGGCAGAGTTCTGTTGGCATCAGGAAGAAGGGCATGCTGTGTCGTTCATTATGAAAAATGATTCCAACATTTTTCCTCCAAAGTGCCAGAGATCACAGAAAAACTGTGGCTTATGAAGCCAGAAGCACTTCCCAGTACTTAATGCAGTGGGGCATAAAGTGCTGGTGTAATTGTTGTCGAAATGTGAACCTGGTCAAGAGCTTTTTTCTTCAGGCTGTAAAATAAGGATAACATTGACCCTTTGCCTCCTTCCGGGGACAAAGAAGGTGATTCCTGAGTGGGGAAGCTGCAGAGGACACTTTGAGGGCTGCATCTGTTTCCACTACAACACTGAACCAAGGTGACCCGAGCCTCTGGACCAGGCCGCTCACTGGCTACTTCCCCTTGGCCCAAGAATGAAAAAGTCCACTTAGCAGGCATGTTGGTCATCTGCCTCTCATTCTGCACCTTCCCTACTGGTCCAGGTCCTCTCCTGACCTCCATGGGCTACTGAACATCTTTAATTGTTTTCTGGGACCCGGGTGGTTCCTCCTCCTCTCTGACAGGCTCAGGACCTTCTCCTGTCCTGAATACATCCACCCTGAGTCAACCTGACTTGCTGGACAATGATGCCTGGCTCTCTTGATCTGGGACCCACCAGCCTAGCGGGAAAATGGCTCCTGCATAGGATTCTTTTGTACCTTTTCAAACTGCTGGTGTTGGGAGAAGACCTAGATCAGAACATACTCCCTGGGGAGGGATGCAGCTACAGATGAAGCCAGACTGTCCATGAGTCTTGTTCTTACAGCAGGGCAATGGGTACGTGGGTGTTATTTATACTATTTGACTATTTGACTTCTGTATCTACAGATATTTGAGATTTTCTGGCCAGGCACATGGTTCACACCTGTAATCCCTGCACTTTGGGAGGCCAAGGTGGGCAGATCATCTGAGGTCAGGAGCTCAAGACCAGCCTGACCAACATGATGTAACCCCGACTTTACTAAAAATACAAAAATTAACCAGGCATCGTGGCAGCCACCTGTAATCCCAGCTACTCGGTAGGCTGAGGCAGGAGGATCACTTGAACCCAGGAGGCAGAGGTTGCAGTGAGCCACTCCAGCCTGGGTATCAGAGTAAGATTCCATCCCAAAAAAAAAAAAAAAAAAAAAAAAAAAAAAAAAAAGGAAAGAAATTTTCTACAATAAAAAGTCATGAGATACATTCCTTGGGACATATCAAGAAGTTCTTCTCTGGCCTTGTGAACATCACACTCTACACATCCCATTTGCCTTTCTCAGGATAAGCTGAAAGGGGAAAGAAGTCTGTCTGCACGGAGCTGGTGCAATGACCAGGCTGCTGCTGCTGCTGCTAATAAGAGCTGACATTTATTGAGCGCTGATGATGTGCCCAGCATTATCCTGACAACTTTACACTGATTGATTAATTTTCATAAGAATCCTATTAAGTAGGTATTACTATTACCCTCATTTTCTAGATGATGAAACCAAGGCTCAGAGAGGCTATCCAAAGTCATATACACCAGCAAGTGGCCCCCACACCAACTCTCTCCAGCAGCTCTGCTCTTGCTGATGCTGGAGAGTCAGGGCTGGCTCTGAGCTCTTTAAGACAACTTTAATCCAGGGAGAAGACACCTGCCTGTGAGATTCCTCTTTCAGGTTGTAAACATTAAAATGATAGATCAGCTCCTCCTTGACAGGGGAGAGTGGCAGGAGATTCTTCTTCTTGACCAGTTTCCAGTGACAACCTTTACGAAAAGATGAACAAAGTTTGTACTCCCTTACCAAGGTCTGGGGTGGGGCAGTCCAGACAGTAGTGCCCTCCCTCATATTTAGAGTAATTGGGCCATGACTATGAATGGAGACCCATACTCCTGATTCCACACCAGACCATCAGATACACACAGTGCAGGCTTCTAGCCTGAGCCGCCTCTCCTTTTCCCCCCAACCTTGGCTGCATATCCAAGCCGAATCATTCCCCTCTAACCAGTCTCCCTTGGGCCTACTAGAGACACAGTCCACCCTTGGAGGACAAACCCAGGGATAAGATCCATGCAGGTTTTTTAATTAGGCTGGGGCCATCTGGGTGGGGGATTCTTAAGTCCTAAATATCCAGAATGCGATCTAGAAGGTGGGCCCCTGGGCAGAGGCCCAGATTATTACTTGGCCTGTAGGGAGGAGAGAAAAGGGCCAAAAGGTCAAATCCAACGGCTGGGCTGCCAGGAAGCCATATGCCCTGAGGTCAGCACAACTGACCTCAGATTTAGACTTCTCGCCATTCTCTGGAATGAGGCTAAAGAGAAGTCACTGATAGGGAAAGATGAAGTTCATTCATTCCTTCTGTCCCATTACTTGACTATACAGCCTATAGGGAACCACAAATTAGTATTTCAAAAATAAATCCTCCTGCTATCTTAAAATCACCATAGTACAATGACAGTGTGTTTTTTTGCCTTAAAAGCATTAACTGATTAAATAGAAAAGCGTCTTTTGAGAGCCCACTTTGGCATTTCTCATTTTTTAATATCCTAGGGGCCTTGAAACTGGAAGTGCTGAAGGGGTGGGAGGGTGGGTGGGCAGTTCTTTTGACATCTTCAACCCTTGTTGTCCATGGTTGCCTTTCAGGAAGAAATGCATTTGGGCATCTGGCGCCTCCCCAGGCCGGAACCTGATGAAAACATCTCAAAGACCCCCAAGGGGAATGTGTGAACAGGCACAGATAATGAAGCCCTCATGCTAAGTGGACTTTCCATTAGCTGGTGTTTCCTGGCATTTCAATAATTTAGCATCTCCATGTCCCAGAGGAGGGCTGACGTCTGGCCACATCTGGAAGAGGAGAGGAGGGAGGGGAAGCAGGAGACAGGAGCAAGCAGGCGGGAAGCAAGGAGAGGGTTTTTGGATTTCCATTCTGCAGCCTGTCAGACTTCCCAGAAGGGCCGTGATGAATGGGTTTATTAAACGGATCCTGCAGTCAGAAACGGACTCCAGGAAGGCAGCAGTGGTTGTTTGGCACATCTGGCCTGGTGACTGCTGGGCCCTCTGCTGGTGGCTTCGTTTGGGGGCCTTGGCAAAAGCCTAGCCCATAACAAAGATCCTGTGGCAGGCCAGGTCTCCCTAACGACTGAACAGGCAGGCTTCCACCGTTTCAGTTCTGACTGAGTGGTTAAGTTACATGTGAAAGGCGAAAAGGGCCAGTGCCCTTATACAAAGGCTGGAATGTAACACAAACCCACCAAGAGCTTGCCTAGGCTTTTCCTGGGCCTTGAAGCATGACAAGATAATGGTGGAATGCTTAGCAGGACCCGTTTAGAATGAAACACGTTTTACTGGGGGTCTGAAGAAACTCCCCGGGCCTCCACAAACACGTTTTATTGGGGTCTGAAGGAACTCCCCAAACCTCTGTGATTTAGCAGGAGACAAGATAAGGGTAATCACCCCTGGCACCTGGACCCATCTAGATTAACAAAATTTACTGAGGCTCCAGAGGAAGGTCTTTAGGACTCAGACCTTAGTTATAGAGTAGAAGAAGTTAATCACTTATGTCTTTGGATGAAGGCACACTTACATGTAGACAAATGGCTTAGAAGGTATCTAAGCTCTGGAAAACTGTAATTTTGAGTTGGTCTGGCAATAATTTCCAGGCCTTCTCCCTGTACCTGGTTACAGAAATAAATTTTCTTCTTTCCCAGTTCATCTGCATCTCGTTATTGGGCCATGAGAATAAACAGCTTGACCCTTGGTTTGGTCTAGGAACCGTCCCTTCTATCGGGAAGCTGTAGCAATGGAAGGGCAACCCAGAGACCGTCCTGGGCATTGGTGTGGGTGGCTCCACTCCTTCCACTGGGATAGGCCAGCTGGAAGGAGGGGAGGCTGAGAAGGAGGGGAGTAGCTGCCAGTGAATGAGGAGGGGATCGACTTGGCCAGACAGCCTCAAAACCTTCTGTGCTTGGAGGACATTTCTGGAGACAACCACTGCTGGTAGGAGCAGGGAGGGGCCAGGCAAGGGGTCAGCAGCCTTCTCTCTCTCTAGCAGATGGCGGTCTGGCCACAGCTGTGGAAGCTGGAATGCAGAGGGACAACAGCACACAGCCTGGAGCTTCTGGTCTTGTGCCAGATGGTGAAGCAGGGAGGAAAGATTTTCTTAAGAGGTAACTAAGAGGGCTGGGGCGAAGTGGCACATTCCTGTAATCCCAGCACTTTGGGAGGCCAAGGTGGGTGGTCCACGAGGTCAGGAGTTCAAGACCAGCCTGATTAACATGGTGAAACTCTGTCTCTACTAAAAATACAAAAATTAGCTGGGTATGGTGGCACATGCCTGTAATCCCAGCTACTCAGGAGGCTGAAGCGGAAGAATTGCTGGAACTCGGGAGACGGAGGTTGCAGTGAGCTGAGATCACATCATTGTACTTCAGTCTGGCCAACAGAGCGAGACTCCATCCCCCCATACCCACCCCAACGGCAAAAAAAGAGGCAGAAGCGAGGACGAGCCTGGGCCCAGGCAGAGGGGCTGGTTTTGGAATGGCCCAGGGCCCCCTCCCCTAGTAGGCAAGAAGCAATCAGCCAGGAGCAGAGGCTCTCAACCCTCCCCATCCAGCAGACCTCTGGCAGTGTCTGCAGACATTTTCTGTTTCTATGGCTGGGTGAAGGAGTGTTACTGGCTGCCAGTGGGTGGGGCCAGGGATGCTGCTAAATATCCTATGCTGCATGGGACAGCCCCTCAACAAAGAAGGGTCTGACCCTAATACCAATAATGCTGAGGGTGAGAAGCCCTAGGCTCATCTTAAGGGCTTGGGCTCTGCAGGGCCTGTATCTGAAGCGTGCCCTGGCATTACTCACATACCACCTGGGCAGTCTCTCCAAGCCTCCCTTACCCCATCTCTCAATACTCTCTCTCCAGGAGGCGTGACAGCACCAGGCATGGGCAGGGCAATGCTGCTGGTTTTCTTGTAGTTAGACAGCCAAAGGGACGCCTGTTTGTAAGGAACTCTTTCAAGGGCCAGGGCTGGTGTTAAGTGCTTCACATTCACTGTCTATTTAATTCTGGTAACCACCACAGTTCCCATTTTGTAGAAGGGGAGACTGAGGATCAAAGGGGTCAATGGTTACTCTGGGCAATGCCAGAAGCAGATCCCAGGTTGAGTCTGAACTTGGTCTATCCTTGGTGAGGTGGGACCTGAGCTAAGAATCCAGGGCCTTGAACCTCCCTAGTTCATACTGGGTACCTTCATGGTCCCTGAAACATGGCCTCGAAGCTGTCCCTTCAAACAAGGTGTCTAGACTGGATGAGCCTGAATTCAAATGAGCTGACCTCGTGATGCATCCGGCTCTCTGAAGTATCAGCTGTAGTGATTGCACCAGCTGTGACAACAGCCCAAGGGCACTGCAGGCCACGCTGGGGTCTGCCTCAGCCCCTCCCTGGTGGAGGCTCTCTCTCCAGAGGTAGCAGGATGACCTGGCGGGCTCCTAGACACACCACTTTCCATTGGAAACGTTGATGGACCCACTTTTGGGGTCTTTTATTTCTGCCCCATTCTGTCCTTTCCTCCCATGTGGTAAGATTACACTTATATGTGTAATTAATGCCCACACTCAGAACATTTTTTGTTGGGTCATGTTGTTGGATCCTGGGGTGATACCCGGGCTAGAATCCCCACAGAGCTGCCTGTTAACCTGTGGATCTGCGCAAATTCAACTCTGTACCACAGTTCCCCTGCATGTACAATGAGGGTGACATCAGTCCTTACCGCAGAGGGTCACTGCAAGGAACAAATGGGTTAATACCTATCCCAGAGTGGTACTTTCCATTGGCAAATGCTCAATTGCTGTCTGCTGTGTTGACAATGGTGACAATGGGGAGCCAACAGGAAGAGAGATGACCCTTCAGACCTTCTTTTGGAATCCTGCCCAGAAGCTATGATGGAGGCAGGGATGGGGCCATTCCCAAGGCTGTGTTGAGAAAGCACAGGAATGAAGGGTGGCATCAGGCAGGGAGGGTGGTGTGCGGGCAGCCTGTCCCACCAGCAGACTCAGGCTCACACACCTTGAGGCACCAGTGCCTGTCCAGGTTAGGGGAGGCTTTAAATTCACCTGCCACCCAGGGTACCCACCTTGCATGCTCCACAGCCAGTAGCCCACATGCTGGGAGACAGGTATGAGGATGAGCTAAAAACATATTTTATATTTTCCTTTTCTTTAAATTGGTATGGAAACTAGATTGGTGCACCTGTATTCTTTCTACTTTTCACAAATATTTTTCTAGAGAGTCCAATAAAGTTAAGAGGAAACTTGTTAACCTGGAGACATCTCAGGCTTCACATGTTTACAAATGGAATGATGTATTTCTCTCGCATTTCACCTAAGGCATCAGTTTTCTGACACCTTTAATACACACTCAGATTAAACATTTTGCTCCCAAGGTTGACAAGCCAAGAGAGGAGGGAAGGCAGGGTGAGGAATGGATAAGGCTGCGGGTGGAGTAGCATCAGGAGCCCGTGTCAGAGCCAGAGGACAAAACAGTCCCCTTTCAACAATGAGGACGCCCCAGTGCCTGGGGCTCACCCACCTGCAGAGAGCATGGGCAGCTAAAGCTGAACTCCGCCCCTGGTTCCCATTCTCTGGTGCTTTTACTCCACAGTTAAGGACCCTCGAGTCTCCAATCCAAAAGGCCCAAGCCTTATTAAAAAACCTGTATAGATCTTATCCCTGGGTTCATACATGGTCCTGTATCCGCAGTCAGTTACTTAACCTGGGACTTTGCTTCTTTACCTTTGACCTTTTCCTCTGAGAAAAGACTACAGTATCTCCCTAGTACACACCCCCAGGCCTGAGGGAGACCATTTAGTGAGGAGTGACCCAGCTTGGATATGCAGGCAAGGTAGGAAGCCAGCACCATCTGTGTCCCACATTCTGGTGTGGAATCGGGAGTAGGAGCCTCCATTCATACTCTTGTTACAATGCCCATAACTGTTAGGGAGGGAATTACTCTCTGGCCTGGTCCACCCTAGACCCTGACATGGGGGTACCACCTTTGTTCATCTTTTCATAAAGGTTGTCATTGGAAACTAGCCAAAAAGAATCTCCTGCCACTCTCCCCTGCCAAGGTGGAGCTGATCTATGGTTTTAATGTTTACAACCTAGAAGAGGGATTTCCGGAGCAGGTGTCTTCTCCCCTGATTAAACTTCTCTAAAAGAGCTCAGAGCCAGCCTTCACTCTCCAGCATCAGCAAGAGCAGGCTATGATAAGTGGCCAGATTCTCCAAATCCATCTTCACCCTTTTTGGTAGGATACGAGTTTGGATAATCTCTCCAAGTCTTGGTTTCATCATTTTGGCCTCAGCCCCGTCTACTTAATAGATTTTTATGTCACTTCTCTGATATGGCCTTTCAGGGACAAAAGAAGTGGGAGCAGAGAAGGCCAAACAAACCATGTTTCGGCGTTTGAGGGGCAGATGTGACTCCCTCTGGATAGGCCAAGAGTCAGGACAAGTAGGAGGACAGAGAGGAAGAGGTGATGGAGGCAAAGCAGCCGTAAGAGGAGAGAATGCAACAAAGGCCATTGTTGGCAGAAGGGGTTGGGAAGCGGGAAGACAGAGGAGAGAACACTGAAAAGAGGAGAAAGGTCATATAAGTCAGTCCTATGATAATGTATACTAGACACACACATACGCGCACACACTCAGGGATATTATCTTAGCTGGCATAGTCATGTGGGTTTCTATCAGTCCCATGTTGGTTTAACACCTCCAGATTACTTGGAAATGTATGTGAGTCACACCATGGGCCCTGGAGGGCAGGGGCTCATCTCGTCCAGCTTCAGACCACCTTGCACCCTAGCAGAAGGGGCCTCTGGGTTGTGGTACAGTCTGTGAAGTGGACTGAGCATTGTCCTGTCTCAGAGTATTCCCCTAGCACCCTATATTCACATTGTGGCAACACCAATCCAGTTGTTCTCTCCAAGGTAGAGAGGAGGGGCAGCTCAGTACCATCTTCCAGAGAAGATGCTTTGCTCACGCGCAGGCCATGCCCAGGATGAATGTAAGCTGCCTGCAGAAGACTGCTGTTCCTCCCTTTTTCACATGATAGGAGGGTCAGCTGGGAAGGGCACTATTACCCTCTGATCAAATAAAGGCCTGACAACTCTCCTCAGGGCCAGGACATTGCAGGGCCCCTGTGTGAGGCCCATAGGGACCTGGCTCCTTTCCTCCCACTTCCTCATGCAGTCAAAGGTGTCAGGTACCAGCAAAGCCTTCTGTTCTGTTGGAAACAGACCAAGCACACTCCTGCCCCAGGGTAAGGGGGAAGACAACACGCTGGCTGCAGCCCACCAGCACTGCCCACCAGCACCACCCACACACAGATTCAGAAGAGAGGGATGTATGTCACCTACTCATAACGTTTTGCAAAATGCGACTTGAGCAAATTATGTCATTCTCAGCCAAGTGCTCACGCCTAAAGCAAAATCAACACCTCGGTTTCCTTTCCCTTTTCCTGTCTGATTCAAGCAGCTCCCTCCCCTGCTCCATTAAAGCAGAGATACGGTTCCTGGAAAAGACACAGCAAGCTGGAGCTGGGTTGAGATGCCTCAAGGACCAAGGCCAAGAGTCTGGCTTTTGTGGTAGACAACAGGAGCCATTGATGACTGTACTGAGACTGGGAACAACGGGGTTAGTGACCACATGTAATGTCAGGAGTGAGGGCAGGGCTGCAGCCAGGGAGAAGAAGCGAGTGGAGGCTGTTGCTGTAATTTAACCCAGGGGCTCCCAGCCGGGGTGGTTTTATCCCTCAGGGGACATTTAATCATGTCGGAGATACTTTTGATGGCCATGACTAGTGTTGTGGGGAGGTGCTGCTGGCAACACTGGGCACAGGCTAGGGATGCTGCTAGACCACCCACAACACACAGGGCAGCCCCTACAATAAAGAAACGTCTGGCTCAAATGTCAAGAGTGCTGAGATTGAGGAATGTGGATCTAGCATAAAGAAGTGAACATGGGATCTAAGAGCAGCCCTTCTACTAAGAAACGAGACAATGAGGAATGCAGGAGAAAGAAGAGTTACAGGACCAGACTAGAACTGGGGCTCCTGGGAGAAGGGGGTCACATGGAGAGAGTTAGTGGGACAAGGAGGTGGCCAGGGTACCCGACAGGGTACTGTTTGTTGACTTGAGTCACAAGTGAGTTCAGTATGGCCAGGGACTCACTCGATCCGCCAGTGTTGAGAGAGTCCAGGTGGGAGAGCAACACCTGCAAATCTGCAACTCCCAACCCTCTCCTGGGACTTCATAGCATCCTGTTCCCGAGGACAAACGTACCCTTTTCAGCATGGGAAGAGAGACCAGGATTTGGCTCCTGCTTCCTCTCTAGCCTCACCACCTGCTGTTCCCTCCCCTCACATCCCACTCTCCAACTCCACCGTTCTGCAGCCCTATAAAGGCGGCATCCTTGCCAGTGTCCTTGCTCAGCTCCAGGTCTTTCCTGGGCCACCCTTTCTTCTCTTCCCTTCCCAACCTTGCCAATTTCTACTCATCTCTGAGAATACAACTCATCTCCAAGTCCTGTTAGAAACCTTCCCTGAGCCTCACACCTAACTTGGATGCCATCTCTTGCAACTTCTATGGTACCCTGAACAAAACTCCACCCAGGACAGAGATGACATCATAATGGCTACTTTCTAGTTTATTTTTGCGTCACGCCCTTTGAGGGGCTCTTCAGGCCTGCAACCTAGTCTTTCGTCTCTGCATCTTTATAGTTAGCAGAGAAGTATCTGTTGAATGACTAAATGCATGGATAGGTGAAGATACGGCATTTATAAATCAATACACAGGAAACTGTCAAAGCTGGGAGCATGAAGAAAATCTCCAAGAAATAGTTTGTAGAGAAAAGAACAGTGAGCTGAGAACCTTGGTGAATATCTGCCAGAAGGTATGAGCGTGTGGGTGAAGAGTCAGCAAGGAAAACAGATGAAAGGAACAGGAATGTAGGAGAAGGGGACTGCACCGAGCCACAGAGCCAGGCAAGAAGCCATAGATGAATGTGCTTTATGTTTTTGAGACAGAGTTTCACTCTTATTGCCCATGCTGGAGTGCAATGGTGCAATCTCAGCTCACTGCAACCTCTGCCTCCCAAGTTCAAGCAATTCTCCTGCCTCGGCTCCCCAAGTAGCTGGGATTACAGGCACATGCCACCACATCTGGCTAATTTTTCTGTATTTTTAGTAAAGATAGGCTTTCTCCATGTTGGCCAGGCTGGTCTTGAACTTCTGACCTCAGATGATCCGCCCGCCTTGGCTTCCCAAAGTGCTGGAATAAGAGGCGTGAGCCACCGTGCTTTAACACAGTCAGCAAGCCAAGTGCTATGAGACAGGCTGTGAATTTGTTGGTGACATTTAAAGCAGGAGTTCTAGCCTCAGATGGGAGAATACTGTCTCAAAAAACATGGCAGGGAGGGGGAGGTACTCTGTTGATGAATCAAGTAAAGCACAGGAAACCTTTCAGAGATGGGACCACAAATGATCCTGCAGACTTAGGGGAGGCAGGAGATGCACAGCTGAAGCTGGGGATGAAGGAGGACGCTGCCCAGAGACAGGGTATCGGACAGCGATGGTTTTACCAAATCTGACGTGACTACCTGCCAGTCACAGCTTAAATCAGCTGGGAGACTCACAGAGTAGACATTCTGTCCTGTCTCAGGGGGCAGTGTCACCCAGCAGCAGCTTCTCCCCCTTTGCATTTCACATCTGCGAGGCAGCTCTGCCATTGGCCTTGCCTGACCCTGCCCACGGTTGCTGCCAGCAGGTAGGGCACCAACTACAAGAAACTCATTAAGCTCCTGCTAACTTAATGGGCAATTTCCTATAGGCAGGATGCTGCCTGTTAAGCTGTCTTTCAGAGGAACTCTATGCAATTGGAAAGCAAGTAGTGTAAACACAGTGGCAGAGTACGGGGATCACACCTCCCATGTTCCACTGCTGATCTCTGGGAATAAATGGGCATCTGGCAGGTGATGGAGGCAGAGTCATCTGGCCACCTCCCTCTAATGTGACACATGGTCCTGTATCCCCAGCCAGTTACTTTACCTGGGACTTTGCATCTTCACCTTTGACCTTGGCACAGGGGCTCAGCTTTAGGTTTGGGGTTTCCTGGTTGTTCTGCCTTTGAGATTCCAGGCACTTCTGCCTCTGTCGGATATTGCCCTTCTGGATGGAGGACTCCTTGGGGATGCTGGAGGAGAGTCACAGGGAGAGAGGTGAGTCCATTGCTCATTGGATTAGCAAGACTACCAGCTGGAGAGGGTGGGCAGTGTTCTGAGAATGGCAGGGCCAGCTCAACCTGGGCTGTTTTTGATCAGGCCAGCTCAACCTGATCTACATTGCTCAGAGAAGGGCAGGATGCTACTAAGAATGAGGCAGCAAAGAAAGACCCAGGAGCCATAGAGGAAGATGAGTCCCTGAGATGGTGCTGGTGTCAGTGAGTCCATAAGCCAGGGCTCAAAGCCAAGTGGTTGAGAAATACTGCTACCGGCTAACTGCAATCCCTCTTGCTACTGATTCAGTATAAGGTCCCTGCTGGATTTAGGGGCTCAGGGGAGCCAACCGGTCTTCTTAGACCTCGGATATACATACAAGCCCTCATCCAGTTTGTCAATGTCAGTCTCCTCTCTAGAACAAGCCAGCTGAGGGCCCCTCCTTGCAGCCAGCCAAAGCGCCAACAGGTAGGGCAGATACCTGAGTTCAGGGTAGACATTCTCCAGGTACCACTTGAAGCTCTGGCAGCGCAGATTCTTCCTCAGGTCCAATCTGCTCTCAACACTGGGGGCAATGGGGTTGTGGGCAGACACAAAGACAAAACACAGCTGTCAGAGGCAGGCACCAGCAGCGACTCAGAGCACAAAGTGCAACCCATGCCCATGCTCGGTGCTCACATCTCTCTGGAGGGTGCTGGGGAAACTAAGCAAGAACAGATTTCTATAACTGCAGACAGAGCTGTGGAAATACTTAGCAATATCTCACAATGGTGCAGTCATGACGGCGAGGACTGGTGCTTTCACTGGAAGATGGAATTTGGGGGTGTTTTTACTTTTCATACAAAACAAAGCTGAAGAACATTCAGTGTGTTGTTAATAATTCACCACAAGGGCTCTGGGCCTACTTATTCACATTTTCTTTTTGGATTCTGCCATGGAAACACCACTCCCTGCTGCCACAGCCTCAAAACCTCCTTTTGTTTGGCTGGTTTAGGGGCCCGGTCATGTATTTATTTATCTGATATTCATTGAGCACCTATTATGTGTCAGACATTGTACCCAATGTGGGATACTACAGAAAGCATTTGAGCAATAGGCAAAGATAATGAAACAAGCTACCACAGCCCAGGTGACACAGGATGAGCAGGAGGGAACTACAGGAACACCTCAGAGGGGGACCCTTGTTTGTCGGGTCCATGGTGGTCAGGTAGTAATAATGATGCTGGTATCTGGAAGGAAAAGGGGACATTATGTAGAGAAACCAGTGGTAGGGGTCCCTGCGAGAGGCAGTGGGGAGAGCAGAGATGAGCAAATGTGAAGACATGAAAGAAGTTCTGCTGGTAGGAAGAGCACCACAGGATCTTAAAATAGATGTGTATTCGAATGTATGGAGGTGATTCGGAAGAGGGGAAATGGCTGAGCTGAGAGCAAAGACAGACCATAAAAGGTCCTGTGACGCCCTGCCAAGGGGTTTGGGCTTTTCTTTCAAAGGGCACTGGGATGAAACTGACGGGTTCTAAGCAGGGCAAGAGGTGGTGATGTTTATGCTTTGAGAGCATCTCACTGCTGGTCCATGAATGGTTCTGATGGGCAGAGCTGGGGCAGGGAGGGTAGTCAGGAGGCAGCTGTGGAAACTCAGGTGCGGCTCATGCTTTCAAACAGGGAAGTGGGGGGTGGAAATGAAGAACGACAGGCTGAGTTTCTCCACTGCTCTCCATCTGCACTGCCGGCACCCACTTAAGTTACATTCATGTCTTGTTCTTCCTGGGCAAACCCACAGAACTGGCCCTGCTTCCTGTCCAGCCTTACTTACTTCCACTCTCCACCTCAAGATTGCACTAGAACTTCTTCTTACAGAGCACCAACCACAGCTCATCACCAGACTCTAAGCTCCATCAAGACGGGAAGAATGTCAGGTTTCTAAAATGCTGACTGTTCGGTGTTTAGTAAGGGCCTGCATGCTCGGCGCATGAAGGTAACACTTGGTGCTGTGTTACCAAGACTTGGTTATCATTTGGATGGGAAAGAGAAGGAGAATGATTCAATGTTGGCACCTAGATTTCTGACTCAGGCAACAGGTGCAAGGAAAACTCTTCACAAGGATGGGAAATATACGATGAGGAATAAATTTAGGAGCAAACTTCATGAGTTCAGTTTAGGACTTGTTGAGTTGGAGGTACCAGGGCGATACCCTGGTGGAGGTGTCCAGTTGATAATTGGATAGAAGGGATTGGAGCTCAAAGGATAGGTCTGGCTTGGAAATAGAGATGCAAATGTATCAGCAGCATAGATATAGTGCTTAAAGCCAGTGAGACTATAGTAAGAAGAGGCTTTGTAACGGACCCTCTGGGAAGACCATCATACAAGGAGTAGGAAAAGGAAACTAAGTCAGCAAATGGGATCAAGCCAGCAGTGCCTAGAAGCAGAAGAAAAGCCATGACTGCAGAGTTCTGGAAGCCTGGGGACTGGGAAACACCAGAGGGGCCGGGGGTGGGAGAAGACTCGTGCTGATGGGGCAGTGTAAGAGGAGAGAGTACAGGGTAGAGGGTGCAAGGAAGTCACGAGGGAGCTAGGTGGGAGCACTCTCAGGCCTTAGGGGCCAGGAGTGAGGACAGGGAGAAGAGAGAGGAAGGCAGATCGTTGCTTCATGAAGCTGGGCACTGGAGGAGTGGAAAAGATAGGGCGTGGATGATAGCAATGTTGAAATGAAGGGGGGTTTTTGTAGTTTGTTTTCTTTCCTCCCCCTCCTATTTTTTTTTTTTTTTTAAGATGTAAGACACTGAATAAGTTTAAACGCTGATGGGAATAATGCAGTAGAGGAGAGAACAGGGATCAGGGAGAGAGTGGAGGTACCCAGAGGGCAAAGCTTCCTTAGGAGTGTGGTTCCCAAACTTGTCCCCATGTTAGAATCACCTGATGTGGGGTCTTTAGAAAAACTCTGCAGCCAAGGCCACACCCCAGAGCAACTAAATCAACTCTCTGGAGGAGGGGCACAGACCGCAGTCGGGTTAAACTCCCCAGGGACTCCAAGGAGCAGACTAGCTTGGGAACCTCCTCGCTAGAACTTGCTCCTGGAATTGTGGCACTCAGGCCTGCAGCATTGCCTTGCCTGCAGCTTATTAGAAATAGAGACCTCCAGAGTCAGAATTTTCATTTTAACAAGATCCCCAGGAAATCTGTGTGCACATTAATGTTTTAAAGGCCCTGCACCAGGAGGCAAGAGGAGATGAATCCAGGCAGCGGGAACTCAATAAATGCTGATTTATGAATGAATGCAGTGATGAATGGAGCATCCATAGTACAGGTGGAGGGATGGAGACCACAGCAGGAAGCACACACTGTCCTTTGAGACAAGAGACAGAGAAGGATGCTGCAGATGTAGTGAAGCTAATGGGCTGGTTTGTTTTGGGAAGTTGATGTCATCTACTTCATCTGTAAAACAGAAGGTGTCATCTGCTGCCAGTAAAAGAGGGTGGACTAGGGGCTGGGAAGAGTGGAGGTTTAATGCAGATTGAGGGAGGACGCTAGCTAGGAGAGGCAGCAGGGCCAGTGGGCAGACTTCAGGCCTTGCTGAGACTGACGGCCATGGTGTATTATTAGTAGCACCAGCTGGCATTCCCAGTTCTGTTCAGCAGCCTGTGTGCACGGGAGGACAAGGTGCAAAGTCAGGTTCACCCAGGGTTGAACCTGGATGAACTGTGGGGACGGTGTGGCCAGAGGGACAATAGGGCAGAAGGTCTGAGGACAAGACCTTTTGAGCTCGGTTTTTAAAAGAGTAGAATCCAAGCTAGAGAGGGAAGGGAATGAGGGGGATGTGGCCGGCATGGCCAACAGATTGGAAGTTCTGATGAGGACTGAAAACGAATGCCTTGGAGGTTTGGAGTGAGAGAATTGGAGGGGCGGCATGGATTTATGGTTTTAGAGGTGCAAACCATTTTGGTGGGTTCTGATTTAATCCTCCCACATGGTGATGGGTTCGACCTATGAAGTTTAGGCTGCAAAAAACCCATCTGCTCAACAGCCTTCATATGATGAGTGGGTGATGTTAGTATGACAAAAAGCCATTGGTTCCCCCCAAAGAAACATAAATGATAACATCAGTGAAGCTGCTATTTTTCTCTACTGTAATCAGACAGGTGTGGTTTGAGCCTCCATCCCCCTCTGACATGGTGTCATCTAGGGCAAGAACCTTAACCTGTGGAAGCCTCAGTCTCCTCATCTGTAAACTAGGAGTCATTATGCCCATTCCTCAGAGTTGGGAGGATTAATGAGATGCCTTATGTAATGGTATCCAGCTTTTAATAAACGTTCCTTTCTCTGTCCTCTCCTCCCATGAAACTTGAGCACTGCTGTAGGGGACATTTGTACACATGTTGTTCCTCCAAGGAAGGAGAGAGCTTAGGCTTGGATGGCCTAGAACTTGGAGGGAGGAAGTCCCACCTGGTAGGACTAAGGCTGTCTAGTCCTGCATCCTTCCTCTCTGTAAAAAGCAGGAAAAATTGGTCCATTGCACAAGCCACAGCTCAGCTCCATTAGAGTTGGCACTCTGGGTTGCCAGGGAGTCATTCCACAGGACTGCCTAAAGCCCTGCACGTCCAGAACTGGGCATGAGCTCTGAGGAATAGGAAAGAACCGCCACAGCCTTGGGCCCAGTGGGAGCTCAGGGCAGCCAAGATGACAGGTCCATCAGGACCCATTTGCCTCAGTCCTATGAGCTGGGCTCTTGTGGACTCTCTGTCCTCCACAACGTGAAGGGACACTTACTTCCCAAAGGGCCTCTCCAGGGCGAATGGCCGGGCAGCATAATAGTACTGCTTGTATTCATCCATCCACACTTCAGCTGTTCGCTTGGTGTTCCTGGGGAGACAAAGAGTGGCAAGGAGCGTCAGTAAGAGGCCGTCTGAGAGGGCCTGTGAGTGCCAGTTTAAATACACATGCGTGGGCTGAGTTGGCAGCACCACCCAGGTGGGGGCCACCACGGTCAACCCACTATCATCACTGCTCCCAGCGCACTGAGACCACCCAAACCCCACCCAATCTCCAAAGGGGTCTTTGCCCCAAGGCACAAGATTTTAGTACGAATTGAGTATCCTTCACAGAAATGCTTGGAAACAGATGTGTTTTGGGTTTTTTTTTTTTTTTTTTTTTTAATATTTGCATACACATAATGAGATATCTTGCGGATGGGACTCACACCTAAACACGAAATTCATTCATGCTTCACCTACGCCTCCTACACATAGTCTGAAGGTACTTATATTTTTCCCTTGGGGATGTTGAATAAACCTTGGGTTGTATACCTGCATTTTGACTGTGACTCGTCACATGAGGTCAGCTGTGGAACTTTCCACCTGTGACATCGTGTTGGTGCTCAGCAAGTTCCAGATTTTGGAGCATTTTGGATTTTAGATTTTTGGATAAGGGATGCTCACCTTTACTAACAACAAAGAACTTTCCCCCAAGAGATGCAGACCAGGAAAACTGTGCCAGAAACTGAATTTCTGTAGCTCTCAAAGAAATAGGGAGAAAAGGCTCGGGAACCTGACACATGCCCTCACTGCCAGTAACCAAGAATGCAACGGCAGGGCCTGCATGGGCCGTCTCGCCCCTGGCTGTCCATGGGCTCTTGCTCCCAGGTTCTGTTCTTTACCACAGTGGAAGCGCTCAGGGCCCAGCTCTCCAAGGGGAAAGTCGGCACACACAGGTCTTCCTGCAGGCTGTGCAGGTAGCCTGCTGCAGGTAAAAAGAACTAAATAATCAGGCTTCTCTTTCTAGACTTTTCGCTAGCCCTCTAGTTTTTAAAATCAGGCTATCTTCCCCGACTCTGACCCCCATAAATCACACAAAAGGAGACAGACAGAGAGACACACACTAAGGATGACATCCCTCAGTCATCATGGGTCCCAGAAAGAGCCCCAGAAAAGAGGAACAAATGTCAGAAAACAGTCAGGTGGCTGGTGGGCTGGGCAGCAGTGGTACCTGCTGACGCCAAGTAGGGGAACGTGGGGCCCACCCGTAAAGGGGGTGCTCTTTCAGATGCTAGTTCTGCTTTGGAGCAGAAGCATTCAAGAGAAGAGCATGGCAAGCCCTTCTAAGCTGGGACCTGCCATAACAGTTTGTACACACACAGCCTGGTCCGTGGGACACTGGAGGCAATTAACAGCACCTTCCTGGCCCCTTTGTTGGCCTAGCCATCAGCACATTGGAAGCTGCTTAGCAGACATCTGTGCCACAATCCTCTAGAAACTGAATGACCCACCAGTGGCATGCAGGATGTCCACTGGCCAGGGCCCAGTCTCAAAGACAATGACTGTCTGGAGCCCCAGGCTCTGCCCCTCATTCCCAGGCTGGCCCTGCTCCAGGAGGCCACATGGCTCCTGCACAGCCACCTCTTCCCTGTGCCAGACATCCCCAGTTCACCTTTACTTTTTAAAACCCGAGAGCTGAGGCAGCCCTGCTTTGTTCCCCGCTGCTCCCTGGCCTGCTGATTTTCTCATCGCTCCACCCCTGCCCTCCAGGTTTTCGCAAAAGATGTGGCCAATTTTCCCGATTTCTCAGACCCATGTCTCCTCCAGGACAGCTGTGTTGGGGTGGCAGTGTCAGGACGTGATGCACGCAGCTCCCCCTACCACAATGGACCAAATGACAGAAAAAAGGAAGAGGGAACCACGTGGAGGAGTGAAGCTATCAGATGCTGAGACAGAGGGTGGGGGAAAGACAGAATCAAGAGGAAAAGATGGAAAGAGGAATATTCACAAATAAAGTTTGAAAGGAGAAGAGGAAGATCAAAGTGGAGAAACTGAGGGAGAGTAAATGAAGGGAGGAAGCAGGGAACAGGCAAGTGGGCACCCTTGGGTCTCTGGGCCCTGGTAAGAGCCACCCCCCAGACAGGAGAAGAGAGCAGCAGCAGACAGGAGCACAGGGTCTCAGGCCCTGCCCCAGCCTGGACCCTTCGACTGTGCTGCCAGGCACCTAAGTGGCATCCCTTGGGCCTTCCCATTCCCTGCATGTGCCCAAAGACCTCTCCCTTTGTGACCCAGCCCAAAGGTGAGGGCAGCAGCTCTTCTAGAACTCTGAAGTTAAAAGGGCCGCCCCTCCCCCAGCCCATACAACCCTAAATATCCGGAGCCCATGCCTTGCAGGAGGGCACTGACCAGTGACTTGAAGCCCACGAGGCCTCACGTGGGGCCTTCCGAAGCCTCAGAAGCATGAGGAAAGCCTCTGGCCCTAACGCTGGATGTTACAGGCCTGCCCTCCCTCCCCAAGCAGAGTCTGGGTAGTACGAGGTACAGCCTCTGCCAATCCAAATCACACAGGCAGCCTATTAGAGCACCAGGATGGCTGCAACCCTCACCAGCGGTCCCCCAGCCACGGCTGCCTGTGTTGCCGCCCACTGCACTGAGCCCCTGAGCACTTACTTTATATACGTGTTGGCATTTCCATCAGGGAAAACGTACGGGTGCTTCTTCCGGAAGACGTGCCCCACGCGGCTGCAGGGGACGATCTCCAGGCTGCCCCCACACATCCACACTCGGAAGGAGATTTCTGCAAGACAGTCATGCCCCTCCTATGACCTCTTAGCAAGGCTGCTCCAGCTTGGAGGCCCCAGCTCTAATGAAACGGTGAGGCCCCCACAGAGGTCAAAGAACAGACTCTGCAGCCAGTCTGTAGGCTTCACTGACTGGGAGACTTCGGTTTCCCCATCTGTGAATGGGAATAGTCCTACCACTTTGGAGGGTGGTATAAATGAGCTGGCTGGAAACAGTACCAACCAGCACGCTGGCCCCTGGAGCACATTCAGGGACCAGCATGGTGGGGGCAGGAGCTCTGCTGCAGTGTCTTAGCCTGGAAAGGAGGAGCCTTGGGGGCACCAAGAGAGTGGCCTTTGAAATTGCAGAAGAGTTCATTGTGGAAGTCTGGTTGGACGCACTCCCTGTGATCCCAGAGGGTTAAAGTCAGGACCAAGAGAAAGAAATTCCATTTGAGAATACGGGAAAATTTTCTAACAGTCAGGGGTCAGATGACCATCATGAGAAGACTCAGGACAGTCTAGAAAATGTCATGGCAAGGATGCAACAGAGAGGACTGAGTCCCCAGAAGGCCTCAGGGCAAGGTGTACATGAAAGCGCCTTTCACAATGAATGTGATTCTACCATTGGGGAAGAGCCATCTGAATCATAACCCAGGAGGAGAAAGTCTATGCAGTTAACTAGAGCTGAAAGCAGCTCTAGAAAATGCTGGAAGCCTCAAAGCTGTTGTTGCGGGTGTTCCTAGGTTTGTACACACACCCATTTCTTCCTGGTTGGCTGCTGTTACGGGCCCTCAGAAAGGTGGGTGGGATAGAGTTAGCAGAGGCGGCTGGGATGAGTGTCTTTCTCCCTGGGACTGCACCCCAGCAGGCTTGGAGCAGTGCTTCTGCCCTGAGAAGGAGGCAGAGGCATACCGAGGGGGGGAGGGAGGGAATTTTATCACTGCCGTTGGTTACAATTGCCAGTGCAAGGTGGCATTCAAAGGCAGAATGACTGTTAGTGCTAACATTGCTCTTAAATTCTCTACAGATGATGTACCCCCTAACTGACCGCACCGAGAACAGGCTGCTCCCTGCTTCTCCCTGAGCCTGCCACGGGTAGAAAAGGCAGCTCCTGATCTACAGATATTCTGTTCTGGCTGATGCTTCTGAAGTCAAGCCTGAGCACGTGACTGCTCCATGAGGGGCCTTGTGGAGGCAGGCTGTGTGTTCAGGGGCAGGGAACAAGGATGCAGGTATTCCAGGGTCTTCACATCACATATATATATATTTTTTCAAGATGGAGTCTTGCTCTGTGGCCCACGCTGGAGTACAATGGCACAATCTCAGCTCACTGCAACCTCCACCTTCTGGGTTCAAGCAACTCTCCTACCTCAGCCTCCTGAGTAGCTGGGATTACAGGTGACTGCCACTACGCCCAGCTAATTTTTTGTATTTTTAGTAGAGATGGGGTTTCACCATGTTGGACAGGCTGGTCCCAAACTCCTGACCTCGTGATCTGCCCACCTCAATCTCCCAAAGTGCTGGGATTACAGGTGTGAGCCACTGCACCTGGCCTTCATATCACATATGTGTCCTACACCCCGCTCTCATTCACCTGTCCCCAGCCACCCTTACCTGTCACCTACCTGTCTCCTCACACATTTCCTAAGACTTCCTTCACACTAGCCCTACTTTACCACCTTCTCTGTACCTGCCCCTCTGCCTACCGCTATTCACTCCCATGAAGCCTGGATTCCCCTCAGAGTGGGGACCGTGTAGACTCAAGGAGGAAAAGAGGACTTCTCATGACTGCTACGGCATCATGGCGATAACATGGGGGGAAGGAAACAGGAAGAACTTAGCCTCAGGGTTAGCAGGCCCAAGTGTAAACTCTAAGTATGACTGAAAGATCAGCAGCGGTTATTATAAGACATTCCTCTGAAGCCACTCTCTTTAAAACATGGACATCACCCACCTGTGCCCCTCTTTTAATTTCTTAGATCATTTACAGACGCTTCTTCCCATCTTCCGCCACGCTGCAGGAAACACCCAAAATGTGTGCACTTCACATTTGAGATTTCGACTTTCCATAAAGTCCCATGGTATAGAGGGAGTTGGCATTTGGCTGGGGCACTGTTTGAATCATTTTTCACATGAGTCATCGAGCAAGGAGTGAGCTCAGCCAACTGCCTGGCACCCACATCCCCATCTTGCAGTCAGCACACTGAGGAACCTGGGGGTCGGTGCGTGGAGCTGTGTCAGCACGTGTGAAACTAAGTCTCATGTCTGTGCTCCAAAGACTCAAAACAGGGTCTGTTCCAGTTCCCAAAAAGGAAAACCCTCCAATTCCTCAACACTAGAGATGGAGTCCTTGCTCACCAGATATAACTTACACATTTTGTGCCAGTTTTCTTCTAAAGATATGTATGTGTTTCATCTACGGCCTCTTCCTTTCCTTGTATTCAAATGAGACATATGTCCCTTTGCCTTTGCAAAGTGAATCCCTCCAACCTGTGCCTCCACCCATGCCCCACCCCCATTCCCCATTAGCTGTTTCTTCTCCTATGCTCCCTCCTCCCAGCTCTTTATTTCTCTCTCCATCTACTGACCCCTCTTGTCTGCCACAGTCATGCACAGGTGCCAACTATGCCAGCACCATTGTCTGGCCCTGATCCTTTGCTACATTCCTTCTGGTCTCCCCATGTTCTCCTCCTACATCCCCTCAATGCTCTGCCTCTGAGCATTTTCCTGGCACTGCTGTCTTCTCTGGTCCCAGAGTTCTCTCTATGCTGACAACTCACCTACATCCTACAAGCCCCAACTCTGCCCCAGGCTCCGGCACCAACTTCCCATAGTTGGCTGAGGTATCTATTGAGATGCATGGGACATTATCACACCCAAAATGTCTCCTGTGCCCTCAGCATCTTCCCACAGCCCACTACAGCCTGCCTCCTCTAAAGACATTCTTCCTCCTTCTCATTTTCTTATGTCCATTGCCTTAGTGCGAAAATTGAGTATTGTAATTCTGCAAGCATTGGCCATGGGAGGAAAATGATCGCTTCATGTACTTCTGGGCCAGACGGGCAGTAGCTGATTAGTCCTAACAACCCTGCTCCATTGTTATTAATGTTCTTATTTTGCGATGCAGAAGCCGCTCTGATAGGACAACTGAGAGCGAGGAGCTGGTGGCATTCAAAGGCAGGGAAGCACATCTCCCCAGCTCCAATATTCATGCTCTGTACCTGACGCCACCCTGCCTCCATACTGAACATCTTCCACCAGCCAGTACAGCTGTGGATACAAAGATACTGACTTCAAGGCACTCACAAACTAACCAGAGTGACAAATATATAGCTAGCTGTCACATTCCTACCCTGTCAACTCACTCATCCAGTCCTGAAGGATGTCTGTCTCAGGTCTCCTTCAGGCCGGCTGCTGCCGCCCAGAGGAGCCTGCAGCCTGAGATGAGCTAAGAGTGTCTCTACTCTGGAGTTCAGATGTTTAAGCCTGGAATTATTGGACGCACATGTCCTGACGTGGATCGCTGTGCTGCCACCAGAGTCAACAGGCAGTCTGAGGGGCGCGGCTTGGAGTTTTCAGATTAGTGTCATGATTTATAGGGACTACAACATGGGATATTTAAAACCTAGGACATACAGGTGCTCTACCCTGATCTGTATCACTGACTTCAAGAAAATGATGTGTATCCTCTCAGGACTGCAAGCCAGGCCTGGTGGTTTGCACATATCTGCTGAGACCTTTGGGACAGTCTTGTAGTCCTGAGGCCCCGTGAAGGAGGCTTGCACAAGTGCCATCAGAAAGGCTGTAGATTCAGGTGTGAGACAGTGGGCCTTCCAAGTACAGCTTAGGGGCTCTGCTCTTCAAGGCTGTAGCACCTGCAGAGTCATCATTTCTGAAGTGAGGGAGGAGGGAGCAAAAAAATTTTGTGTAGGGAGTTTGTAGGGGGTTCTTGCTGACTCAGCACCCACATAATCTCCCTGGTGATGAATGCCACCTCACGGAGACCCAAATCCACTTTGAATTCCAGGCAGGGAGATGTGTAATTATTCCATCCTCATTGGGGGCACTGCTATCATCTTACTTTCTTTAAACCTTAGGTAAATATTTGAGAGCAAATTGCCCTCCTGCCCTCCATTTCCACCTCTTTCCTTTTGTGTCTCCATCAGCTGATCAGTAGTTCTCACCACCCCTCCAGGGTCCTAACTCTTCACCAGAACTAACTCTTTCCTGGCAAGCCCATGAATGGTAGACAGGAATTAAGGGGAAAAGGGGCAGCTTTCTCTCCAGGAAGCAAACCACGGCTATTCATATGCCACTGCTTGGCCATACTGGTCAAGGTTCTAATTTCATTTTATAGGCTGGTTTCTAAACAAAAGCAAATAGAATTATGCATGTTGGTACCACAATTTAAATGGAAACTCATATAATGTATATGTGTGTGTATTGTATATACATTATACATATGATACACACTACTATATATACAATATACAAGTGTCTGTTTCTCTGAGAGAAACAGAGAAACAGACCCTTACCTGGCTATTGTCATTCATAAGTCCACACATATTTATGTACAATGGGGAACATTGCCTTTCAGTGATTTTTAAGTTCTCAGCATCTACTGAGCTAGAAAGCAAGCTCTGTTATTATTCTTTATTGGCTCACAAAACATTGCCTTGAATCTGTGAGCAAAATTGCATTTCACCCACAACTGGGACAACCAAGTCTCCATCTAAACCTCCTACTCTAGGCAAGTATTAACCACAAGCATGCCATGATCTGAACAGCCATACAACTGCAAGTGCCAGGTGACAGCCTTTATCTTTTCATATTCCCTATGCAAACAGAACAACCAATGTCTGATGGGACTCAATTACACTTAGGGAGATTCAGAAGCAGCAGGAAAGGATGGTCTCAAGGGGTCTCCCTTGGTCATGGGGCTTTAGTTAGTAGCGCAGACAAAGAACAGAGTGTTGACTGCATTAGCTTTACTCTCCATCTGGCAGAAAAGATAATTTTCTATCACATTTGGATGCTCTTCTCAGAGGAGGCCATTTTCCTGATCTTGAGCCATTAATCATGGAAAGGGTGAGGGTGAAAGAGAAAGTCAAGGAATAAACGACTCCAGCAGATCACACACAATCCTCTTTCAACAAATCTTGCTCTCTAAAAGAGAAGGCAGCCCACCTTGATGGAGCAGAGTCACTTTCATTATCTAATTCATCTTCACAATAGCCCTGTGATGTGGGGACTACTCCCATTTTCCATTTTTGCAATAACAAATCCCCACAAACTTAGTGGGTGGGTTTGGTGGGGCCCTCTGCTTAGGGTCTCAGACTGAAATCAAGGTGTCAACGGGATGGCTTCTTTCTGAAGGCTCTGAATAAGAATCTGCTTTCAAGCTCATTTAGGTTGTTTGTAGAACTCAGTTTTCCTTGGGGGTGCAGGACTGAGGTTCCCTTTTCCACATGGCAATTTGGGGCCTCTTTCGGCTACTTCCTTGTCACCCCCTCCAGCAGCCGTGGTCGGTCCCTTGGGCTTCACATCTCTCTGGTTGCATCTGCTACTTCTCCTCTGCCTCCAGCCTGAGAAAGTACTCTGCTTTTAAGGGCTCAGTTGTTTAAATTGGGTCCACCCAGAAAAGCCAGGATAATCTTGTACCTTCAGGTCACTGATTAATGACCCCAAACACACCTGGGAAATCCCTTTGCCATGTAAGCTAATATTCTGACAGGTTCCAGGGATTAGGGTGTGGATATCTTTTGTGTGGGGCCCTGTTCTCCCTTTACAGGGATCAGTTTCCACTTTAAAGACTTAGAAACGGGCTCGGTGAGGTGAAGTAACTTTCCCAAGGATGAAGTAACTTTCCTGAGATGATTGCAGGATTTAAACTCAGGCCTACGAATGCTTGGTGATGATTATAGGATCTAAACTGAGGCCTACCTGATTCCACAGTTCTTCCCGTAACACACCCCCATCCTGCCTCCACACCCATCCCCTGCCCCCACACACATACTCACACACTTGGGAGAGCTGAGCCTGACATAGCCTGGTGTCCCTGGCTACCTTCCGGGACAGCAGGTGGTGGTGATTCCTCTCTGGGCCCCACCTCACCTCTCTCTTCTCAGCAGCCTTTTGTGCCTGCTGTGCTTTGGAAATCCCCTATTCTAAATTCAGAACTCCCATATTTGCCCTTCATATATGTGCCAATGGCTTTTTGGGAACATGTACCACCTACATACCTATACCCACACACACACCCCCCACCCCTACACACACACACACACACACACACACACACACACACACACACTTTATACCAGTGCAACAGATTCCTTTTATCTCTAAAGACCAACAGCTAAAAGTAGGATGCAGCTCAAAGTAAGTGGCTACATTACATGTACCCTGTGTTATGTAAATTGCAGTTTAAGCATCCAATTTTAATGCAAATCAACTTCTGAAAAAAAATCTAAAAGCCACATTTGCCTAACATCTGCTCACAAGCTGAAATGCACATGTAATGATCAAAACTATTCAGCTCACCTTAGAAATGCTTTGTGGAAATGGTGGCACTGGGGTCAGGGCATGTGAGTATGTGAGACAGGGCTTTCACATGGCCACCACAGCCAATCCATCATCGGCTGCTTCTAACTCCTGCAGGGCAGGGGCCACGTGCTATTGAGTAGGTCATGGTCACCCTGGCCAGAGCCTGTCCCAATCATCTCATGCATCTTTGTGTTGTGAAATAAAGTCAACACAACATATGCAAACATATCTAGAACTCACAGAAATTCTATTACTTAGAAAGGAACGATGTCTCTATCAGCTGCTGTTATTCTTGTGTTTAAAGGAAACCCTTAAACATGTCTCTCTAGAGCTCCATTTAATGCAATAAAACTTATTTTAAATGGAGCCTCATATATATTGCCCTTCTTATCTTGAACCCCCTTCCCATTTAGTCTCTGGCTTTTTGAAACCGCATTTAGCGAGCAGTTCCTACCATCACGGGCTCAAGAATGAGAAATTAGATGAATGATCTTGACTTTAAGGAGCCCCAAGTTTGGTAGAAGGCCAGGGGCAAGCACAGATGAAAAAAGAGACAAATGCATACAAGGGCTCAGTGCATTGATGGAAAAGAGAACCGGGTGCTGAGGGGTGCAGAGTGAGGGAGAGGGCTGGCCAGAGAGAGGGAAGGAAAGGCTTCCTGTTTGCAGAGGAGGCAGCCCCAGAGCTGAGTCTTGCAGAGTAGGTTGGGTGGAAAAGGGAAGCTAGGTTCTAATAGTGGGTTGGGCTCACTCTGGGAAGGGTGGGAGGTTCTGACAGTTGCTCTGGACCTAAGACTGAGGCAGGATAAGGCTGATGAGGCTGGAGAGGCAGGCAAGGCCATGGGAGGGAGGAATCCAGCTGAGGAGTGTGGGTCTTCCCTTAGGACAAGAGGGAGCCCCTGAGAATGCCAGGCCAGGAAGGGGTGGGGAGGTTTGCATTTCAGAACGAGCACTTTGGCAGAAGTGTGAGAGCTCAGATTTGATAGTACAGTAGAGATGGAGGACCACTAAGGAGAGTATTGGAGCAGATGGAGAGAAGGTGACGGATGTGAGTGATGCTGAGGGAGGGCAGCTGATCTGCAGGACTTGGTGACTTGGGGGCAGAAGGCCCCTCCTGCCACACTCTGGAGCCAGAATTTCTTTCTTCACCTCTTAGTGCCATCTCCCCTTTGCATCTGGGCATCACTCACACAACCCATCCAAATCCCTGATCTTCACAGGGTAGCCTCTTTCAAATTCCCCCTTCATGTACTCAGGTGCCTTGTCATCCCTGCCTGCAGATGTGACACTGTCCACGTGATACAGCCATCACTGGAAAAGTGCTGCATTTTCTGGCATATAAAATGCCAAAAAAAAAAAAACCCAAAATCCAGAAATGGCTTTCAAAGTGCTGTTAGCTGGCTATAACATAATAGGATGTTGGGGTGGGGAAAATGAAATATTTCCTGTGATGGCTGTTGGCAGTGCTTTTTTTGTGGTTTAAAAATTTTGTGAGGGATTGTAAATGTCTCCCCCACACCTCCCAGCACCCTTTCCAACTTTTCTATTTCAATCAGCTCGTGTTGATACCAAAAGAGTTGGAAGCCAGCTAGATGAGATTGTGACTTGATTTGAGCAGATGTGTGCTAACATTGCTACAAGGAAAGGTATTGCTACCAAAACCAAAATGGACCAGGCTGTGCCGTCCTTAAAATTCAGGCTGCCTGAATCCAAATAGAACTTCCATGTGGAAGAAGAATCAGACTCACTTTGTGCAGTTCAAGAGGGCAGAACAAGCCCCGACAGGCAGAAGATGGGGTAGCTGGGCTTTGACTTAGAAGAATTTTCTAATAGTTCAACAAAAAATGTATCTACAACAGAATATACCAAACTGTGAAATAGTGAATGCATCATTAAAAGAAACATTTGTGCAGAGATTGGATGGCTGCTGTCTATAAGAAATGCTGTAGAAGGGATTCATCTCATGGATGAGAGAAAGGCTGGAAAAAATCACTAACTATAAGAAATACCGAGGTTGTCAAAACATAAAAATAGGCTCTGTTCCACAAGAGAGAAATCCCTGCCTCACTGAGAACACCAAAGGTTCATCTGCTCCAAGTTTTCCTGGGCTGGTGGAGGCAGACCCAGCCTCAAACCCCACACCAACAGTCCCCTATCACATTCTGGAAGGCCTTCGTGGGCTGGGTCCCAGGGAAAGGATTCGATTTTGTGCAAGTGTTGGGGTATTTTCCTGTTTTGTTTGCTGGGCATCCAGTCTGGACCCTGTATGGCAGGAGACTGACTTTTCTGATGCATTTCTCTACACTGCCCAGTTTGGGAGAACAGATGCTGTGGGTCAGGCCAGAAGCCATAAATTTCCGGGAAATAACTCTTAGTGACTGAGGGAGAAAGCCATAAAACACCCTGGAAGCAGAAACAGGAGAAAACAATGGCAGCGGACAACGCACGGATTACTGCTAAATGCCAGATGTGCCCCATGGATCATTCTCTTGGCTTGCGCCCCTGCTCAGAGAGCCCGCACCAGACATGTGCCACAGTGCCCAGAGAGGGGAGGTGTCCTGACACTTTGGGATGCTCCCTTTTACTCCACCGTGATGTGTTCATTCAACAAATTGTTACAGAGGGCTTCCTGCCTGGCAGCCACTATGCTAATCACCAGAGACAGCCAGGAACAAAACGGACCCAAACCCCCGCCCTCGTGCGGCTTCTTGTGATCTCCTAGGTCTCACCTGCTGGAGGAAACTAACATGTATTATGCCTGCATGCTGCCAAGATTTTACACACTTACTTCAGTGGCTTTTAGCAACCCCAAGAAGCAGAGTTAATATCCTGAAGTTATACCTTTAATACCTTTAATACGCAAGGGAGGTGAGGTAGTAAGTATCACTAGCCGGATGGAATGGGTCTTTCTGACTGTGCTGTTTCTCCTGTGGCTGCAAGCCTCAGCTCTACACCACCATGACTGGACCCAATCACCTGTTTGTACAGCTTTGGGTCCTTAGCCCAGCCCCCCTCCCTCACTCCTTCCTCTCCCACCATAAAATACAGGTGAAATATCCTCAGACCCTCCTCATTACCCAAAACTGAGTGCTGCAATCACAGAAGCTAATAGACTTTAATTGATGTTAATGGATGTCGCCGTTGCTCCTGTTCCTCATTCTTTCTCCTCAAGCTCCTTCCAACTCCAGGTTTTCAAGTGCATCACTCCTAGTTCAAGCCTGTATCTGACCCCTCAGACTTGGTGCTCCTCCTTGGTCTTCCTGGCTGTTGCATCTCAGCTTTCCGCTAACAGTCTGCCAGAGCGTGTTTCCCTGGTCCTCAACATTCATGCAACCCCATGGACAGATTCCCTCATTATCACCACCCTCCAACAACTATTCCTTCAGCACCCTACCAGCTTTCACCTGAAGGAGTAACTCACCATCTCCCAGGACCTCATCCCAAGCATGTGTGACTCTCTGACAGCTTGGCCCTGGATCCAAAACCACAGAGGTCCCCACCCCAGCCCCAGGGTGTATAGAACAGCATAGGTCAGGATGCAGAGGCAGGGACTCACCAAAGTTCTCCCCACCCCAGATGTCCATGTCCATATCATATTTCCCCAGGTAATCGAACCAAGCTTTGTCGATCACGAAGAGCCCTCCAGCTATGATAGGAGTCCTGTGCATTTGGAAGAAAAAGAGAGGGGATCAGTTCTGGTGGGGGCGGTGGAGATCACTCTCAAACTCTTCTGCCCCTTGAGTCTAGAACACCCATTTCCCATCTGGGGAAAGAAAACCTCTTTGGGGGAAGAAAACTCCCATTTTAATGATCACCATTCTAACTGGTGTCAGATGGTATCTCAATGTAGTTTTGATTTGCATTTCTCTGATGACCAGTGATGATGAGCATTTTTTCATATGTTTGTTGGCCTCATGTATGTCTTCTTTTGTAAAGTATCTGTTCATATCCTTTGCCCACTTTTGAATGGGCTTATTTGTTTTTTTCTTGTAAATCTGTTTTAGTGCTTTGTAAATTCTGGATATCAGCCCTTTGTCAGATGGGTAGACTGCAAAAATCTAGAGACAACAGATGCTGGAGAGGATGTGGAGAAATAGAAACACTTTTACACTGTTGGTGGGAGTGTAAATTAGCTCAACCATTGTGGAAGACAGTGTGGCGATTCCTCAAGGACCTAGAAATAGAAATTCCATTTGACCCAGCAATCCCATTACGGGGTATATATCCAAAGAATTATAAATTGTTCTACTATAAGGACACGTGCACACTAATGTTCATTGCAGCACTGTTT
The DNA here is from genome assembly GCF_009761245.1 of Sapajus apella. NCBI lineage: Eukaryota > Metazoa > Chordata > Mammalia > Primates > Cebidae > Sapajus > Sapajus apella. Next base: position 4,611,328 of record NW_022436984.1, read on the forward strand.
ACAATAGCAAAGACCTGGAACCAACTCAAATGCCCATCGATGATAGACTGGACAGGGAAAATGTGGCACATATACACCATGGAATATTATGCAGCCATCAAAAACGATGAGTTTGTGTCCTTTGTAGGGACATGGATGAACCTGGAAGCCATCATTCTCAGCAAACTGACAGAAGAGCAGAAGATCAAACACTGCATGTTCTCACTCATAGGTGGGTGTTGAACAATGAGAACACATGGACACAGGGAGGGGAGCACTACACACTGGGGTCTGCTGGGGGGAAATAGGGAAGGGACGGTGGGGGGTGGGGAGTTGGGGAGAGATAGCAAGGGGAGAGATGCCAGATGTAGGTGATGGGGAGGAAGGCAGCAAATCACACTGCCACGTGTGTACCTATGCAACAATCTTGCATGTTCTTCACATATACCCCAAAACCTAAAATGCAACAAAATAAATGGAAAAGAAAAAAAAAAAAAGAAAAGAAAGCTCCATTTTATTCCCATTTCTCTTCCTCTCGAGAAAGGACAATACATTTTCCAGTTACCTAAAATGAGAACGAGCGCCAGGGTTTTCCCCCGTGATTGTAAATTTCCTGACCTTGCAGACAGGCAAATTCACTCATTAGCATACCTCCCATGGGGACACAGAGCTCACTTAGGACCCCAGTTATTCTGATGACCTAGGGAGGTTCTTTCCCCAGCCTCTGCCACAGGCTCTGCACAGCAGGGCTCTCTTGGGAGCTCTGTTTTTGGGAGAAGGAACAGTGGGATGCTGACCACACAGAGGAGAGGAGCTGAGGCAGCCCTGGTAGCAGCACATCCATTTCCTGAAACTGGCTCTCCTTTTTTTTTCCTCTTTATGCCTTCGTTATTGGTTGAATTCCTTCTTAAAAAGATACACTGGAGTCCTAACTCCCTGTATCTTAGATGTGACTGTAATAGGAGGCAAGGTCTTTACAAAGGTAATCAAGTTAAAATGAGGTATGACTAGTGTCCTAATAAAAAAGGGAAATTTGGACTCAGAGACAGACACACAAAAAGAGGATGTGAATATAGTGAAGAGACGGCCATCTACCGGCCAAGGAGAGAGGCCTAGAATAGCCCTCAGAAGGAACCAATCCTGTGGACACTTTGATCTCAGACCTCTCCTCCAGAACTGCGGGACAATACATTTCTGTTGTTTAAGCAGCCCTGGGTGTGGTACGCGGTTACAGCAGCTCTATCAAACTCACATACCCTCATCTTTTTTTTTCCCCTTTCTTGGCCCCAGCCCCCAACCTTCTCTGGAGAGATGCCAGAGAAATGCCTGAAAAGGAGCTACCAAGAAGGCAGGAGGGGAGCAGATTCCAAGCTAATTATCAGTGGTTGGTAGCTGGGCAAGCCCTCAGAGACCTGGCCCCCATTCAGTGGATCCAGAGGGTGAAGGGAGTTTTCTTCCATATCAAACAAGTAATTGACGGACAGGTGGTCAGAAGCCCAGGTCTCCAGATGCTGCCACATCCTGCTGTTTCCTGAGAACTGACTTCATCCTGGGAAATAAGTGCTCCCTGATGAGCAGAGGTATCCCACAAGAAGAGAACCTGTCCTGAGAATGCCTCCCCTGGGACAGAGGCAGGAAAACCCCATGGGAGCTGCACATCATCACCTTGACCCCTTGCTCTTCCCATGCCCACACCATGTACTGCCTCTGGTGAGGAGCTGATGTGAGCTGTGTGATGCTCAGCATGGGAAGAAGCTCCTCCTCCCTCTCCCTTTAGAAATGAAGGACTTTGTCCCAGGTACCATCTGGCTCTAGTCTCCCTCTTGGTATCTCTCCAAATAAAGAAACCTGGAGGAGCAAGGAGGGGCCATCAGGTAGAGGAGACCAAGGTCCTGCCCCAGAGTAGAGTTCTCAGAGTCCCCACCCCCATCTGGTAGCTTACCATTCACAGTCCCATTCTTAGTTCTTGCTAGCCCTTTTGGTCCTCGGTTTGATTTAAGGCAATGAAACAAAACTGATGAAATATTTACTATGTGGCAGTGCCAGAGACACAGAGATGCCCTTGACTATTCCTGGGCATCCCTAAGTTGCTGGACTGAGAAATCCAATGGCCTCTATATCTATCCATGCACTTCTTATCCTCCTGCTGCCCCGCCTGAGGCAGACTTGCTTTAGCTTAAATATTCCCAAGAGGCCTGGGACGGGTTTACTATCTAGTAGGTAGGATACCAAGTCCATCACTCTTGATGCTGAGATCACAAGCTCCTCTGTGTGGTGACCACTATGCTCTATTCCACCCCAAGCCCTCAGTTGGTCCCCAGGCCCAGTGCAAACCCCTAGCCACCATATGCTGGGGTCACAGAGGTGCCTGGAGGAGAGATTGTGGGTCAGGACAAAGCTATCCACAGCCTGGCAAAGCTGCCAGAGTTCATGCCACTGTCGTGTTCCTGCACACAACAGGGCAGCTGTGCTTATGAATACATCACAGTGGCCTTAATGTTGCCTCCACTTATAGCAGCAGCTGACCCAACCTCCCTGGGCTGAATCCTGGTACCCAAGACCCTGGGACTTTGCTCCTGGCCCTAAAGGACCAACATTCCCCTTGCTAGAAGCCCAATGGGACCACTCAACCAATGTTGGACTCCAACATTAGCAGGAGGCACAAGGACATCATGGCATGCATGAGGGTGGGCAGCACACCTCAGCACACACTTCTGCCAGTCCCCATCCCCTTAGTTAGAAGTCCCCAAGAGGATGGAAACCTCCTAAAATAAAGGCAAAAGTGGAGACGGTGTGGCAAAAGGCTCCCTTTGTCTGCTCAATGCTTTGACATCTGATATTGAGCACATCTCTACACTCGACAGGACCCAGTGGTGATGGTCCCCCCACCCCTGCATGGACCTTTCCCACTTACCTGATGGGCTCCGTGGGGTCCAGGCGTCGAGCCTTCTGCTCTGGAGACAGCTGCTCCCACTGGAAGTGGAGGCTCCAGTCAAACCCTACAACACAGCATGAACCCAGCTGCTTTGGTCTCTCAAAAGCACTTGCTCATTCTGTGCCTTTTCCAGAAAGTCATGAATGTACCCGGGTCCTGGAGAGGCAGGTCTCAAAGACTCTGGTCCCTGATATTATAGGTTTTCCTAGGCTGATCAGCAGCATGGCTGCCAAAGCTCCCTTCACAGCTTCCTGCTCTTCCTCTACTCATGACTGCTTCTCTGATCCTTCTCTGTTGTGTAGGGTTAGAAATGAAGGGTGGAGGATAAAAAGCCTGGGGGTAGGGCCTGAGGGTGATAGAATGGACAGTCATGGAATGTGGCCCTTGGCCCTAAGTCTCAGGAAGGCGTGAGCAGGAGGTTTGTGAGAGGCTCTTAGACTACCTGAGCCAACTAAAATTCATTCTTGCAGTGGGGGCAACAGTGGGCTCTGGGTGGAGAGCTGGGGTGGGTCTCCCCAGACATGCTCCCTTCCCTAGGGGTTCATACTTCTGTTAACAGAATAATCACATGTCTCTAGGAGAAGGTGGTGCCTGTTGCTGGCATCAGGCCCCATGTAGCTAGGAAACCCTTGCTCTCATCATGTTATTGGGCCCTGGGGTAAGTCCTGTCTTAGAGCTGGAGCTCTGGGTGCTGGGAGCATCCTGCCCACCCTCTAGCCCTTCCTTCCACAGCCCTGGTGGTAAGGGCCAAGCTAAGCTAATTATAGTGCAGGTTGAAGGATGAGCATTCTCGACAAGCCACTAAGAGCTTTTCCTTCACTCTACCCGCTTGAAAGCAATGCTTAGGAGTAAATGAAAGTCCTTACTGGGGAGGAGGTGTCAGCCTGACTCACCTCCTCTGAGCTCCGAGGCAGACTCAATGTAGGTGAAGGTGTCCAGGTTAATAATATCAATCACAGGGCATACTACCCGCGTGTAGTCCTGTAAGACAACAGACCCGCACTCAGCTTATGGAGAGGAGCCCAGCTGGGAGTCAGGGAGCTTGGGATGGCCTTGTGAGGGTAGTGCCAGAGGTGGGTTCTGTGGCCTTGATAGAGCCCTTTCATCTCTGGATCTTAATTTTTCCATCTATAAAATGCGGTACTGGACACTGGGACCTCTCCAGTTCTGATGCCTAAAGTGCTAAGAGGTTTTCCTTGACCGCTGGGACCTCCCTGCCACAGTGGCCATCTAAGAACAGTGGACATGGTAGAGGCTGGCTGGGGAGTACTGCACACTCAGAAAGGGGAAATTGAGAAGAAGGGGCTCCAGAAGTCCTTCACCATTAGTGAGGCTCTAGGAGACAGAGGACATGGTCAGCTGTTGAAACGGTTTGGACCTCTGTCCCCAGTCAAATCTCATGTCAAACTGCAGTCCCCAGTGTTGAAGGTGGGGCCTGTTGGAAGGTGACTCGATCATGGGGGTGGATTTCTCACGAACAGTTTAGCACCATCCCCTTGGTGCTGTTCTGGTGATAGTGAGTGAGTTCTTCTCACAAGATTTAGTTGTTTAAAAGTGTGCGGCACCTCCCCTCGCATTTTCTCTGTTGCTCTTGCTCTGGCTATGTGATGAGCCTGCTCCCCTTTCACCTTCTGCCATGATTGTAAGTTTCCTGAGGTCTCCCCAGAAGCTGAGCAGATGACGGCATCATGCCTCTGGTACAGCCTGTGGAACCATGAGCCAATGAAACTCATTTTTAAAATAAATTACCCAGCCTTGGGTATTTCTTTATAGCAATGCGAGAATGGACTAATACAGCTGGGAAGGCAACCCCAAGACTGCAGCCCCAAGAAGCAAAACCGTACACCCACGGTGCTTCATTTTAGGCCTGTGGTTCATGGATAAGTTGATGAATAGCATCTCTCAGAGTCCTAACTTTAATTGTCCCCTGCAGATGAATATTCACAAATTTGTACCAGGCCCCGACTGTCCTCTTAGCTTCTAGGCTCAGATACAATATGCCATTGGCCACCTCCAAGTGAATTTCACTCACCCTTCGAAGGTTGGCTTTATTGTCTTCTCCTCAAACATGCTCCCTTCCTTAAGTTCCCTATTTCTGTTAACAGAATCATCACCTGTCTCCCCTCTCCGCACCACAAAATGAAGAAGCTTCACCGAGCCCATCAACCAGAACACATCCTGGTGGTTCTAACTCTAAAACTGCTCTTCGAGTTCAGCCTGCCTCTCCTCCATCCCCTCAAGCCTGGAGTACTGCAATGGTCTCCTAAACCCAACTCCCCTCTATCTCCTGCTCTTCTCCTTTTATTCTACATATGGCTGCCAAAGTTGTCTTTCCGATTTGCAAATCTGACTCAGCCACTCAGCTGCTACAAACTTTAACTGCCTCTAAGATAAAGTACAAACTCCTTAGCATAGCATCCCAGACCATCAAGAACAGGCCTGTCTCTAGCTTTCCAGCCTCATTACTTGATACTTCCCTCAGGCCACCCCAACTATAGCATCAAAATCACGCAGGAAACATTTTCAAAATATGCAAGCCCAAGTCACCAGCTCCTGGGGCCACTGTATATGTATCTTTTCAAATTTCTCATTTCTGGGTGGGTAGCCCTGTACCTGGTGTACAGTGAGGAAAACTTCCCACATTGCCCAGAGAGGTGTCAATGAGCTGTGAACACAGAAACTTTTGAACAGCTAAATGGGAATCAGGCTGCCCATCAAAACCAGCAGGTCCCTGGGAGCCAGGCGGGACTGCTTTTCCAATCCTCTGCAGCAACCACCCTTCGGCCAGCACAGGCAGGAACCCCTGTTTCTCCTTGAAGCCGTTTAATTTCCTGGTTCAATCTTTCCCCCAAATGAGGCTGTCTTCTTATTTTAAACTCTAGATTCACTGAGTGCCTGATTTTAAGTTCACAGACTTAATTTGGCCCTCAGCCTCCCACATGTGACTCATTCTGACAGTAACAAGGTGCCTCTGAAAACCAATTGGCCCACATGGAAAGAAATGCTCATTTTCAATGCATTGCTTCTACCTCTGGGATGTCACAGATGGTTCATTCAAAATCAGCACTGCACCTGCCCAGCTGCCACAGTTCCTCTGGGGCTCTTGGGCCACTGTCATTGTGTGTCTGTGGATATGTCAACAGGACACATGGATACATATTGCAGGCACACACACCACCATCCCACACAAATACCTGGACATGCACCCAAATATATACACAAATACATACACAGTCATTCCTTGAATTCTGAAATGACTTCAGAAGTTCAGAGATATCTTCTGTATGTCTGACAGTCTTGGTTTTGCCTTTCCTTTGAGCTTTGGGGCCTCTGCAGCTGTACTAGGTCCTTCTGTGACTCTTTTGCAAGAAAGGATTAACCATGCCCAAAGATGTTTGGCCTTGTCCAGCTCCTGGGAGGTAACCTCTAACCCCTTGGAATGTCCTGCCTAGAAGAGTCTTTGTTTACCTGGGGCCACAGGCTACATCAGCTAATCTATGCTAGCAATGTGGTTTATGGTTATGGGCCATGTGGTACCAATTCAACTTGACCTCTGGAAAGGCATGGAGACCATGAACGTAGTCAGCCATGTCTATTTACTGATCCCCAATAAAAGCTCTGAATACCGAGGCTTGGGGGAGCTTTCCTCTTTGGCAATACTCTGTGATGTTGCTAGGAGAATTAAGTGGTGTCTGCAGAACCTACCGGGAAAGGAGAAGTGGAAGCTTGTGCCTGGACGCTTCCTGTGCACCTTACCCATTGTTGATTTTAATCTGTATCCTTTCACTGTAGTTAAGCCATAACCATGATTCTAACAATTTTGCTGAGTTCTCAGTCCTTGTAGCAAATTATTAAACCCGAGGGCGGTCTTAGGGACCCTCAAACTGCAATCCTGTTTTGCTTTGACTTAAAAATAATCTTTCCCCAATATTTAAAAACTGCAATGGAAAATAAAATTCTGGTTGCTTACTTTGGTCACAGACTTACCCAGAAGCCATGCGTGAGCCCTGCTCCAGGGCTGCAATCGGCTCTGGTGCACTCCTCCTATAAGCTCTGAGGGTTTCTGTCCTATTATTCCTGTCATAGCTCAGTTGTGGCATCTGCTTGGTTGAGAGTCTTGGAGGCCAGACAGGTAGTAAGAAATATTTGGTGCTAAGTACGTGTAAAGCTATGACCTTGAATAAGCCTGAAAGAGGCTTTATAAATGAGTCACCAAAGCCAGGATATGACCTCTCTGAGTGCCCTGGAAGGTCAGTACCTGCTCCGCTTTTGTATCCCTCAGCCCCAGCCCAAAGCCTGGTAGGCAGCAGGTGTTTAATCTGTGCTGGCTAAAAGAGAGCATCTATTAGCTCCCTCAGAGGACACTGTGTCAGTGCTGCCAGCAAGCAGGTGGGTCAATTACAGCTGAACAAGATGGCTTCTCCTCCTGCAGGCTGGAGGATGGAGAGACTCTCAATTAAAGCACCGAGGTACACTGAGCTCTGTGTGTGCATGCCCCAGCAGGCTATAGCTTTACAGCAAGGTCCATGCTTAGGCTCAAGCGGGCAGTTGATGGAACCCTGGCAGATCCTGGACCACGCTTCCTCCTCTCACCTCCCCCAAGCAAATCCAAGCCCCCTACCCTCCACCCCCACTCCTAGCCAGCCGGGAGCAGCTATAAGAGGCTGAATGCATCAGCCCATGGCTGTCCATCACCCCTGCCATCAGGCCTCTCATTTCTCCACTGAGTCATGTAATTAAAACCACATTGTGAATGGGCAATCAGAAAGCTCCTAGAGACATCCACTCCTGTGATCAACCAGTACTCCCAAGGACCTGGCAGATACAAAGATTAGGAATCCTGGCAGATACAAAGATGAGTAAGACCTCACAGTCTAGGGAAGATTAGGACGGGTGAGTAGATGGTTCTGATGTGGGTATAGACACAGAGCCTGGGGGCCTCTCAGCTGACCTGAAGGGAGGGGTGAGGAACACAGGGAGGAGTCCTCAAGGAGGTGACACTGTAGGGCAAAGACAAGGACACCTGAGTTGGTAGGACTCCTAGGTTCCCATTCTGATTCTGCATCTAGAATATGTGTGACATTAAGTAAATCAGCCAGCTCTAGGGACTCTGTTTCTTCATCTACAAAAGAAAGACAAATTATTATTTGCAAAACTATCCTCCTGCCTCTCTCACTGGGCTTTTGTGAGAAAACAAGAGAGAAAGGCATGTGAGAAGGCTTTGAAGAACATGTAAGCTATGATTTTTATAAATTTACCAAATGCTTTACCAAGATTGAAATTTCTTAAAATCTTTTTTTCCTACTAAAGAACTATGTGGATAAGGAGGGTGAAAAAACATAAGCTTATGTTTTTAAAAAAAACCCCAACTTGGTACTTGTTTCAAGTATCATCATGTAATTGAAAGGAAAAGAAGGAAAATTGGGGAGGTTTTCAATGTGGAAAACACCAGCTGAGGACAGCGGATGACAGCTGAAGCCCAGCCTCTTTCTTATCTCTTTCTATTTTTGAAAATCTCAAACTCCAATTACAGCTTAAAATTTCCACTTCCACTCACAGGATCAAATCATGTTCTCTGAGACAAGACACATACAAAGACACGAGGAAATACAGGCTGACGCACGCCCTCACTCCCTGTCCCCAAAGGGCTGGCTGGCCCAGAGGAACTGTTCCAGGCCATTAACAGTCAGAGTCTTTGCAAAAACCCCTGCAGCCCAGAAGGCCGCTGGAGACCTGGGAGGGTGAGAGCTGGACCATATCTCCTAGGTTTGTCTGACTGATCTCTTTGCTACAAAAGCTTTAGCTCAGATACTGGTGAGGACCCAGAAGTTTAGCTTAGGAGGCTGAGCTCAGTCTTGAGACTGAATGACTCCCAGAGGAGAAGGAGCATTGGTAGCAGGCAGACATTGCTCACATTCAGAAAGGAAGAGATGAAGCCTTCGCCAGACCAGCAGGTAAGCCTGGCCGTGGATACAGAAATGAGAGCATTTTTCAGAGAGGGTTTCTGAGATGAACTTGGGGCCACTGGGATGGAAAGGGCTTCACAGGTTCATTAACTGCCCAAGGAAAGTAAGGCTTCCTTAACACATTCTGCAGGGACAATATCAGCCTGGGGGTCCCTGCAGGTTAAGCAACAAATTACCATATGAGCCAGCAGCAATTCACATATAAACCCTAAATAATTGAAAACAGGGACCCAAACAAAAACTTGTATACAAATATTTATAACAGTGCTATTCACAAAGGTAAAAAGTGGAAACGACTCAAATGTTCATCAATGGATGGATGGATAAACAAAATTTGGTGTACACATGCCATGGAATATTATTCCCCATGCAAATGAATGCTAATACATGCTACAACATGGATAAAGCCCAAAGATATGTTAAGTGAAAGGAACCAGGATCAAAAGGCCCCATGTTGTATGATTCCATTTATATGAAATATCCACCACTGGCAAATCCATTGAGACAGAAAGCAGACTAGCAGTGGCCAGGGGCTGGGAGAAGAGGAGAATGAGGAGTGAGTGATTGCCAATGGGTATGAGGTTTCCTTTTGGGGTGATACAAATTTTTCCTTTGTGGGTGATGAAAACTTTTAAAATTAAGTTGTGATGAAGATTGCACAACCCTGTGAATATACTAAAATTACTGAATTGCTCACTTTTAAAACGTTAAAATGGTAACTTTCATTATATGTCTTTTACAACACAACACACAACACACACACGTGTGCACACACACACGCACACTCATATAAAGTCAATTTGAGGACAGCAGCCATGGGGACTGAGTCCACTGCTGTGGCAGCTGCATCCAGAGAGGCCTGGGCACAGCTCCGGGCAGAGTCCCTGGGGCCAGGCCTACCATGACCTCACCTAGCAGCCCCCAACATCCAAGGAGACCTGGGGCCCCATGAACTTCAGTTCCAGGGTGCATGGCCAGCAAACTGAGAGGGGAAGGGGTCTGGTGAGAGGCAGAGGTCCCGAGGAGTGAACAGCTTGAGGAGGGGACGGGACGGAAGTGCCAAGTGTGCACTGTAGCGTGCCCTGGACCTCAGCTCCTCTTTTCTTCCTCCTCTTCCAACCATAATGTCTCCCCATGGCCTCTGTTTTTTTATTATCATTTCTCAACACTGAACATCTACTCTCTGACAGGCAGGGTGGCCACAAGGAGGCACTGGTGCCCCCATTGGATTTGTAAGCTATTAGGGGAGGCAGAGGACTAAACCCAGGAGAGGAAATGGTGGGCTAAGGGGGCAATGACTGCCAGGAGTGACCCTAGCTGGTCATGCAGTCAGGAAAGTCTTTCTAGACGAGGGGAGCTGCAGACGCGGCCCCAAAGAGCAAGTGGGTTTATGGAGAGGAGGTGATGGGCATCCAGGGACAGGAAGGGCTTGGTCAGAGCTGGTGCAATGGGAATGTCAGGGCATGTCCAGGGACAATGGACCGCAGAAGAGAGCATGAAGGGAGGGGTGCATTTGGAAGGGTGCATTTCCCAATCCAGACCTCCTTGCCTAGGTGATGGAAGAGTAGATGATGTCAAAAAAGAGTGGGAGAGAAGTTTTTTTTTTTTTTTTTTTGAGACAGAGTTTTGCTCTTATTGACCAGGCTGAGGTGCAATGGCACTATCTCGGCTCACTGCAACCTTCGCCTCCTAGGTTCAAGTGATTCCGGAGAGGAGATTTTTCTAAATAACACTAAGTGGATGATACGCCCTCCCAATCTTGGTTAATGAGGGGTTAACCAAGAGAAAAGGGTTAATGAGGGGTCTTAACATGTGACAGAACTTTGTAAACCCCCTGAGGTTCTCTCATTGGAATGAACAATGTGGGGAAGGATTTCCTTGTTTTCTTCTGAGCAGATGAACACAGCTTGATTCTTTCATCCTCTCAACACTGTCATTATGCAGGGAGGAGTCAAGGAGCTACCATGAAGAGTGAACAGGAAATAACCACAGCACAGAGAAGACACTGTTGAGGCAATGCTGGGGTTCTGGTGCTGGTGGTACTGACTAAAAAACAGACCGGCCAGGCGCAATGGCTCATGCCTCTAATCCCAGCATTCTGGTGGAGGGCGAGGCAGGCGGATTATGAGGTCAGGAGTTGGAGACCAGCCTGCCAACATGGTGAAACCCTGTCTCTACTAAAAAAAAAAAAAAAAAAAAAAA
>NW_022436984.1:4622509-4740009 GCF_009761245.1 Sapajus apella
AAAAAAAAAAAAAAAAAAAAAAAAAAACCACAAAAGAAATCCAAAAACAGACCAAGTGATATAATTGCCCTGAGGCTGTTTCCTCTTCTGTGAAATGGGTATATTAAAAATATCTGAAGTCCTACTACTTCACAGAATGGCTATAGGAATCAGTAACTCAGGAAGAGGAACATATAGTACAAGTGCCAGCCATTGAAATGATACTGCCATCTGCGATCGCCACACATTCTGTAGATCAGCAGGGAAGTGGATAGACTTTGGGGAATATAAAATAATAAGAAAAGTTAAATTTCCTTTCACTTTTTGGGGTGTAACTGAGACACTGGAGGAATGAAGCATCCAGAATTGTAGAGTAATTTAAGGGCAAACAGGGTCAAGGAGTTCAGGTCTCTTAACATCTAGCCTGCCTGTCTGGTATAGCCTTTGGGTGAGGGTAGAAGTAAGACCATCCCCAGGAATTAGGGGATGAAGCCTGGTTAAGTTTGCTGCCTCCTTTCTACAAAAGGCACCCATAAAGATTCCCATTCTGGAATCTTCTGCTCTCCGATAGGACCAGTTCTGGGCAGTTTTCTCCTGGCCAGGAAACTGCATATGTTAAGTCCCAGCTGTTCTAAGTGCAGGCCTGCTATGGGTGACAGTCCCAGTCACAACACATCCCAGTCCTTGCTCCAGGACTGACTGCCATGTGACCTCACGCAGGCTGCTCTACCTTAGTTCTTCATCCACAAAATGGGGACTGCGATCTGTTCTGCCCACCTCCCAGAAGAACTGGGGGTGCATATGTGAAGTCATGAGCTGGAGAGAGAACCTGGAGAAAGTTGGGGCATGAAGCCCAGCCCTGCTCCTCAGCCTCACTCACCTCTTTGACCCTGTGCAACAGAGGCTGGAGCCAGTCCCTGTTCACCTCACAGTGGCTGTCGAGGAAAGTCAGAGTAGTGCCCTGGGCAATATCAGCACCCCGAATCCGGGACCGGACCAGACCTGTAGTCAGGAACAAACCACCGAGTGGGTGCTACTGTCACTCCATTGTCCAGTGAGACCAGGGAGAAGCCACCCAACGTTTCCCCCGATCACCCAAACATACACACACCATCACACCCTGGACCCCCAGACTCACACCAGAGGCTCTCGCACAGCAGCACAGACCTACCTTGCCGTTCATTATTGCGCAAGCATTTCACCTTGGGCAACTTGATGAGCTGTTGACAGTCATCAGCTGCAAAGACAAAAGGTTATGCCAAGTGAATGCCTGGGGATGGGCTCACCTGATACAACTGTGTACACTGCAGGTGAACCTGAAGGATAGGCGAGGCAGCCCTGCCCACTGTCCCCAACTGCAGTGTGGTGCTCCAGGGTGTTTCCAGGCTGTGAGAAGCTGGTGAATGAATCACTGCTGTCATTACACAAAGTGGCCAGTCTAGAGCAAAGATGACTCAACTGGACCACTTTGGTCAGTACACAGTGGCACCTGCATACTTGCTTGAAAATGTTCTAGGTGGAAAATCTTGGTCTAGTCACCTGGGGACATTTCTCTTTTCATTTTTGTCATTTTCTCTTTAAAAATTATTTAAATTTTAACTTTAATTTTTATGGTCACGTACCAGATATATATGTTTATGGGGCACAGGAAATGTTTTATTACAGGCATGCAATGTCTAATAATCACATCGTGGAGAATGGGGTATCCATCCCCTCAAGCATTTAACCTTGTTATTAATACAAACAATCTCATTTCTAATTTTTTTTTTTGTTTGTTTCTTTTTGAGACAGAGTCTCACTCTGTCGCCCAGGTTGGAGTTCAGTGGCGCAATCTCGGCTCACTACAACTTCCGCCTCCCAGGTTCAAGCAATTCTCCTGCCTCAGCCTCCTGAGTAGCTGGGACCACAGGTGTGTACTGCCACGCCCGGGTAATTTTTGTATTTTTGGTAAAGACGAGGTTTCACCATGTTAGCCAGGCTGGTCTCGAACTCCCGACCTCAGGTGATCCACCCGCCTCGGCCTTCCAAAGTGCTAGAATTACGTGTGTGAGTCACCCTGCCCATCCCCATTTCTCTTTTTTCATAGACCATTCAAAGCAAGAGATTAGAGTCCTGGTCACTTTAGTAGGTCTGGTAAAAACTGCTGGAAGACCAGGAATAGATGAGATTTTCGACTTTCCTTTCAGCTCACAGACCTGCTTTTGGAAGGGGCCCACTCAGCATGCCTCCCATTACACAGAGCTGGTTCAGCTCTCCACCGTGCAGGGGACCCCATCCCAGGCATGTGTCCCTGTCACTCCCTGGCTCGCCTGCTGCTCCCTCACTCCTTTGGTTCACCAGCTCCCCGGCTCTGAACTCTGTGTCTTGGCTCCACCACTGTGGTTTCACTTTATTAGTTTATTGACCTTGGCCTCCCTGCTTGGCTCTAAATTTTAAAGAAAAACAGGAAAGACTTACACTGGATTCTAAGCTAGGCACTATTCTAAGTACTTCAAATGTGTTAACATGTTTAATCCTTAGATAAACCGTATATACTATAATTATCTTTGTTTTATAACAAGGAAACTAACGCACATGAGGTTGATTATCTACTCAAGGTACATAGCTAGTGAGTGAGTGATTTACAGGTCTAGGATTTGGACCTAGGCAGTCTGGCTCCAGAGTCCATGTTGTAAGCACTGCTATTCTGTTTGCAAGTGAATCCAGCAGCACTCCCTTCTCTTGCCTCAGTGCTAGGCTACCCCTAAGCAGGGCAAGTGTCTGCCCACCTCTAAGCTCTTCCTCACTAGGGAAGGGAGAGCAGATCCTCGTGTTCCAGAACTCAGGGTCTTGATCTCATTACTCTGGGTCTTGTGTACAGCCCACTTCCACATCACCCCCAGAGGTTCCGAGGCTGTGGGTGTGGGTTCCAGCCTTCGTACAGCAGATCCCAGTGTGGGGGTGGCTCCCCACGCCCAGCTTCCAGCCTCAGTGCTGGTGGGGTGGGCTCCACTCTGCTAGGACTCGGAGCTGTCCATAGCGGTCATTCCATTTTCCCCAGTTCATCACCAGGAACAGGTGCTCTGCCTGGCTCTGACTGACTGCACAGAACTGCACCCAGGGCCCTGGGAGGATGGCTTTCAGCGGAGGTGTTGGCAATACCAATATGTTCATTCTTAGAATGCTTTGACTATCAGGTACCTTTCGATTTCGATATACAGTCTCTGGAAAGACCCCCATGTTTTTCTTGGGGAGAGTGGATTTGGTGTGAGTTTGGATGGGACCCAGGTTCTTTGATAGGATAAGTGGGGGAAATGAGGTAGAAAATGGTGATGAGCAGGTGTGCCGAGAGATTGGAAGGCAGCACTCACTGTGTCATGGCCAGGTGACAGGATGTCCCAAGGGGAGTCCCAAAGACAGAGCCCACACAGGCCTCCCAGGGAATGATAGGAAGAGGGCCTTAGCTCAGACTGCAGGTTATTGCAGAGAACCCAAGAAATCATTTTTTCGACATAAAGCTTCTCTCCTTATGAGCCCAGCCACGGACACTCAAAGACTTCCATACCTATTACAAATCTGGGCTTTTCCCCATTCCCAGAAAACCAGTGGACTCACCTCTGCCTGTTGCACAGTGGCTGCGAACAGACACTGGTGTCTAAGGAGCAAGTGAGAGACATGACTTACGGTCATTGCTGAAGTCATCCACTAATATGATTTCCCGGATCAGATGCATAGGGGTGCGGTTTAATACACTGCGAGACGGAAAGAGAAAACATCATTGTGACTTCTAGTGGCAAAGGATATGTATTAACCTGAGTTTTAAATGGACACCATTGCATTTGAGGAGTGAAAAATCAGAGCACCAAAGGGCTTGTCTAGTCACATTGCTTATCTGTGAGCCAGCAGGAATGTAATTCTGCCTTCTCCGTTTTAGTGAATGCCTCCAACACCCACAAAGCCACCCAGACAGAAGGCCAGGAGTTAACCTCAGCTACCCTTCCACCCCCTGAAGCCCCATAGCAAATCAGTAATAACTCGCTGGCTTGACTGGAAAATGTCACTCAAATCACTTTCACCTCTTATACCTCACCCTGATTTAACCTCTTCTGTCTGATTTATAGTCTCAACTTGTCCCAGCCTCTCCCAGGCCATCTTGCTTATGGTCTCCAGAGTGAGCTTTCCGACATGCAGCTTTGATTGTGTGACTCTCTTCGCCAATGCAAATAAATAAACTGACAATCCCCCAGGGCTCCTCACTATTACATCCCAAATCCTCAGCACGTTCCTAAGACCTTTGCTGTCAGAAGCTGGCCCACATTTCCCCACATCACATGCCCAGTGCCACTGTCTGAAGCTCATTCATAACTGAGAGCCTCTCTCCTCCTGCTGCCGCTGCTTGAAATGCCCCTGTGCTGCCCACAAGGACCAGTTTGAATGTTACTTCCTCCCTAATAGCTTTCCAAGCCACTTAGTGAGAATTAATTGCTTCCTCCTCTGGGATCTCGCAGCAGTTTATATCTGATCCTATGGCTTTTCTCACTTCCCAGCCTTGAAGTTTGTTTTTGTGCTTCGTCCGCCTGTGGTCCCCTCTGGCGGGAAATATCCCAGGGCAAGATCCTTGCCCCATTGCTCTCTTTATTGCCAGAGTCCAGCACAATGCCTTGGCCCATAACTATTCCCTCAAGGGATATTTACTGAACACCTACTATGTGCTCAGCGCTGAACATATGATGATGAACAGAAGAGAAGCACCTTCTACCCTTCAGAAGCTTGCAATCTAGCAGCTACTTACTGCAAGCTGTGTATTCCTGGGCATTACTCTACTGCTCTGTGTAGCAAAGGATCCCATCTAGAAAACAGGGATGATACTAGCAGTACTTACTTCACAGTGCTGTTGAGAAAATTAAAGGAGAAAGTGTATAAAAAACACCTAGCATGATACTTGGCACTTGGTGATAACAAATGGTTGCAATCGTGACTATTTGGTGCAGCATTAATGATTTTTGAATCTAACTGACTGTTACTCTTTCTGTGCTATGGATCTCTACCCAGGGACAAGGTTAACACTGGGTTTTAGGCCTGACTGAGATGGCTGGATCCTGCTTCTCCTGAACACCCCAAACCACGTGACTTCTCAGAAACATGCCTGGGCTGCAGCAGACATCATGGGGTTCCCAGAGCCATGTATGTTGGAGAGGGGGTTCAGAAGGGGTGCAGGTGGAGGCACCCTGTGCAGCCCTCCTCCCAGGAGGACTGTCCTGAGCCCTGATTAGAGTGTACCACTCCTGCTATGCAGGATGCAGACTGTCCTGGAAGAGAATTTAGCCTGGAGCTATCATATTTATGAAGCCTTGATTCTCACCATGGCAACTCGTATCAGGTGGAGACAGGAACCCCAATACAAAGTCCTGAGCCCACTGTCTCTGTCTTCGGGAGCTCAGGGTCAGGCAGGGGAAAGAAAGGATGCAGCCTCTGCCAGAGGATGGTGGAAGGGGACAGTTCACCATGATCGTCCCGAAGAAAACACACACAAACACAACCACCAGCCCTCTAATCAGGGAAGGAGGCAGGAGACAGCGGAAAACCTGCTGGAAGAATAACCCCTAATGAGGTTTGATTACGGCTGTAGCTTCTGCATTCGATTCCGCTAAATCCCTGCCGGCTCTTTGAAATTCAAGAGTTCTCTTCTGCAAACATCAAAAGGTAAATCGCGTGCGGCTCTGCACTGGTTGAACTGAGAGATGATTAGTGAATAAAAAATGCCCAGGGTTTAAAACAGAAAAGAAAAAAGAGAAAGAAATAGTCAGCAGTGAGTGCTAATTAGACCATTTCCTAGTAACACCTGGCTTGTTTTTGCTTCTCTAATCAGAACAATTGGAGTGATGGCGGGGTCCCCTTAAACATGGCCTGCAGCTGGGAGGGCCTGAGGTGGGCATGTGCTCTGGGCACCTGGGTGGTCAGAAGAAAGGTCAGGTCCAGTCCAATGGACCAGGCCTGGCCTCGGTGGTCCCCAGGGCCCTCCCTTGTGCATACCCACTCTCATTCCTTCCACCTAATGGGGTTGCTCAGGTCTCCCTCCCTTGCTCTCACCACCTCCTCTACAGCAAAGCAAATCCACTCTTTCCTCCAGGCCTAGCACAGGATAGCTCTTCTCGGCCTCACTCCCACTCCAGCTGCCTTCCCCACACCCTTCCTTACTCTGCCTTAGCATGGGAATAAGTGCTCTTCTCACTGCCTGCGATGTTCTAGAACAGAGTCTTCTCTATGCAGCTCACCTCTCTGCCAGAGGGCAGGTACACAGGCAGCTTCTATACCTGCTGCGCCCTAACTGTGGGCCCTCAAGGAACCCCCAGAGGCCACAGGGCCGCGTGGGCAGTGTGGGCTCAGAGACCAGGTGGGCTGCACCACCCACTAACTGTACAATCCTGAACCAGATAGACGCCGGTTTGCTCCCAGCCTTCATTTCCTCCTGTAATTACATTTTCCTTGTAAAAGCAGGCGATATTAATACTTGACCTACTTCACAGGCTTTTGTGCGTGTGAAATGAGGAAATGTATTTGAAATTGCTTTGTGAACTCCACGGTGCTCTATGCAGGCAGGTTTTATCAAACGCTCCATAAATACCAGTAGAATGAAGACTCATGGCCTGCTGACAGTTGAGTTTAGTCATTCTGGAGTGAGACTTAACTTGGGTTCAAGTACTGTTTCTTTGTATCCACCATTCACTAGCTGGGAGAGCTTCAGTAAGTATTGAACCTTCAGCGCTATAATTTCCTCAGCTGTGTGAAAGGCGCTCATGGTGCCTGGCACAACAGCAGCTGCTCTCTGAGTGGGGGGGGGGGTATTGATATTAATAATATTGAAACTAATAATAACAATATGCATAACTTTCTCAAGTAGGCTCCTGGAGCCAGCAGCATCACCGTCACCTGGAGACTTGTTAGAAATGCAAATTTTTCGGCCCCACTCTAGGCTTACTGGATTAGACTTTCTACAGATGGGGCCCAAGAAACTGTGTTTTAATAAGCCCTCCAGGAGCTTCTGAGGCATGCTCAAGTTTGAGAGCCACTGCATTAGAACACTGCTGTTTGCCAGGGCTGGAGGCTCACACTATACACCTGTTGTCACCACTCAGGCTCATATACGCCAGACACTGCTCCAAGTCCTTTCCCTATCTGAAATTATTATTATTATTATTTATTATTGCGATGGAGTTCACTCTTGTTGCCCAGGCTGCAGTGAAATGGCGCAATCTCGGCTCACTGCAACCTCTGCCTCCCAGGTTCAAGCGATTCTCCTGCCTCGGCTTTCCAAGTAGCTGGGATTACAGGCACATGCCACTATGCCCAGCTAATTTTTGTATTTTTAGTGGAGAAGGAGTTTCACCATGTTTGTCAGGGTGGTCTCGAACTCCTGACTTCAGGTGATCCACCCTCCTCAGCCTCCCAAAGTGCTGGGGTTACAAGTGTGAACCACTGTGCCCAGACTATCTGAAATTATTTGATCTTCTCCACCGTAATGCCAGGTCATTATTATTAGCAGTCCCTGTTTTGCAGAAAAGGAAATTGTGGCAGAAAGGCTAACCTGCTTGCCTATGATCACACAGCTGTTAAGGGCAGAGCCATGCAAAGCTGGCCCCAGAGTCCAAATTCTTAACCACCTTACTGTGAGAAACGGCTCCCCTAGACCTAGGATATTATAAAAAAGCAACAGTGAGAAGACTCAGCTTATGAAGGGATCCATCGCCCATGCCTCGGAGTCCCCTTGTGAGGGGCGGTGGTGAAGGATGCCCCAAGAGGAAGGGGACAGTGCTGGGTCTCCATAAACATGCAGACTCACCGCAGCAGGAGTCAAGATAAACCACTCTTAGGGGCTTGTTTTCTAAGTGAGAATGTCCCCAAATTCAACAAGGTCATGCTTCTCTACTCCCCATCATCTAGGTATGACATCCAGCCTCCACCTGGCTCTGAGTGCCCCATGTGAACCTTTCTAGTACTCAGCTAACTCAAGAGCTTAGGGGGCCAGAGGGTCCGGGAAAGGGTTGAAAACAGCTGACAGCAAAGCCTGTCCAGAATTCCAGAAAGCTAACAAGGAAAGGTAGCTTAGAGAAGATCCTTTAATTGACTTCTGAGATAGGATGTGCCCTTCACTCAGATCCCTCTTAGTGGCTAGTGATTCTTTTGTACAACAGGATAGGGAGTGAAAGGGAGGCATAGAATCTTAAGGCATGGAAGTTTCTAGAAGTAATCTTTCCTGCCTCCACCCCTAACATTCATTTCCACCCTGCCTGCTTTGATATCAGCTCCTGGTTGTCCACACAGGGCTCTCAGGCCCCCATTTTGCTGTTTGTGTGTGTCATGCTTGGGTCTGAGCTCGGGCTGGCTGACATCTCAAGTTCCTAGGAGGCAGGAAATGGGTTCTCTCAGCTAAGTTGTCTGGCATGTCATGGGTGTCTTCTGAAATGTACGGGGCTAATGGGCCCAGAGACCCCTCCCAGAGTGCAGGGTTCCAGGGCCTCGGGGCAGTGGTCCGCTGGGTGGGCAGACAGGGGAGCTGGGCTGTGCCTCCAGGAAAGCCAGGAAACCTGAGGTCTAGTTTCTCTGTACTCACCACGTGCACCACCTGCCCCCCGGGCTCAGGATGAGGCTCCAACTGGAGAGAAGGAATGTGTTCTGCAGAACACAAAGCTCAGGATACATTTAACATAGTCATATTATTATTATTATCACTAACACCATATAGAGGTGGAGGAGCAGCAGGAAGAGAAGAAATATGTCTTAGAGTCTGTGCACAGCAGCTCAAGTTTCCTCGAGAATGTAAACACTGTTAGGGAGGCCTGGGGGGACTAGAAGCCCCCATATGACACTGTAATGCCCCCAGATGTCTGAGACATTCCCAAGAGGAAAGTTTATTGTGGGAAATGTGATAGAATTAGAAACATGAAAGATATTTTTATCATTTTTTACAGATGAAGTTAATAACATGCCCCAGGGTCGCACGGCTAGGAAGTGGTAGGGTTTGGACTGGACTCCAGGTCTTCCGACTCCAAGTGTAGCCCCCTTTGAAGTGTCCCATAGCCTCTTCTCTTTGATCAAGCGCTTACTCTGTATCAGGCACATTTCTCAGTCCTTTCACTGAATCAGCCTGTAGCAACCCTGTCAACCCTATGCAGTAAGTACGATTAGTATTCCCATTTCCTTGATTCGGAAGCTGAGCCATAGGGAGGTTAAGGGATGAATAAGACCAGCCCTTGACCTAAAGGAGCTCACTGAAGGTTATATGCTGGAAAAATGCAGCAAGTGCTAGAGTCATGATATGCGGTGAAGGGCCGAGAGGAAGCCCCTGATGGGGTGCAGGTGTGCGATTGTGTCAGAGGGCGGAGGCACCTGGCATCAGAGAACTTCTTGCAGGATGGGCAGGGAGAGGCCGGCCTGGAAAGTGAGACACCTCTCTCAGATACTAAAATGTTCTCATGGAAACATCTGGCAGGAGTGCCCAGTCATGACCTGTGCAGCAGCCACTGTGGCGGTGGGGAAGGCAGAGGTTGCAGTTGGCCTGCTCCATGAACCCGCCCTGGTGCCCCAGCAGATCACAATGGCGGGCAGTGGTCTGGCACTCCAGAACCAGCCACCTCCACTTCCGCATGTGTCCTCTCAGCCTGGACGCCCCAGACTCTCCTTCTCTCCTCACCGCAGGAGACCCAGGAGAACTGGACCTCCTCCATCCCTGTTGTCCTTACACTTAACCAGCCAGGCACTTCGTTATCGTTAATCTACCAGAGACTCCCAGTGACACCTGACAATGACTTGGAACATTTTCTTGTCAAGAGCTGTTACCTTGTTGGGAAATCGAATTTGTATCAGGCGGGCTCTTGGGGTGATTGCAGAAGCTAGGATGGGCACATGGCTGGAGGAAGAAGCCAGCCCGTCATTGCCAAGGATGTCTGAACAGCAGACAGACCTGTCCCCTTCAACAGGCTAAGAGCTGTGTGTCTGGACAGGTTCCTCCCTATGTCCCTAAGGGATGTGGTGACTGTGTACAGTGGACATTCATCATGAGTGACAGGTGGAGCTGAAGATTTGGTGTCTTCCCTCAGGGTGACCCTACTGAAGGACTTAGCTCCCATCACCTGGAACTTCCCACTGCCCACAGCCTTGTGGGGTTGGGAGAGACAGGAAAAGTGTGGCTGGCATGGTGGAAACAGTAAGGGATTTTGCTGTGTTTGGTGTGCTCTCTGACCCATGTTTCATCTTACTTCCTTCTCTGTGGCATCAACCAGCTGATGTGCTGCTCAGCAGGATGGGAGGATCTCATGAGCTGTGTGTCATGGGGACGTGGAGGTACTGTGGGCTCTTGCTCAGCAGTGGGATGTGGCTGTGGCAGTCCTGGCCCTGAAGGATGCTGACCACCACCACGGGGACCAGCCTCACCCTACTCAGGCCGCTAAGGAGGAGGACTCTGAGATCAGAGTGCAAGGACTGGAATCCTGTCTCGCTATCATTGACTAGGCGACACTGGACCTTGACTTAATATCTCCAGTGTCAGTTTCCTCAGCTGTGAAGTGGGCATGGCAGTGGCCTCCTCACCTCTGCAGCTGAGGTGCACAAAATATGTGTACACAGGAGCTGGAGTGAGAGTGGCTGCTGTCATTGCCATCTGAGAGGTAGATGTGGTTGGTGGCCTGAGGGAAGGCGAGGAGGGCAGATGACTTCCGGAGGGGAGGGTGGGCATGGGGGAAGGGGATGAAACAGCCAGGGTCTCTGGAGAATCTGGTGGTGGGGGGGAATTACTGGGTAAGTCTTCTGGGTGTGGGTCTATGTTCTGAGGGGAGTTCTGCTAGGGCCTGGCACTGGGACTTGGGCATATCAAAAACCCATGCAGACCAGAGGCCATCGTAGCAGGATACACCTGTTAGAGCAAGAACATGACCCAGAGGATGCACTGAGGGTGGACTGAAGCCCGAGGGGAACGGGGCTGGAACTGCAGGTAGATGGCCAGGAAGGCAAGCCTTAGGGATGGCTGTAGGTGGTTCCAATTTGCGTGGCTCATGGAAAGTGTGTGGGAGGGCAGAGAGTCAGGGTGCTGGGTGCTGACCCCAGCCTGATGCTGGGGCTGGGGTGTGCACTCAGCCTCTCAAGGCCTCAGCCCCTTCCTCAGTTGTGGAAGTCAGAACCCATGCTCTAGATGCAGCCTAGCACAGTGGGGAGGCCCAGGGCTCTGGGGCAGGCTCTTCTACTTACTCTTTTTGACCTTCTGCACCTTACCTAACACCACAGGCCCCTGTCTTTCTGTAAAATGGGATAATAGCCTCCCTTATGGGAATGTGAGGAGTGACTGAGCGGACACATGTGGCATGTAGAATAGTGCCTGGCATGTAGTTAGACATGTCTGGTGTTCCTAGAACAGGGCCAGGCACCTGGAGAGCAGACATACCGTTACCAAGTGCTGGCCCTGAGTTGGCTGACAGACGAGCAAGGCTGCCTCACCTGCGGATGGTCCTCAGCAGCGTGGAGCGCGCCTCGTTGTGGAAGGTGATGATGATGCTAGTGGGCGGAAGGTCCGTGCAATACACCAGCAGTGTGCATCTGGGGAAGACAAGGCACAGGACAAGTGAGACCTTCCAGGCAAAGCAGATCTGGAAGGCTAGAACTGAGGGCATCTGGGTGGGCACCCCTATGCCAGACACTTGATATCTGGAGGGGCTTCCCCAGCCGCAGAGCACTAGGTAAGACCCCATGACTTCACCTGGCCCTAAGAGCGGCCGAGTAGCTCCAAGAATGACTATGAATTTTCTACTACCTTGGGGGAACCTGGGCTTGGAGACAAATTGAGGTGATAAACAGAAAATAAGTGTGGTATTTCTTGCATGCCTGAGTTACTGCACAGTGGCTCCTAGTAGTGGCATGACCACAACCCCAAGTCTTGGGCTCTGCTCCCCACTCTGTGCCCTTTCAGCCCATCTGCCCATCTGCCCATGCCACTGGCCAGTAGGTAGATTCCAGCTGGCAGAGGCTTCACTGTGTTCTGGGCTAACAGCTTCAGGCTACCATGTTGCGTTGACACCTGGCCCTTGCAACACACATCTACATCTGGCATGTAAGAGAGGCAAAGCCACAAACCCTGGTATAAGTGATAAAACCCCATCCTGAGAAGGCATTCACTTCCGTGTATCCAGGATTATTTTGTATGACAATTACATCTGGGGTAATTTCAATTTAATACCTCGCTACAAGTGAAAATTGTAGCCTGCAGCTTGAAAATTACTATAATAATGAAAATAAACCCGCCAAGTGAGGCTGGTGCCACCAGGGGCTATCACTGGGTAAATGCTTCCTCCTGTTTCTTGCTATTTCAGGGGATGTTCAATTATTAGAGGGGGGGATATTAAAAGAGGAAGTAAATAACAGACTTTGGGGAGTCAAATTTTGCTTTTTTTCATTTTCTATTTTTTCCTAGGCCTGGGGCTTTTAATGTGGGGTTCAGAGATCCAGGGATGGACTTCAAGGGACCCATGAGCCCTCTGAAATTGTTTGCAAACTGTGTGTACAAATGTGCATTTCTTTTTCCTGGAAACATTGTTCATAGTTTTCATTAGTCTCAAGAAAGTCTGTGGCCTAAAACATTAAGATCCTTAGTCCTAGGCCAATGGCCCTGATGTCTTGTTGGCCTCCCAGATAACTCTGATCAGTTTCTTCTATAGGGGCATACACTGAAGGCTCACAGTGTTGGTCCAGAGAATTTATTTAGAAAAAGCCAGGTAGTTCTGTTCAGGACTCAAGTATTAGGAGGAGTCAAAAGTTAGGGAAGGAAAGCCCCAGGAGCAGAGGTGATGGAAAAGGTAAGCCTTGGCCTTCAAGCCTGTCCTCTCCACCAGTGACATTTTCTCACTACGTCCTTTCTGCCCCACCTTCTGGATTCACCCCTCCTCTCATGCCCATGGTCTCTCAGTCCTTTTTTCTCAGGGGAGCACTGCAGTAGCTTTCTGACCTGTCTTTCTGCCTCCAGCCTCTGCGCCTGTCAATCATGTCCTGTCCACCACATAGCTCTGCCAGGGCTTCCTCTGGTTTGAATCCCTCCAGCAGTTCCTGATGTAGGAAGTCCAAACTCCCTATCACAGTCTTCTAGACCCTTCAAAATCACAGGATTCTATGCTGCCATAACTCTCTGCCATGGGTCATGCTATTATCTCTGCATGGAGCAATGTCCTTTCTCCTTCCTCTACCTGAGGACTCTTATTCAACCTTCAAGACCCAGAGCAAATGTCTCCTCTGTTGGTAAGGACCTGTCCTTTGGGTTGCCATCATTCTATACGTATCTCTTTTCTAGCAGTTCTTGTGATGAGACTCTGTTTAACCTGACTGTGAGTTCCTCCGAGGAAGAGATCATGGCCTTGTCCATCTTTACATCACTAGAACAGGATTTAAGTATACCAGTTGTCCATTTATGGAGAGAGGGAGAAAGTAAATCAGGAAGTACAGTCAGTCCTAGGTTAGCTGAAGACATCCTTTTCCAACTTCCCAGCTGGCTGGCTGCCACTGATCCTCACCAATTGGGTTTTATGTCCTGTGTAGCCCCTCCCTCACTGAAGCAGGGCAGCTCATATGACCCATAGAATATGGTAGAAGTGACAGTGTGTGACTCCCAAGGTTAAATCACAAAATCATTGCAGGCTGTGCCTTGGCCACTTGGAGGGACACCAGCTGCCATGCTATAGGGACACTTGAGCAGCCAGGTCTGTGGAGAGATGTCCAGGTGGAGAGGAACTGTGGGCACCTGCTGAAGGCTGGCACCAACTTGCCAGCCATATGGATGAGCCACCTTGGAAATAGGTCTGCAGCTCCAGTCAAGCCTTCAGATGACAGCGGCTACAGCAGACTTCCAACTGCAGCTCCATGACTCTAAGCCAGAACCACCCAGCCAAGACACTCTGAATTCCTGACCCACAGACACTGTGAAGATAATCAGTGATTCTTGTTGTTTTACACCATGCAGTTTAATCGGGAGCAACTTGTTGTGCATTAGAGGACCAGTATAAAAAGGGAAGGGCATGTCTTGAAACAGCTCCTGGTGAGAAGAGACCTTGGTCTTGCTTATCTTTGGACACAGACATGACTCAGCAACTGAGGGGAGGGAGGGCACTGCTCTTAGGTGGTTGAGGTGGAACCAGGGTTGAGGGGGACTTGGTGGGGGGGTCTTAGTTGGCAGGTGGCAGGTCTGTGAGAGCATGGAGGGGCTTCGGGAGGCCCAGGCAGAGAGGAGGAAGCCAGCATGGTCAGCTCCAAGAGGAACAAGGTGTATATCAGGGAGGAGGGTCATCATCTGTCTCTCTAAAAAAAGGCAACAAGTCACAGAGCTCAGCAGAGCCTCCTGGTCTCTCCATCAGAGACAGTGAAGGAAAAGAGCCCAAGCAGAGCAACTCAGCAGGCTGCCACCACCAGGACCAGGTGTGTCAATGGCCAGGCCCTAAAGCTGCTCCTGGCGGCTGTGGTCCCTCCTATGGGAGAAGATGCTCTGAAACCCCTCGTGGGGTAAAAACCCAGGCACTGCCTTGGGGATGCATCCCTTTCTACATGCAGGGAGGCAGGGGCCCTACACCCCAGCTTTTGTGGTGCAAGTTACTCAGGGTTACTCAGGGGCAAGTCGGGGAGGGAGAGTGGTACTTAGAGTTATCTCCTTAGAGATCTTTGGGGGCAGAGTCATTAGTCCTGACTTGGAGGACCAGCTGAGAAGGCAGGTGTATTGACCACAGTGACATAGATGTGTGCTCACACACAGTTAGGCAGAGGCATAACTCTGCCTGGGTGGCAAAGCTGGTTTTGTGGAGGAGGAGGTGCTGGATCTCATGGGGTGAAGTGGGAGGGACAGACAGAAATGGGACACAGAATCCCAGTCCCAGGCACAGATCTAGACCTGCAGACCAGGTGAGGTAGTTCCCAGAATCCTGGCTTGGGGGATCAGGATACCACTGACCAACTGTGGGACCCTGAGCCTATCACCCGCCTCTCCAGCTTTCTGTCTGCTCCTCTGTAACACAGAATGGGCCCAAGGCTCTCCTGCTAAATGCTTTCACAGCTGTCGGGAGCTCTGACTGTAGTCAACATTCAATATGCATAGTTAATTTGAATGGAATGTCACAAATGCCATTTTGTAATTGAGGCTCAATTGTCAATGGGCATCTGGTGTTACTTTCCCAAGCCTCAGTTTCTTCATCTGGAAAATGAAGATAACAATGCTTGAAGATGTTTTCCCTTAGACTATTACTATGTTAGGTGATTACAGATGCTTGACAAATAGTAACTTATTATTTTTAGCATCAGCCCAAATCTGCAGATGACTCTGCTTGCTGGGTAGAGCCAGATCTCAGGGTCCCATCCCACAAGCAAGTAAGGGGCATTGAGAGGTAAGAGGAGGAGAGATCAAAGAATGCAGCATCAATATGAGTGAAAAGAATCTGGGCTCTGATGCTTGGATTTGAGTCTGGACATGTTGAGAAGCGGCTGTGTGCCTGTGGACACGTCATTTATCCACTCTGAGCCTCAAGATTGCTCCCTGTAAGATGAGGATAAATACACGTTTTGGTTGTGAAGACTGCAGCTGATGCATGTAAGCACCTGGTGTTTAAAGGGTGCTGAGGAAATGGCAGCTAGCCTTGCTATCATCATGCACACAGAATGGCTGAGTCAGCCTCAAGCCAGGTTCAGTTCATTGACTAGAATCACAAGTTCATGGTTTAGAAAAGGAAAGGACCATGGAGATGACCCAGTTCAAGCTTCTAAATTGGGCCCACCTTACTGACACAGCAGGCATGGGTTGGAGCCTGAGCCACTGTCCTCCTGGTCTCTGAGATCCCCAGCCTCTGTCCCCTCAGGGTAAAGAACAGGGCTGTACCCTATGAGCTCTTCCAGCACGCACAGGCCCAGGGAGGGAGACAGTGGAGTGGCATCCCACATCTCACAGCCTCGAAAAGCTTCACAGGATCCTCCTCTTTCCCCTGCTCACAACTCAGGAGCCTGGACTCACCCCTTGCCTCAGGAGACCCTCACCACCGCCTCCACTCCACAGATGAGCTGAACTGAGACTCAATCTCTCTCAAGGTGGCACGCCTGGTGAGTGACTGGGGTGAGGGAAATCCACATCTTAATCTAATGCTCCTAATCTAGTGCTCGTCCCTACAGTTCCCCTGTAAACTCACCGGGGTTCAAGGCAGGCACCTAACCCTAACCCTAAACCCTAACCCTTACAGCCCCACACAAGAGTCACCTGTGGTCCAAGGTCCAAGGGATGAGCATGGGGATGGATAGCAACAAGGTTGAGAATCCAAGAAAAAATCCTGCAAGCGGGACATGGTGAGAGTCAGCCCAGACAGCAGGCTTTCTGTGGGAGGGATCTAAAAGATTAATCAAACAGCGAGATCTATTAGGGGCACGAGGGAATGGAAAAGCCTGCCAACACCGAGCTCTGGCGCCGGTGGATGGACGAGAAAGCACGTTGATAATTTATTAAAGATGTAGCGTTTTACTGGAAGAAGAGCCAGTGAGCAGGAAAGGGTGGGGGTGGGGGACACTGAAGAGTCTCCATGAGCCAGGAGGAGTCTCTGGTCTCAGCCTCACCTCCTGCAGAAACAGACTCTCGGGGTCTCTAGACCCAATGGCCGCAGCAGCTCATGAGGAAGGCACGCTCCTCTGAGCTGATCACTAACATGATGTTTCTTTCTCTTCTATTTTTAATGAATGACTCAGCCAAGACTCTCAATTTCCCCCAACTTAAACTAGGGCTCCAAGGGCTTCCTGGACCGCCAACCTCTGGAGCATTCAGTGCCACTTGTGATCTGAAAATGCTTCCAGGGAGGTGCTCTGTTTACAATAGCAAAGACATGGAACCAACCCAATGCCCATTGATGATAGACTGGATGTGGAAAATGTGGCACATACACAGTGTGGAATACTATGCAGCCATCAAAAATGAGTTCGTGTCCTTTGTAGGGACATGGATGAACCTGGAAACCATCATTCTCAGCAAACTGACACAAGAACAGAAAACCAAACACCGCATGTTCTCACTCATAGGCGGGTGTTAAACAATGAGAACACATGGACACAGGGAAGGGAGCATAACACGCTGGGGTCTGTTGGGGGGAAACAGGGGAGGGACAGCGGAGGGGTGGGGAGTTGGGGAGAAATAGCATGGGGAGAAATGCCAGATATAGGTGATGGGGAGGAAGGCAGCAAATCACACTGCCATGTGTGTACCTATGCAACAATCTTGCATGTTCTTCAGATGTACCCCAAAACCTAAAATGCAATTAAAAAAAAAAAAAGAAAATGTTTCCAGGGAGGTGCTCTGAGATGTTAACCCCAGGATCTGGGGAGGAGTGGCCCCTCTTTGCCTCTGCACAGTCAGTCACTGCCTCCTGCTCACCCCACAGCACCCACAACCCTGCACCTGAATATGTGACACCTTGGCATGTCAGAAACATGCCCAGTGATGGTCACTGTCAGTCATTGCAGTCATATCATGACGTGTACGATGCCTTTTATTATCCCCCAAGCTTATTGCATCCTGGCAGCAGCCTAAAAGGGACAGTGTGATGATGATCATTGTCACCCTCATTTTATCAATGAGCAGTCAGGGCTCCTGGTGCTTCTGTGGCTTGCCTGCCAGGGCCAGGACCCAACCCCTCAGACTCCCGAACACATGATCTTTCTCCGGCAGCATAATGCCTTCATGGGAGAAAAGACTTGGTCATAAATTAGAAATATTCAGGATTTTATTCTCCAGCATAAAACCAGGAAGGAGTGATGGAGAGGCAGACCCACTAACTCTGAAGCAGGGAGGAGAGTGTAATTATTATTACTAAAATGTCAGTGTCAAAGAGAAGCCACTCTGGCTTCTTTGGAATTGACAATGGCTCCAAATCTTGAAAGTGGGCTCTGGCATCCCAGAGGGGAGTCTGAAGACAGTTAGAGAATGGGAAAAGGTCAGGCAAATACACAGCACGATGAAAGGGAAATCAAACAGTCCTGGCATGGGACACACTGGGACTGAACCTGCACTGCTTGGAGATCCCGGTTTATAGTGATGACAGTAACTGCCTCCTGAAAGCTGTGAAACTACTGCTCATTGAAGCCTTCTCAGCAGGAACCGTACAGAGCACCTCACAAGTTTGCTGCTCACGGTAACCCTATGAGGCCACTACTGGTTTACAGATTCACTCATGAGGAAACTGAGGCACAGAAAGGCTAAGGAACTCCAATTAGCAAAGGAAATTTGAACCAGTCCTGTGGGGCTCCAGCATCCTTGTCACATGTTGTAACACCTCTGTACAAGGACTGTTCCAGTCGTGACTCAGGTCTATTCTGTGGCCTGGTGCACTATGTATACTCACATGCCCAGTCTTTAATGACCACCTGAAGAGGCAGTTTCTACTGAGCTCTGGAAACCAGCAGGTGCAGTGACCTATCCAGCAGGGAGGTACTGGCTGCTGCTACTGGTAACAGGAAGATGGGAAACTGCTGGCTGGGCTGCCACAGGCACATCCCAGACAGCGGCTTCCACTGGAGTCTGAGCAGGTGGGGGAAGATGTGACCTCAGCAAGGCCCTGGATAAGGTGGTTCATGCACATCTATTCCTAAACAGAAAGCTATGTTGACCTACACAGAAATTAGGATTTCCTCCCAAGTCTGGCACTTCCAGCACACATTGCAGAGGTCAGACCCAGGCAGAGAAAATGAATGAGTCGTTTTCATCATGTTCCATTTCCCTTGTTTCCAGGGCCAGAAAGGCAAAGAGAAACACAAGCATGAGATGTAAAGTGGGAATGGGACCAACTTTCTCTGTCCTCGTGGCGGTGACAATCTATGGATCCCAGGTGCAGGTGGCATGGGCACAAATTTCCCTCCCCCATATCCCTCTGCCACTCCCTCATCAGTGCTAGCCCAGAATGGCTTCATGAACAATGCTTCGTCCCTTCCTTTCCTCACCACCAGCCCCAGCTCAGAGACAATGTGTGTGAGGAAGAAAGAATGAGAGGAGCAAAGCTGTTGGCCACTGACCTTTCTAGAATGTCAGTTCTTTCAGGACACAGGGCAGTGATCTTGCTACTGACTTTTAGAATCATAGATTTCATTTTTAGATCTGAGAACATCTAACACCTCCTCAGCTCAGATCTATGTAAGGAAGCCTGCTCTCAGCTATGAGGAAAAATATAAAATGCCAAATCTGTGTCTGGCCCCTTGGTTCAAACTGAACTCTTTAAAAGAGAAAAATGCAAGCAGTATAAAAAGTATGACAACTATAAAATCAAAAATTCCTTTTAATCTTATTTCATGGGCAACACTGATACACGTAAGGCATGAAATTTTTATTTCATGTCAATTTCACTGGGATTTCACATGCAGATTAATTTGTTCATTCACGTCAACATCTACTGCTCTTACTTCTTGCCTCAATAGCCACCCTCACTTTGGTTACAGAAATCCTGTGTCTCAGAAAAGACCCTTAACATAACAGTGAGATTCACTATTCCATTATATGCCATCTTTGAATTGCTGATCATATTATTAATTCCAGTGGTCTAGGAATGGAATAAGCAGGTCACAGAAGAGAGGTGAACTGCTTAGGAACGTGGCTGGGTGCTCTGGTGGGCAGCTTTCAAAGACAGTTCCCAGTGCCTGCCTCCTTTAGCCTCTAACCCTAACCCTGATGAGCATCTTCTCTTGAATGACCCCGTGAGATGACCCTGTCATGCACCTTCTGCTTCCCATACCTCAGCCAAGGCTGCCGACCCTTCGAAGTTCCCCAGCTCACTATGTACTATGTGCCAAAACCGAGATATTCTCTGATCCTGCCTCTTTCTGCCCCAGACCCAATGTAATTAAATGTAATCTTGTGCATTTGTCTTCTGTATCTCTCCATCTGGCTGTTTCTGTCCATTGCCATTCTATCTTTTCTAGATTACTGCAACAACTTCGTCTCCGGTTTTATCCCTTTTCAATCTACTCTGCATGCTGCAGCTAGAATGACTTTTCCAGAACTGCATCTTTAACATCTTTCAATGTTGCCTAACTGCTCACAAAATCAAATTGAGACTCTTAATCATGGCTCACTATCCTTAGCGACCTGGCGCTAGTTCTGACTCCTGCCTTCTGCACTCTCAAAGTTCCAGCCACCCTCTGCTTCACCTGCTCTTTGTCCTCTCTGGAACTTTGCAAGTGCTCTCTCTCTCTTCCATATATCTGAAATCTCCTCACTTGCAAGGCGTGGTAATTTTTTTCTCTTCTAATCTTGGCTTGGAAGTTACTTCCCCTGGGAAGCATTTCAATCTCCCAAAGCTTTTCCAATGTGCCTCTCTAGGACCCTGTGTTCACCCTATTCCTGTAATTTATTACCAAGCACTGTGAAATTACTTTTCTGCCTCCTCTACTGACTGTTGCTGCAGTGACGGTGAGGACTTATTTGTAGTTGTAACTTCAGTACCCAGAATGGTGACTACACATACTAGACATAAGATAGATGTCTGAAGAATGAGTGGAGGGATAAGTGAAGACAGGAGGCAGGTGAGGTTTGCAGGGCGTTAAAGCTGGAGAGGAAAATGTCCTTTGCCAAGCTGTGGGTGACATCCACACAAGGAGCTCCAGAGCAGTAAGCTGAGCAAAGGCCAACGACAGTGATGCAGCAAAGAGAGGCCAAAGAAGTTGCCCAAACTGAAGAGGAGTCTGGAAGCTGAAGTATGGAGCCATGAGTTCGGACGGGGGCTGGCGATAAGAAACCTTGAGCTAAGGGTGTCTTGGGGAACATCAGGTGGTGTCTGGTGTCCGTGGAGAGCTTTTAAGTTTTGTCTGTTATGCTGGAAATACTTAACTGTGTTTAAAGGACTGGGATGTTCTTGTTTACCAAAGTCCCAAGAATGATGAACGATGCCAATGACAAAGTAAGAGGAGAAAGGCTGAAACCTTTGACAGACTGTGGCCCAGGCATCCTCTTCTCCTAGACATGTATTATCCAGTAGAGCAGCCACGAGCCACACACAGTTACTGAGCACTGGAAATGTGTCTGGTCTGAATGGAGATATGCTATAAATGTAAAATATGCACACGATTTCAAGCATTTAGTATGAAAAAGAATGTGAAATATTTAACCTATATTTTTACATTGATCACATGTCAAAATGTTAGTATCTGGATACACTGGAGTAAATCAAATACATTACTAAAATTAATTTTACTTCTTTTACCTCTCTTCATGTGACTACTGCAAATTTTTAAATTAAATATGTGGCTCCATCTATTTCTATGGGACATCATTGTCCTAAGTTGTCCTGGAACTTTAATTGGTACATAATAAAAATTTCAACGTTAGTGTCGGATAATGGTTTCTAGGTCTTGGTTCTTTGGAACCAAGTTCTTTGGTATGAGTAAAATAAAATAAAAACATTATAGAGGCCATAATTAGGTTCATGACATTTTATTTTGTGGGAAAGAATATATATTTTTAAAATCCCATCGTTTACCGTCATCATCATTTCAAAAAGAAAGAGTAGTTAAACACCAGAAAAGGCCACAATCTCAGAATAATTAATAGCCCTTTAAATTGTACACTTGACCTTTAAGAAAATCTCCCTCCTGTCTCCCCTCTCCCCCAATTCCACAGATCAGACCTGTATTCGTTCAGCAACTGGCATCTGAAAGTGTTGTTTAAGAGTTCGTTCCACTGAATTATGATAAGGCTTTGACCAACCCCAGCAGAAAACACAACTACTGAACACAGAAGACTGGACATCTCCCATTCTTTGTCCCGGAACCAGATCCATCTCAGCTCTCAGTGCTGCTCAGGCTAGCAAGTTGGCAGGGTTTTCCAATCTCTGGCCCCAATCTACCTCCTCAGGCAGTTCTGCCACCTGTGCAATCTGGGCTTAGAAGGAACACCTGACTTAAAGAACGGAGACTCCTTTGGCTACATTTAGAGACCTCCTAGAAATGACCATTCCTCCATTATTCACCAGGATCCTTCTGTTTGTCCAATCAACAAATCTTGGTCTCTCATGTTGCCTAACCCCTTCTAAGTGAGTGGAATGCTGAGATTTGGTGGAAACCTTGGGGGAAGTGGCAGCTTCTGCTCTCCAGGAAGATCAGCAGATCTAGGGAGGCTGCAGAGAGGTTTCCCTCAGGACACTGCCAGGACCTGCGTTGGCCAGTACCAAGCACCACCCAGACGGTAGCTGTGTGTGCATGTGCATATGTGTGCATATGTGTGTGTGTGTGTGTGTGTGTGTGTGTGTGCAAAAAATTTTTTTCTCAAAAGGCAAATGCAGAGCCTCACTGGGACAGAAAGTATGGAGGTGGGCCAAGACTTATTTTTGAAATGTTTCCTAAAAAAGATACCTTGGTATCTGGAACCAGAGCTCTTTGATGTCTTATTTTAGCCCTGCTCAAATCACATCATAACACAGTAATAATAGATGACACAATTGAATCCTCACTCTGTCTCAGGTATTCTTCCCAGAGCTTTCAGCCTGCACAGTAACTCCCTGAGGTGGGTACTGCAACTCCTCTCATGGTGGTGGAGAGCGCAAGCCACAATCAGTGAGTGGTGGAGCCTCAGAATAAACCCAGATGGTCTGGCTCCCCAGTCGGTGCCCTCACGAGCTCCACCAGAATGCCCTCTGAAGATTATCCAGACTCATTGCCTCTGAAGCCTTTATTCCATGTTGGCTTTTCCCTTTTTTTTTTTTTTTTTTTTTGAGACAGGGTCTTGCTCTGTCACCCAGGCTATAGTTCAGTGGATCCACCGTGGCTCACTGCAACCTCTGCCTCCTGTGTTCAAGCGATTTTCATGCCTTAGCCTCCAGAGTGGCTGGGGCTATAGGCATGAGCCACCATGCCCAGCTGATTTTTGTATTTTTAGTAGAGGCAAGGGGAAAGCCCCTCCAATTGCAGCAGCTATAAGGCCTGCAGTCAGGGAACTCCAGGAGTGTTCCAGACTCAGCACTCTGAGGGCCAAGGTTTCTATGCCTCTTCTCCAGGGTACTCACATCTGCATGCCATTCTGAAAGGTCTGAAGCAGGGAGGGAAAAAGTGAAGGCTTCCCATAGCTTCCTGCACCTTCCTACAGTCAATCCACCCAAGTCAATTGGCACTCAAATCTGCTTTCACCACCTGTTACCCTCACTTTTATGTCCCCAAGCCTGATCTACACCCGGGTCTGCCGTCCTGCAACAGCTTCCTGACTATTCTTCCTGCCTGCAGAAGAATCACTTCTAGCCACTCCCCTACCCTCTCCACAGCCCTTTTCTCTTCCATCTTGCTAACATACTGCTCTCCCCATAGGACTGTCTCCCGACCTTCAGAGCCACCTGGAATTAAACTTTCAGCATCCCAAGGCCTCCACCCTCATGTTAGTCTTCAGCACCCTGCCCCTATTCCCTGGCAGGGGCTTCTGGCCCCGCTAAACCAGCCCAGTCACTGCCCTTGACTGTACCTGTGTCACAACCTCCACAAACCTCCCCAGATTCTGTTACTTTTCCTCCTCCAGCTGCCCAAACTGTCACTGTTAGGCAGTTTTGCTGAAATCACTTCCTCCACTACACTCCTCGTGGCCACCTATGCCTCTCCTCCGGGGCCATTCCCCTTTATAAATCACTGTGCCACCTTCCTAGGTAACTACTGCCTTCTTGCAGGCAGAGGCCATGTTTCCACTTCTTTAAATTCCTATGGACAAGTTATTCAAGCTACTGGAGTCAATTTCTTCATCTCTAAAACCAGGGTCATAGCAAAGTTGTAAGGCTGAACCTAGAGAACACATATATGGTGCTTCCCACACATCAGGGGAATGGTACAATCAATACGTGTTTGCCAATTGTGGCGCTGGATTTATGTGTGAACACGGAGAATTCTTTGTCGAGTGAGGATGGTTTTAAATTTCCCGTGGTTTGATTTTCTCCCTCTGTTCTGAGGATTCACTCGCATACCTGCACCTGCACTCCCAATCCCTGATGTTTTCAGTAGCTTGAGAAGGAATCATGAGGTGCTCTTTGGAGCCCTATTCACTCAGCTGATGCTGATGGACAGTGTGAGTGCCAGGCACTGTGCTAGGCTCAGGAGATGCAAAGATAAGTCAGCTTCCCTGCCCTAGCTGCTCAGGGACTTGGGAGGGAAATAGATAGTAAGCTGGTGTCTGCAACGCACAGCAACGAGTGCTGCTCAGGGTGAGCAAGCATGGAGGACAGAGGGGCTGCCAAACTTAGTCCGAGGGGCAAGTGGTCTTCCTGAAGAGGAGGCCCTCCACCCAGACTCCCAAAACACAAAAGGGCATCCTGAACAGAGAAAGCAGCAAAGACGAGGGGACCTGAATCCTCATAGCACAGTTGGGGGCACCGGCAATGGCCTGATGGGGGTGGCCTTGACTTCAGGGTGGGAGTGGAGACTTATGAGCTGAGAGTATATGAAGGGTTTCATGTGAGAAGCAATCCTTCTGCATTTAGAAAGCCAGAGCCAATGAGGGGGGCAGCTGAGGCCTGCTGCAGTCACCCAGGTGAGAGAGGGCAGCTGCTAAGCTTGGTAGCAAGATATCTCAGGGAGTAAGAGATATCTCAGAGGAAACAACAAAATGGGGGTTGGGGGAGAGCGGGATGATGGCACAGATCAGGGCTTAGGTGAAAGTCTGAAGGGTGGTGGCACCCAGCCTGAGATGGAGCAGATGGGAGCAAAGAGGGTGCTTGCTATCTTGAGAGGTGGGGGCAGGAGGGTTTGGGGCAAGGAGTAAATGATGTGACCTTATGAGGAGTCGAGGAGGAGAGACAGGGAGGGGCTGGGAGGCAAAGAGATTCAACCAGCACGCCCGCTCTGACGAGGTCATGGCTATCGGGAGGGTCAGACAAGGTCAGGAGGGGAGAGCAGTTTGGATAATACAATAAAGCTTCCGTGGAGATCAGGGGTTCCTCTTGTTGCCTCAGGAACAGCAAGGATAAACTCAAGGGCATTTAATTACTGATCTTACCCCTCGCTAGCCCAATGGGACCCTCACTACTCTGTGATCCATGGGGTCACTAGCCAAGTCCTGCTTCCATCCCACGGCCCCTGCTTAGTTTTCCAGCCGCCTGGGGCCTCACGTGGCCCTCTGTGCTCCATCCTGCGTCTGCCACCCTCAGGCTCAGAGGTCTCCCTCCCACAGCAGCCCCCTCCCAGCTGTCATCTCCTCTCCTGCTCTTTTCGTCTCTTGTCAAGCCCATTTTGTAGTTGCTGGCCCCAGGCTCTGAATCACTCCCTCTGCTGGCCTTGGCTTCCATCCCCAGTATCTTTCATGTACAAATTTCACCAGACGTGGCATCGCAGTCGCCTCCTCGCTCATTTTGTTTTCCAGTTTTTAAAGTAAGTCTGACATTCAGGCAAGTGGAACGTTCAGTGCCAGGAGCCAAGGCCGAGGCCCGGAGCTCTCTAAGGATGTCCCTGCCCACGTGCCCTGCACCCACCCCACCTTGTTCTCAGCTCCACTGTGACTCATGTGAGCCGTAGCACCCTGACTCAGAGCTGGGGAGCAGGGTGCAGAGCCACGACCTCTACAAAATCATCCACGTCACCCCTTTCTCCACCCCTGGACCTGTCACCTATCTGCCCTGCCTCTCAGACCTGCTCTGGCCCACAGCTGTGGAGCAGCAGGAAAGATCATGAAGTCAGATGCTATTGCTAGTCCTGATGCCAGTACTAACTTGACTGCTCACGGCCACAGCTAGCAAACACTCATCAAGTGCTTACTAGAGGTTAAAGATGAGGCTCAGCATTTGACATCAATCATTTCACCTCACCCTGAGGACCATTATTATTCCCATTTTACAGATGAAAAATGGAGTCTCTGGGAGTTTGAGTAACTCACCCATGGTCCAGCTAGTAAGTGACAGAGATGTTGTATGTTAAAGCTTACAGGGTTAGGAGACCTCGGCCAGCCACTTAGTCAACGAGTTATGCTGCCTGGGTCTCAGCTTCCTTCTCTATGGAATGGCAATGGCCCCTTCACCCAAAGAGCTACTGAGGACATGAGAAAGAGATGGGAAAGCACTTTGTGAAGTCCTATAGAAATACATGCATGGGCTGGGCACGGTGGCTCATGCTTGCAATGCCAGCACTTGGGGAGGTCGAGGTGGGCGGATCACCTGAGGTCAGGAGTTTGAGACCAGCCTGGCCAACATGGTGACACCCCGTCTCTACTAAAAATACAAAAATTAGCTGGGCGTGGTGACAGGCATCTATAATCCCAGTTACTTGGGAGGCTGAGGCAGGAGAATCGCTTGAACCTCAGGGCTGGAGGTTGCAGTGAGCCAAGATCAGGCCACTTCACACCAACATGGGAAAAAAAGCAAGACTTTGTCTCAAAAGAAAAAAAAAAAAAGAAAGAAATACAAGGCATGAAGAGTCTTACTCTAAGGGCTTACTGCATGGTTCATCCTCTCCTGTAGGAATCGCCCCAGGACCCTGGTCCCAGCATGGAACCTCTTTGAAATTTCCTCAAGCCAATCCTACTTGCCCTGTTTCTTCCTGGCAGTAAGGCATATGTGTTATATCATAAGAGCCAGTGGTTCTTTGAAGCACGTGGGGGGGAAATGGTAATGGAACTTGACAGTGATCCAGGTTTTAAAGAGAAGAAGTCTGTGTGTTTCAGCTCCTTATTTTAGCCTGAAAAATGTGGGCAGGTCACCAATGTTTGCAGTCAAGCTGCCTTCTATGTGACATGCCAACTCCAGGAGCAAGCAGCTCTGCTGTTGCTGTGTTTAATAGGTCTGGGGCTGTCAGATAAGTGAGAAGACATGGCAAACCAGCCTACATGTGCATCTCAGGCTGGGAGAGGCCTGGCAACCTGCACTGCATGGAAGGCATGAAAGGGTGGTAAAGACCTGCATGAGGAAATGGACAAAGTGGCAATAAAAGGGCTCTGATGCTCTGCAGGTCCCTGGAGTCCTGTTAGGAAGGGAAGTAGGGGAGGGGAAAGAGTGA
Source organism: Sapajus apella (assembly GCF_009761245.1). Taxonomy (NCBI): domain Eukaryota; kingdom Metazoa; phylum Chordata; class Mammalia; order Primates; family Cebidae; genus Sapajus; species Sapajus apella. The sequence continues at coordinate 4,649,450 of NW_022436984.1, forward strand.
TCCAGGGCAGGGGGAGGGGCAGCACTGCTGAGCAGGAGGGCTTCATGTTTCTGGAAATAGCCTCCAACTTATTCAGTTCCTAAGCCAGTTCCCGCATGCTCTTACCAGCAGAAGTATTTTCAAACCAGCAGACAGAGCTGGAAGTGACCTTAATAAGCATCCCCAGCTTACTTCTCTCATCTTACATGGGAGGAAGCAGACACCCAGGGAGCTGAAGGCATTGTTGGACAGTATCTTAGAAAGGGCGTGCATCTTCTCAGGCTCAGGCCAGTTATTTTTTCCTCTTACGGTATCACGCTGCCTTAAAAGCCTGGACAAAATGGCAAAAACTAACCAGAAGAAAGGCAGGTTACTGAGCAGGGACTGAGAGCCAGGCTCTGTGCTTGGTTCTTGGGCAAAAGGCACAGACAGATGCAGAAGGGGCAAAATGCTTGCTTAGGCTTTCAAACGATCAAGAAACATAGGAAAATATGTGCGACTTCATTGATCAGCAGGGAGAGGCAAATTTGAACCGCAAGAAGACACCATTACTCAGCCTCCAGGTAGGCAAAAAATGAAACATACAGACGATAGCAAGTGACTGATAACGAGGACCTGGAGCAACAGGAACTCCTGCTCTAAGCACTTCATTAAATATTTGATGATAGCTACAAAAGCTTCTAGGGTTACACCCTACAGAAACGCGTATGCGTGTTCACCAAAAGATCAGCAGATGCTTAATCATAGGTGCTCTAGTCATAAGGGCCAAGCTGGAAAAACCCCAAATGAGCATTGATAGTAGATATAGAAATTGTAATATATACATTTTGAGGGAATACTACACAGCAATGAGAATGAACAAACTGTGTCTTGCAAAAATGTGGCTGAGTTTCATGCACATAACTTTGGGGGAAGCCAGATACACAAGAGTATATACCGTGTAATTCCATTTAAATAAAGTTCAAAAACAAGCAACATTAATTTACAGATTTTACAGACAGGATAGCCATGGAGGATTCTCATGGGGCACAGGCACGAGGATGGCTTCTGGCAAACTGATAATATTTTTTAATTTGCTGTAGGTACTTGATGCAAGAACATAGATGTGTTCTCTTTGGAAAAATTCTTCAAGATGAACCTGCATAAGGTATGTACTTTTCCATATGTATGTTATATTTCTATAAAAGATTTCCTTAAGAAAAGGAAATCTGTTGGGGCAGATTTTGGTTGTGCAAGATTTCAAAAGCCACTCAACTGGAACATGGAAAGCTCATGAAATAGGCAAAAGCTACAGCCAAAGCCAACAGTGCTGTCTTCTCCACCCCTCCTGTGTTCCCCGTAGTACTGAGGAGAGCACCACCAGGATGCAGAGTGCAAATCAAGGGAATGCTCTTCACCCCTCTTCCTCTGTCTATTAAGACAGATAATTCAAAGGAAGAGAACTGATACCACATTGCCATTGGTGTTACTGAAACCCTGAGCTGAAGGAGCCATGCCTCCCATGGAAAGTGATCTGCAAGGTGGGGAGGTACTAGTGGCCTGGGAGGGTAGTAAGGTAGCTCCCACTTGTCCACCTGGGGAATTTATTCACTGGGGGCATCCAAGTTCCCTGAGGGCAAACTTTCAGTCCGATTTTTTTTTTTAACTGATCTATAATAGTCTTAGACTTAACAATTTATAGAATGAATTTTTCCTGGCAAATATTTAATCCAAATCAGTTTTCCATCCTGAGCATTGAAAACATTTCTACATCTCTTTCCATTGCCTCATTCCCATGGTAATGTGAAATATAGGAGGCAAACTTAGGGAGAGAGAATGGCAATCTGTCCCCAGAACAAAGACCACTTGGTACCTTTCAAAACCACACAAGGTTCTTCTTGGGTTACCTGCCCACTGGCATTTGGCCCAGATAACAGAACAGCAGATGACACTATTAATTGAATTAGATGGTTGAAATGTATTATTTTAGCACCTCCGGGCAAAGCTAAAAATATAATAATCAAACTATTTTAATTGGGAAACCCAGAATCCTCATCTATCACCTCTTCTCCTTGCCCCAAATCACAAGTCAAACACCTACACACACACACTTTCTCTCTCTCAGTGAACTTTAGAAGTTTTATGTTTGTGACAATAAAATAAAATATATGGACCCACAATCTGAAAAATTGATTTTGCGTTTCAGTCAAGCATAGACTGGCTGTGTGACCCTGGGCAAGTCCCCTAACCTCTCTGAGCCCAGATCTCTACCCTATCGTGTGGTTAATCTGCGAGTCTAGCTGTTCTGCTCAAGTCTCTGCAGCCCACACTAGTGCTTAGTCCAGAAACCCAGCAGTGAGTGTGGGGATGAAAGACAGACTTCTTTTCCAGCCCCTACCAGCTCCTTCTCCCCTAAGACTAGTTCCTGCTTCTCACTGCTCCTGCCTCACTTCAGAACAAACGCCCCAGTGGAAGACCCAATGCCCCCACTACGAGGATAACAGTACTTTCAGGCCGAGTTCCCACATCAGGCTCGAGCTCTTGGGCCAGCCACCTGTCCAGCCTGCACTTGGTTAGGGAAAGTTTCCCACCCTAGGGGTGGGGGCCCCACTGCTGCCTGGTGCTGTCTTGCTCCACTGCACTTTGCCTTCCTTCCTCCTGGCTGCGGTGCTGGCTGGGAATGTGTTACTTAGGGCACCTCCCAGGGTTGCTGGGACAGTGAGGCAGTGACAGTGTGAACATGAAAGCATTCCAAAGTTTACTGAATAAACTCTAAACTCCTTATCCTGAGTTCAAGACTTTGCCACACCATGACCCCAAGTTATCTTCCGGAATATTCTCCCCTCATTCCTCCACTCCACTGTCCACATTCTAAGTAAATTGGGCTTATTCCTATGAAACACAGACTCTTATATCTCCTTCTATTTCCTTATGCTCATCCCTCAACTTGGAATGTCTACTACCTGGTAAAATCCTACGTGCCCCACTCACCAGGCACCTAACGGCTGCCCATGCCATCTCCTCCAAGAAGCCTCTGCCTCCCCCACACATGCAAATTCCTTCTCCTTTGCAGGACAGCCTAATGCTGTTTTGTCTTTTTCACAGGACAGCTCCTAACTCCTATGCTGTGCTGCATGGCCAAGATGGAAATAACTACCCCCAAACCAGAGACAGGGCAGGAGCTGGGTGCTTGAACACTGAGGGCAGGAAGTCTGTGTATTAATTCCAAGAGCAAGGGTATGGCCTTAGTGCAATTCACATTTGAGTATCAGGAATTGGTCCCATGTCCATTTCTCCCACTAGGCAATGAGCTCGCGAGGTGTGGAGACTAGTTCCTAACACAGGACTTGGCACACGGCAATTGCTCAACAAATGTGTGAAGGAATGAGCAAATGAATGAATGAATGAATGAAATGTACAATGCAAAGTCAAAGCTGGCAGGAATTCAATAGGTAACAAGGTGCAAAGAAATAAATTGGCTAAGGCAGTTTAGATGAATTCTCATCAGTGTTGCTAACTGGTCCCCTTTTGAAGCCTGAGGAGTTATCCCTTTGGGAAATCTCCCTGAAACTCAAAAAATAAAAATAAATAAAAATAAAAAACAAAAACAAACAGGCACTCAAAGGACAGCAGGAGGGGCCTGCAGGTTCAGGGGACCAGGACTGGGGAGGCGTCCTGACCCAGAGGCCCTTGCTAGCTCCTGTGCTTTGCTATGTGGCCAAGACAAAAATTACTACCAGAAAACAGGCAGAGCAGGCACCCCGGTGGCCTTTCCTCCCCTCTCACCCTGACAAGAGGGTACTGCAAACTTCCCCAGGCTGTGGACACAGTTCTCCTGCAGACATACCTCCAGGATGTCCTGCAACTCTTCCTGCTGTTCCCTTCCTCCCGCAAAGCTCCTTGAAACTCAGAGATGCTCTGGAGTGAAGGCACTGAGACCTATTATCAACAGGCTCACATCCTGTATTGAAAAATGGTGCACAGGGGGACCAGGAAATCACAGATGGGGATAGCTTGTTTGCAAAAGCTTAGTGTCTGTGATGGGCTCCCCCTCCCCTCCCCTCAGCCTTGGTGTGGAATCACTAACGCTGTGCTGAGCTAGTGGAATAGCCTTGACTCTGAGGGAATATGAACATTTTTTATGCTTTGCCATTCCAGCTGTAAAGATTTTTATCCTATTACTGCTAAGTGACGAGTACAAGGAGAGAAATGATGATGATCTTTGGCAGCCATTCCAACCGAGTAAATAGAAGGAGGGAGAAATGAGATGAGATGCTGGGCCACTGCCCCTTCATTTCCCAGGAGGAAAAGGAGCCAAGGAAAAATGTCTTCCTGGTGAGAGGTATCAAAGTGTGGAATTTTCCCTCCAGGCATGTGATGGGCGCCCCACTGTCTGAGCCATTCAGCACCGCACTGGACAAAGGCTGGGAGAATAGGTGGAAGAAAACACACAGACCCAGCCAGGCCAGGCAGACATGACCCAATGAGGCTTCCCCAGCTAGATCTTCCAGCCCATGGCTCACAAGCTCAGTCCACCCTGACACCTGCTCCCTGCAATCAAAGCAACCCCATCATAGGCACTGCTGGCAAAAACATACATATGCTTTATCAAAATATTCCCTCCCTCCTGTTAGGCCATGTCTCTATTGGTGGCTGCTTGTCTGCCAGATGTTTTATGTACCACTTGGATAATGGTAAATCCAGCTGTTGTCACCAGAATGGGGTGATGGGATGGGAGTGGGACGACTGGAAAATGAGGACTACTTGTTGGACCAGTCAATGCTTTATGTATTAAAACGTAATTGCTGTTTTTGCCACTAAAGGTAATGGCAAAAAAATACAATCACTTTTGCACGAACCTGATATATAAATAGCAGAACTCCCCTGGACAATCATCTACAACTCACCCCAGCTAGAAGCTGTCCGTTCCTTACAGTGAATTTATTATTTAAAGCACGTTACCTATTTCCCACCTCCAGTACATGTAGCATCTTTTTTTTTTTTTTTTTTTTGAGATGGAGTCTCGCTCTGTCACCCAGGCTGGAGTGTAGTGGTGCAATCTTAGGTCACTGCAAACTCCACCTCCCGGGTTCAAATGATTCTCCTGCCTTAGCCTCCTGAGTAGCTGGGACTACAGGCACATGCCACCACACCCAGCTAATCTTTTGTATTTTAGTAGAGATGAGGTTTCATCATGTTGACCAGGGTTGTCTCGATCTCCTGACCTCATGATCTGCTTGCCTCGGCCTCCCAAAGTGCTGGGATTACAGGTGTGAGCCACCACGCCCGGCCTACCCCACTTTTTTCATCCTCATGATCTCACAGGACTTAAACAGTGACTTGGAAATTAAGACTCTCCTCTGTGTTAACAGAATTGTCAACTTTATGAGTGGAAGTTGGAGCTAGGATGTCCCCAGGCAAGCTCCATGTTTTGTTCAATTGAGGTGGGGGGGGGTGTATATGTATATGTCTGGAATGAAGAGACCATACATAGAAGAATGCACTCATCTATAACTGTGTGGAGACTTGAGTGCTAAAGCTTTGAGGTTAGCAAGTCCAACACCTTTATTTCACAGCTGAGAAATGAAGCTGAGAGGAACAGGGATGTGCTGAAAGCCACTGAGGGGCACCTTGTTCTCACCTTGTCACCCAGCCTGAGACTAGGGATGAGAGGATGAGGCTGTAGCAGAGACATGCATGTCTACAGGCTGACAACGGAGGTTTCCATTTCAACAGTGAAGACCACATCAAATGCACATCAGGGGTGGGGTGGGCACAGGAAGGCTGCTAACCCCAAGCACAAATGAATAGGGCATGCCTGTGAAGCTGTAGAACTTACCTTTTGAGACATACTGAATGTGGCATCACTCAGTGCCCACCACCAAGGACCCTGTAAACCTGGGGAAAGGGGGGCTCAAAGCCTGCCCTGTCTTAGCTCCTTCTACTCCTGATCTCTACTGTCTCACATTCCGCATAGACCGGACTATCTCTCCTAAAATACCTCGGACTTCACGGAAGAAGAATCAAAAGAAAAATGGCTACTCACTTTCATTCCAGATAGGGAAATTAAGCCCCTGGGCCTCTCTGGGCTGCTGCTTTATTTATTTATTTATTTATTTTGAGACAGAATTTCACTCTTGTTGCCCAGACTGGAGTGCAATGGCCCAATTTCGGCTCACTGCAACCTCCGCCTCCCAGGTTCAAGAGATTCTCCTACCTCAGCCTCCCAAGTAGCTGGGATTACAGGCATGAGCAACTATGCCAGGCTAATTTTGTGGGTTTTTTTTGTTTGTTTTTTGTTTTTTTAGTAGAGGCAGGGTTTTGCCATGTTGGCGGATGGTTTTGAACCTGACCTCAGGTGATCTACCCGCCTCGGCCTCCCAAAGTGCTGGGATTACAGGCATGAGCCACCAGTGCCTGGACTCTCTGGGCTTCTTTTATCACATGGTGCTCTGTATGGCTTGCTTATAAGGGGTCCACACTGCCAGTGCATCAGGAGATTCGATTAGCACAGCTGCCTGCTGGGTGAAACTTCTATAGCCTTCCTCCTTTTTCCCCCTCCCTACCCACCTGCTGCGTCCCCCGTCACACAGCATCTTCAGATTCCTGAGCTGCTCACCCCAACACCCCCTCCTGGCAGCACTTGTTCTAATGCTCAGCTAATAGTTCTCTGTTTCAGGCGCTGTCCAAATGCATTCTATAAATCAGAATCCAATTACCGTGGTAAGAAAATTGGAAGCAAATTTAATAAGCTCAGACCCCTCCCACATGCGGTTTCTTCCACCTTCTTTTTTCAATAATGAGAACTCTTTAAGGAAAAAGCAGTTTTCCTTTAACTGAGTCTTTTCTCCTGACTCCTTCTACGAGGCTCCTGAGGATTAAAGGGTGATAAGAAGGGGCTTCCTTTAGCTCATCTTTTCCTCTCTGCACATAAAGCAGGTGGGAGAGGGTGGTCAATTGCCTTTCCAGTCTTATCCTCCCTTTCATTTGTTCAACATTATTGAGTTCCTATCACATACATGTTACTCATCCTAGAGGGCAACTGGTATCAGCAGGACCTTAGCTGCAAGGTATGATGGGAACACAAAGGAGGCCCAGCAGGGGCAAAGACTGTATCAATGTGATTGGGTTTCCCCAAGGAATCAGAAGTCCAGAGTGAGCCAGTGGCTATGGGGCCAAGAGTGACCCCACAGTAGGAGCTTCTCAGTAGAGGTGATGCCTATTGCTAGGAGGATGGCAGGACATGGATCCTGTGAATGAAAGAACTGGGAAAGGAGGGAGGCACAAGAAGGGACCAGAGAGGTGCAAGAAGGGACCAGGGAGGCACAAGAAGGGACCAGAGAGGCCAAAGTCTCCACAGGGCCTGAGACAGAAGTCATGTCAGCAGAGAAATGGAGAGGGCTATAGTATGTGGGCAGGTGGAGGCCTCATTCCAGGGCCTCTACTCTCTACTCAGAGCCTCAGCCTTTTGGCTGCACCATTCCCACCTATGAACTTTGTCTAGGCCACAAAAATAAGCCACAGGTACAAGCTGGTGCTCTGTGGTTTCTAACCTTGAGCCAGCATCAGAATCACCTGCAGCTCTCGCCAAGACACAATCAGTTCAGATCGCCAAGCTCCACCCCCGGAGTTTCTGATCTGGTAGTGCTGGGTGAAGCATAAGAGTCTGTGTTTCTAGCAAGTTCCCAAGTGATGCTGATGCTGGTGGCCTGCTGGTTTGGGGAACCAGATTTTGAGAACGGTTGTTCCAAGTCCCTGCTATTCAAAGTGTGATTCGTGGACCAGCGGCATTGGTATGACCTGGGAGCTTGTTAGAAATGTGGACTCTCAGGGCCCCATGTCAGATATACTAAATCAGATTTTAACAAGATCCTTAGAGGGGTTCTTTGTTTGACTATTTACTTTTAAGAAGCGCTTACCTATAGCAGTGGTTCCTAACCCTGGCTAGGGAGCTTAGAAAAGAGATACTTCAGCTGGTTGGAGTCTGGGTATCAGCATTGAAAGAAAACATCCCAAGTGATTCTTGTAAGAAGCCTGGATTGATAAATTCTATGAACAATGCTAAGGACAAGTGCCCCACACTCACAGGGATTTGACATCACTCACTACCATTTCTCTGGCATTGAACCTGACCTTGAAACCCTCTGTTCTCCTCTGCCCTCTCACCGTCCCTGACAACTTGACAACTTAATGATTTTTTTTTTTTTTTTGAGATGGAGTTTCATTCTGTCACCCAGGTTGGAGTACAGTGGCATGATTTTGGCTCACTGCAACCTCTGCCTCCTGGGTTCAAGCCATTCTCTGCCTCAGCTCCCCGAGTAGCTAAGATTACAGGCATGCACCACCACGCTCGGCTAGTTTTTATATTTTTAGTAGAGATGGGGTTTCACCATCTTGGCCAGGCTGGTCTTTAATCCTTGACGTCATGATCCACCTCCTTCGGCCTCCCAAAGTGCCGGGATTAAAGGCATGAGCCACCATGCCCAGCCGATTTAGTGATCTTAATGCTCTTTCCTAGTACTTGGGGTACAGACGTGTGCTCAATTTAGGGGTTTAGTTGCGTGTCTTGCCTGATCATCTTGAGTTTTCTGGCAGAGGCCTCTCCTTCCATTCCTGGCCCTCCAGTATTAGCCTGCCCATATACCCTGTAGTAATAGCAACAGCTAGAATTTGAAAAATATTTACTATTAGGCAGGTAAATACAGTATATATATTTTATTTGATCTTTATAAAAACTGAGTAAGGTAAGATAATTATTGTTATATTTACCAAAAGAGGAAACTGAGGTACAGAGAAGCTAGGCAACTTTAAGTTCACTCCTTGTCAACAGCACAACCACGAGTGTAAACAAAGCAATCTGATCCCAAGGTCAGTGTCCTTAGCCCCTGCACTGTTACTGCCTTCCACTCAACTCTGCTTTCACAAAGAAGGCTTGGCCTTGTCCTGTTGCTGGTGATGGGGTTGATAATGCATGCTCACATTTCGTTTTTGAGAACTTAGGTAAAAAGCAGGGCTGGATTTACAGCAGAGATTTTCACTGCAATTTTGCCCGCAAGGGGATGTCTATGGCAAGGTCTGGAGACAGTTGGTTGTCACAACTTGGGGAATGTGCTATTGGCAACTAGTAGGTAGAAGCCAGGGGTACTGATAAAAAACCTACAATGCACAGGACACCCTGCGACAAAGTATTATCTACTCCCACGTGTCAGTAGTGCTGCAGAGAATCCCTGGTCCCCAGGACACAGGTCACCAGCAGCATTAGGTCAGATCTGAGGCAGACAGGGCCCCAAAGGTCCCAGAGCCCTGTCAGCCCAGACAGGCTAGCCCCAGGAATTGCATCAGGATGAAGCTGGTGCACAACAGGGAGACCGGCATCACAGAAGGTAAAAGACATAGCTGATGACTCCAACCTATAGTCAGGATTCCCCTGAGAACCAAGAGCTGGACATGGGAGATCCTGTAGACAGAAGGGCCCAGTTGAAAGAAGAAAACAGGGCTTTGCTGGCAGTCTCTGGAGCTCTTATCACCACAAGGGTGACACTGGCATGGTGACTAAACTTGGCTTAGAGATGACTGATCCAGTTGGTGGCCTCTCACAGTGCTAGTCTGGGGTTTTGCACATAGTAGATGATCATACTCCTGGATGGCTGCTGGTCCCATGTGCTTGTCCTCATTCTCAATCCCCCGACCTTTCCTTTTCCTGCACATTCAGAGTAAGTTCTTTAAGCCTGAAATTCTCTGAGTAACACAATCCCAGCTCCCACAGGGCAAGGCTGGTGCCCTGAGGCAGACATATGGCTGATACACTTTCCCTTTTTGTCTTCCCAAAGGGAGTCTAAATTCTGACTAAATCCTCTCTTCGCTTCTTGCTATAATCCCAGCAGATCACACTTTCTTAACAGATGGAACACACTGGGCTAGGTGCAAAGCCTGGAACTGGACACTATGAGCTGGGCTGCTTGGAAACAAACTCAGTTTGTCATCACCTACCACCACATATGTCCAGCTCTTGTAAAATGTTAGTTTCTGCCTCTAAATGGTAGAAGAAGGTAAATGCAGAAATTAGTCCTGCTCAGGTATCCCTATGTACCTGTCTGCTCAGTGAATTACTTGGTGCCTTCTTTCTGCAGGTGGGAGCAGTCACAGGTGTCTCTCAGGGGGCTGTCATCCAGATGCGCCAGCAACTTTCCTGGCTGGGAGACCTCCCTTTGTCCCTCAAGAAAGCCTTGGCCTCTGGACTGAGGAGAAGGTTCCACCTGTATAAGACCCAGCAGGGCTTCTCAGGCTCCTGTCTCCTCCCTCTTCCCCTCTCTCCTACAGGCAGTTTCTACTCAGGGAAATACAATAACCTAATATTTAAGTAAAATTCTCTCAGATGCCAAGGAGTAGGATAGGTGCCCAGGAATTTAAACAGGAATCATACAAGACTCTGACTGTCAGAAGCTTCAGGCCAGCAGAAGGGAGTAAGCAGATATAGCCCACACCCTGGGTCTCTGGCAGTAGGGGACGGCCAGGAACTGATGCTAATGCAGAGTCTCATGGGTCCCTTGAGGGGAAAGTTAAATTTACAGAAAGGCAGAGTTAGAAGAAGCTATCATATCATCTAGTTCACCCCACTTGCTATATTCATGGAGAAACCAAGACTTCAGCTGCTTTTGGCAATGATAGTGATCAACAAGGACTGGTTGAGTCACTCCAAATCATACGTGCTGTGGAAGACAAGGTTTCTGAGTTGTGCGACCTAGTTGGGGAGATGGAGTCTGCCAGACTTCACAGAGTACCAACTTAAGAACTGCCAGAAGAATCAGCTTCATAAGTCATGAAAATATTCTTGCCCTTCTGCTTATAAACCCCAGTTTCCACAACATGAGTACCCATAGACCCAAACAAATATAAGAGGCTAAGAAGCTAACACCGGTACCACAACCTCTCAGCATGCCAGTCTGCTATTATTTAAGGCCGGTGCAAAGTGAATTTCCTGCACCGGACAAGAAAAGCCCACATAGGTCTTTGGCATTTCTGGGCCCCCAGTTTGGAGGCCAGGAGGCAGGAAGTGGAGGAATTGGGATTGAAACTGACCTGCATACTAGGTCTCACCTGGGAGCATAAGGGCTGCTATGACTCTAAAATGGGTTGGTCATGAGGCAAAAAGTCTTCACAAAGCCTCTTCTTGCTGGGGAACAAAGCTTACTACATAGCTCCAGGCCTGATCTCTGTAACCCACTAAAGGTGTGGCCTGTCTAAAGGCTGGCAGGATGGATCTGAGTGAATGAGCCTCTCCACAGGCAGGCAGCAGAACCAATGGCAAGCTGGCTCCTCTTCTTACGTGGCAAAATGTCCAAGGGCTGGCACAGGAAAGCCCTCTCCCAGTCACAAAAGAGACCACCCACGTACCTGCCCTATGATGGTCTGTTCATCTTCCCTTCCCCTACTTTGGAACCCAGGTCTGGGTATGGGAATCCAGGAAAAAACAGGCCTTGGCTGTAGAGTTTTGGGTGCTCTATGGGTTCCTGTCAAATAATCCCTAGGGTGAGGAGCAGGTTAAAGTGAAGGAGGCCACCCCTGCACCCAACCTCCTGTTGGGAATTGGGGTATTGGGGATGGCTTTCAGCAGTAAGCAGTAAGCAACACAGACAGGGTCAATCACCAAATCCGAAACCCTTTAGTGTCCAACTGGCAGCAGATGGTTCAGCCCAGTTCTTAGCACTAGGCGCTGCACCCGGTAGACCCCAGTGAATCAAGCCTGCTGTTGTTGATCTCTTTTGACTGCAGGGGGTAAGAGAGTGGGAGAAGGAGGAAGTACCTCAGATGGCGAGTATCCGGGACGGCCCGATTGCTGGAGATCCGCTCACTCTCCCGCTGGTTGAAAGCATACAGCTTATAGGGGTCGTCACCAACGCGCCACTTTTTGGCATTCAGATACCGCCGCTCATCAAACTGGTCCCACAGGTCATCCCAGTCAGCGTCCGAAGGCTGCGCAACACGAACGGGAAGTCTGTGAGAACGGCTCCCTGTCCTCCACTAGTCCCCGTCCACCTATCAGTGCCCAACTCCAGAGACCAGGCTTATTTTGACAAGATTTGGCTCAAAGATGGGGTCAGAGGCAGAACATCAACCAAACCATCAGCAATAAAAACACAGCAATGACAAGGATGGATGGCTGCTGCCATTTTCTGAGCACTTCTGTATACTGGGTGCTGTTCTAGGATCTTGACTTACATAACTTCATGTAGTTCTCAGAGCAATTCTATGAGAGGGATACTGTGCATACCCTTATTATACGGATGAGATACAGCCTGGAGAGGTAAAATCCCACAGTTAGGAAATGGCAGAACTGGAACCTGAATCCCACAATTAGGAAATGGCAGAACTGGAACGTGAATTCTAGTATCCCAACCCCAGAGGCCATCTCTCCAGGGCAATTTGATAAACTGTCGGCCCATGGCTGGTACAGTGTTTCATGAATGACTGTCATTCCTCCTCTGCTGTAGAAGAGGCAGTGATGGGACAGAAAGAGGAGTTCTATCTCTAACGGTGTGCTACTCCCCACCACCCTATCTGTTCCTTTCTTCCTCCTATCCAGGAATCTAGTATTTTTAAGAAGCATCAATGGAGGAGTGACTAATAACCCTTACTGTATGTGGCTAGAGCACTTTAGAATGTGTAAGGTGGTTTCTGTATTCATGATCTCGTTTCATCTTTGCTAAAACCCCCTGAACTGAGTATGGAAGATGAAGTTCCAAAAACTTTACTGGCTTGTCTGGGGTTGCACAGGTGGAAAGTGGCAGAACTCAAAGCAGAGCTCAGTCTCTTGGGTCCTCTCCAGCAGAGGAGGCAAGGGAATGCCTCCTAGCCACAGCCCAGGCTGCCTGGTATGTGTCTGCCCTGCCCACACCAGCTCCACAGCCAACAGACCGTCCACAGAGCCAGCAGGAGGGGTGGACTTCAAGGCCTTGAGAAGCTAGACACTTAAGTTTAGAGATCACTTCCCAATGCATGTTAGCACTTACACCCCTGGGAAAGAACTGGTCTGTAGCTAAAACAGCTCAGACCTTTCAAGTTCATAAAATGTTAAGACTCTGTGTTTCCAGGAAGAATGTGCTGATCAGGTTCTAATCTGGAACATGAGGGTTGGTATCCTGGGACTGATATTGTCCCTATGGTGAGATGCTCATTCATGTATGACTGACCCCAGTGGCCATGCAAGTGTCTCAAGGTGCCTGGGTACTAAGGGCGCTCAACTGAGAGCTGCCCATTCCATCACTGAGTAGAATGCACCTCCTGCACTTGGGAAACCTGCCCAGGGAGGACCAGGGTAGGATCAGCAGACAGTGATGCAGGGGCTTGGCCCACATGGCAGGGAAGAGGGGCTGCTGGCCAGTGTGTGTGTTCACCTGGGGCACCACGGTGAGCTTATCTGGTAATTGATCTCTCTCGTTCTGTCTCCGTTATCTCCTTTTAAAACAGCATTCTCCTGTTAATAGCATAAAATGAAGCTTCGGAGACCAGAGATTTTTATCCAATAATTGATTTTATTAATGTCCTGTGATATTGCTGCTACAGAACATTCTAGAGGAAATCAGTGGGGGTGTGAAAGCCCCAGCCTGTGCTGTGCAATGTCACCACCTGATAGCTGTCACCTCTGCTTGGAACATCACCCCATGGTGACCTTGAAATCCCATCCTCATGGGAAGGGCCATAGAACTGTCTCCCAGTGACTTGTTTCCAATTTAATTCATCACAATTTTCTAAATAAGCTGTGAGCCCTTACAGTGCTTCAAACTAGGGAGGAGCAATGTGGAGCTGGAAGACCCCTGCTCTCAATGGGATTGCAACATTGCAGAGAGACATGCATGGAGATGCTTGTAACACACCGCAAAGTGAGTTCAATTACGCGTGCGTGATGACAAGGCTGTGAGAGCAGAGGAGTGAGGGGAACTGGGGACAGCTTCTTGAGTAAGGTGTCAAATGAGTTAGATCTTGAAGGATGAGTAGGGATCTTACTTTGCTTAAGGGAAGATAGAGAGGGGAAATAAGTATGTAGCAAAAAGCCAGGTAAAAGGCAGTATATTAGTCAGGGTCCCTAGACAAACAGAATCAGAGTGTGTGTGTGTGTGTGTGTGTGTGTGTGTGTGTGTGTGTGTGTGCATGTGCATATGTATATAGAGCCACATACGTATAACAACATTTCAGTCAGTGGCAGACTGCATATACGACAGTGGTCCCACATGATGTAACACATACAGTAACACTGTATGTTCGCTGTACCTTTTCTGTTTTGATATGTTTAGATACACACATACTTATTTATTATTATTATACTTTAAGTTCTGGGGTACAAGTGCAGATCATGCAGGTTTGTTACATAGATATACACAAGCCATGATAGTTTGCTGCATCCATCCCCCGTCATCTGTATTAGGTAATTCTCCTAATGTTATCCCTCCCATATTCCCCCACCCGTTGATATCCCTCCCCTACTCCCCCCACGTCCCCGGCAGGCCCTGGTGTGTGATGTTCCATTCCCTGTGTCCACGTGTTCTCATTGTTCAACACCCACTTATGAGTGAGAACATGCAGGATACACACATACTTACCATTGTGTTACAAATGCCTACAGTATTCAGTGTAGGAACAGCTGTACAAGTTTGTATTATAGCCTCGGAGCAATAGGCTATACCATACAGCCTAGGCGTGTGGTGGGCTCTACCATCTAAGTTTGTGTAAGTACATCCTAGGACATTCACACACAAGGACAAAATTGCCTAATGTTTCTTTTTTTAGAGATGGGGTCTCACTCTTTCACCCAGGTGGGAGTACAGTGGCTCAACCGTAGCTTACTGCAGCCTCAAACACCTGGGCTCCAGCAATCCTCCTACCTCAGCTCCCGAGTAGCTGGGACCACAAGTGTGCACCACCATGCCCAGCTAATCTTTTTTACATTTTACCGTTGGTGGAGACCAGGTCTCACTATGTTGCCTAGGCTGGTCTCGCACTCCTGGCTTCAAGAAATCCTTTCACCTCGACCTCCTGAAGTGTCGGGATTACAGGTATTGCCATATTTGGCCACCTAATGTTTCTCTATGAACTTATATATAGAGAGTTTAAGTTGACACAGAAAAAAAATTATTATAAATAGGAATTGGCTTATGTGATTATGAAGGCTGACAAGTCCCAACATCTGTGGTGCTCATACTGGAGCTCCAGAAAGAGCTGACGTTTCCAGTGGAGTCTGAATGCAGAAAAAGCCATGTTTTAGCTCAAAGACATTGGCAGGAGGAGTTTCCTCTTAGGCTTTTTGTTCTATTCAGGCCTTCAGTGAATTGGAAGGGGCCACCGACACTGGGGAGGGCAATCTGCTTTCCTCAGTCTACTGATTCAAATGTTCATCTCCTCCAGAAACATCCTCGCAGACACACCCAGAATAACGTTTGACCCAAAGCCTGGGCACCCTGTGGCCCAGTCAAATTGACAAATAAAATGAACCATCACAGGAAGGAAGGCCCAGAGGAAAAAAAAAATCTATTCAGGGAATGGCTAGCTCTGGAATGGCAAGGTTGGAATGTGGATTTCAAAGAGGAAGTGAAAGAAAACTCCAGAACATAGCTGAGTCTGCCTGAAGCAGGTCATGGAGAAAACATCTCTGCCATACGTGGAGGACAATGAGACCAGCTGAGAAGCGGCCTCAGCCATCTAGCCTGGTGGGAAGGGACACTGGAACTGGGGCCCTGCTGGTTGTCAAGTGGGTCATTGTGTCCATATGCTGGAGAAGCAAGTGGAGGGACAGGCATGCATGATGACACCAGGGAGGGTGAGTACAACTGACCTCCTGGCCTCACCCCACCTCTACTCTTTATTCACACCAAATAGAAGCATGGGGCCAAGAGGGCACCAGGCTGCTGGTTTGCCTACAGGGCAGCTGAACATCCAGCATCCCTGGCTGTAGTGCCTTCTGGGAGCACCATGTGCTGTGAAGCTCTCTAGAATTTTGGAACTTTGGAATTCTGGGCCCCAGAAAGCCAAAGTAGCACCCAGGCTGGCAAGAGAAATTGAATGAAGTCATGGAAGGTGTCCTCCAAGGGGCCTGTTCCCTTTAGATTGCCAAGTGCACAAAGCGCAGTCCTAGTTTGCTGCACTGAGACCCCCTGAGGGGGAACAGCCCATGCTGGGAGCTGGGCTTTTCTACAACATCTGAATGTATTAAATAATGGTGAAGGTGTGTTTAAAATAATACACCTTCTACTAAATAAAAAAATCAATAAAATCAATAATACCACCACTTCAATAGCACGTATGTTTTATAAAGCAGCTTGCACATATATTGTCACAGAATCCTCATCCAACCCCTATTTGTGTATGGCAGGATCAGCTTAGAGAGGTTAGGTGGCTGACTCAAGGTCACCAGCTGTTAAGCGACAGAACCACTGATTTAGACCTCCCAACACAATGCCAAAGACAGAAACAACAGGAAGCATCTCCTCTTCTGAGGGTCAGTGGGCAAGAAAGACCCTGAGAGTTGGCTTCCAAGCTCTTCCATCCATGAGTCCCCACATCCAGCTTCCAACAGTTTAAAGTGCCACAGGAGGGCACAGTGTGGGGTGTTCTGGACACCCCATCACAGGACACCAGCCTTCTCCCTGACTCTGCATGGGGCCTTTGCAGTTCATTGTATCTATACTGTGAATTTCATTTCCTGGTTCATACAAATATCGGGGAAAGCTTCTGAATATACATGCTCACCTTACCACACTTTCTCCTGCAGGAAGTGATACATCCCTAGCAAACAAGAACAGATACCCAGGAGCTTCCAAAGGGCTCCACTCAGAACTAGGCCCACTCCTGTGAGGACTTCATCAGCACCCATGGCCCCCAAACAAGTACCTGCTTTACTTTCTGACCAGAATTTATTCAGTCTGGAGGGAATGTATTTCAAAAGTACGATGCCACAAACAGAAAACACATTATCTTTTTTAAAGTTTTATTTTTAATTAAAATACCTCTATATATTCATGGAGTACAATGCGATGTTTTGTTACATGTAGACATTGCGGAATGATCAAATCAGGTTAATTAACATTTCTGTATTTCCTTAAATACTTATCATTTATTTATGGTGAGAAAATTTAAAAGTCTCTATTCTGGCTATTTTGAAATATACAATATATTATTATTACTCACTATAGTTATTCCTCTTGTCTAAGTGACTTTGTACTCTTTGACCAACATCTCCCCCAGCCTCTAGTACCCACCATTCTACTCTCTACTTCTCTGAGCTTGACTTTTTTTAGACTTCACATATAAATGAGATAATTATTCAGCCTTAAAGGAGCAGGAAATTCTGTGATTTGTGACAACATGGATGGATATTATGCTAAGTGAAATAAGCCAGGCACAGAAAGACTAAGACATAATATTTTCAACAGAAACTGTCTCGCTAAGTCTGCCAAACCCCTGGCCAAGACCATTGCTAAAGTAATCTGGCATCAAAAACTAAAGCTCCATGGCACATCTGTTAAGTTGCTTAATTTCTCTCCTCCCACCATGGTGAAAGGAGAAATCGTGAATCTTCTTTTCTCTTTCCTACCCTGGGACTGTTTTTTCTCCCTCTCACTTCAAGAGGATTATCTGGCTCTGAAATCCTGGTTTATCCCTCCCTTCTGTTAGGGTTTAAAGCTGTTCTACCTTCCCACTCACGCTTTTGTTTCCCTCCCTTCTTTCCTGAGCTTGGTACTACTAGTTCTCTCTTACTGCCCCGATTGTCTTCTTTTTCACCTTGAAAATGAGAAAACTCTTTATTCCTTTGATACAGCTTCTATCCTACTGTGAACTGTGTCTGATCCTGAAGAGAACGTCCCAAATTTACCCTGTAATAGCTAACACCCGTGAAGAGTACCTACCATGTGTCATAACTGTTTACATTTAATATTCACTATAATAGGTACCAATATTACCATTCCATAAGTGGGACTACGTGGGCACAGAGATAACAGGTCCCAAGTCCTGTGCCTGATATCACATAGCTTGTCCGTGCTAGAGCTGGTATTTGAACCCTGACAGCTGGCTCCAGCCCCCAACCTCTTTGCCATTAGACAGCATGGCCTTATCACAACCTCACTGCCATTTTCTTGGACCATCTTCAAAGACTGGCTATCTGTGCATTTCCTGTCATTTTCCTCAACTTCTTTCTTTGCTTCGGGCTATTCCTCCTTCAAAGGATGTCTGCACCTCCCTTCACCATCAGCCCCTCTACTCCTGACTCTCCTTGCTTGGATACCCCATGGACATCCCTTCCAGGTCCAGGCAGTGCCACGGAGGTCCCAAATAGCCCACTCCAACCTTAAAGAACTGTAACTTCTAGATATTTCCTTCTTATATTGAACAAGAATCTGTCTCCTGGTAATATCTCCCTTTTGGATCTAGTTATATCCCCATGGCCATTTGGTACTAATCTTTCTCTTTCATATTTTTCAAATATTTAGTGGCAGCTATTATATTTCCCAGATCTTCCAACTCCTGTACCATCACTGAGACTTGCACCTCAGAAAACTTAACACAGAAAAGTGTGAAACAGGTAACAAAGGGTCTAACTATTCTATACCAACTGAAGTCAAATGGGTTCATCCAGGAATTCAAACACTGTGGAAAGCTTCCCATATGTGTGCTATGAAAAGGGAGGTATCCCCCAACATACAGGCTACCTTTTATATCAATGTTTCATGGAGAGATGTTATTTTATGAAAATGCTGTGCCTGTGGTAATGCCTGCCATTCACTGGGCACTTCTTAGGCACCAGGCTTTATGCCATATTTTATTAGGAGGAGAACACTTTTCTCCTCACCCTCTGATCATATTCCCATGGAACTGTTATCTCCTAAGAAAATAAAATATGGTGTGAAGCCTGGCGCAGTCAGTGCAGGAGAACACGCAAAACCCTGCTTAGGGCATTGCTGTGAGTGCTGGAAACACTTCCAGTGTTTCTTTCCATCCTTTCATGTTCCTCCTCAAGGGAGGCAAAGCTAATCTCACCGGTTGGAGCCACACGTTTTGCTGGTGGGCAGGACTCCTGTGTGGTAAAGCTGTGGCCCAGCCCTCTAGCCTGCACTTCCACTGTTGAGGTGGAGCAGGTTGTCCTGTTCTATTTGTTCCTAGGTAGTAGCACACGAAGGCTTGCCTTCTAGAAGCAAGCCCTCTATCTCACCCAAGCAGCTGTTTGAATATGTAGATTTGGGGTCTGTGACACCATCTCTCCTTAAACACTGAATGTGCTGGTCCCTTGGTTTAGTCTAAATGGGGGTTCTGGAAGCTCCATTTTATCCTTAAGCAATTCAACATTCTCCAACTCAGCTTTTATCCAAAGCCTTCCCTTAGGGTTAGAGGAGCTTGCTTGTCTAAGGTCATGAAATTAATAAAATTATTATTTGTATCCAATTTGTTTGCTGATTCTTGTATGTGTTCCTGTATTGGTCAGGGTTCTACAGAAAAATATCACCAACTGTGTGTGTGTGTGTGTGTGTGTGTGTGTGTGTGTGTGTGTGTGTGTCTGTGTACACAGAAATTGAGAGGAGAGATTGATTGACTGATTAACTGATTTCTAGAAAATCAGCTCATGTGATTACGGAGGTACAAGTCCAAAATCCTCAAAATAGCCTGGAGACCCAGGACCCAAGTCCCAAGGCAGTTTTCTGGCAGAATTCCTTCTTGCTTGGGGAGGTCAGTTTTGTTGTTTTAGGACTTTCAATGGATTGAATGAGGCCTATCCACATTATGGAGGGTAGCCTGCTTTACGCAAAATCTGCCAATGTAAATGTTAATCTCATCCAAAAGACACCTTCACAGAAAGAGCCAGAATAATATTTGACCAAATATCTGGGCATTGTGGTTCGGCCAAGTTGACATATAAAATTAACCATCACAGATCCCCTTGTCAGAACCTCAGAGGAAAGTAGTGAGTGAGGGGTACCTCAAATGACTTCTAACCCTTACAAGCCTAATACATAGTAAGAAACTAGATCCCCAATTTTCAAATGAAGAAACTGAGGCACAGGGAGGATAAATGATTTGCCCAAGTTCATACAACTGATGCCTGTCTCAAAGCCTGTACTGTCTTCCCTCTTTTCAACAGACACAGTTTTAAGCAGCTGTGGGCCCTGGAGTTCTCATCTTCATGTATCCAGGCTGCTTCCAGGGCCACAGCCTCTGGCTCCCTGATACCTCTCAGAGAGCCCTTGCTTTCCACTAGCTGGGAGCTTCTGCTATCTAACACCACAGCAAACCAGATATTTCCAGGAAACCCTTAATGCTAAACCATAACTAGATTCTACAAGGGTTCTGATGCATTGATGATCTTTCTAGAAGGAAAATCTTCAACATGAAAGGAGGCGTGAAGCCGGGAAAAAAATACAGGATGCTGAAACTAGAGGCAGAGTAGTTGAACGATAAGCAGAGATAAGATGTGAGGCTGTCCTCAGGGTAAAGGTCACTGAGAAAACAAACCTTGGCTCCCAAAAAGTGGGAAAGCTGAACCCGAGTCTTTTGTAATTAAGCCCAAGAAGGGGACAAAGTGATCCAGATCAGTTGTACCCATGGCTCCCAGGAGAGGCAAAGGTAAGTACTACGTGGAAGAAAACATCTCCAATTTAGGACCCCAGAATTCCCACAAAGTTCATCAAAACACGAAATAACAATAAAAAATTACCAGGCACACAAGTAAATATTATACCACATTTTAAACATTTTATCTACAGTTTACTGTAGATAAAATACAGATATAAGACAAGAGAAGTCTACTAGGTAAGAATCAGTGGAAACTATTAACAATAGATTTAGATCCTCCAAGGACTTTGGATACAGGAATACCAGATACAGAATAAGGCATAACTGTAGATAAAATGTTTAAAATGTGATATAATGTAACAAAACTACACTTGTACTCCCCAAATTTATACAAATAAAAATAAGCAAAATAAAATATGGAATAAAAATTAGTAATGAACAAAAGACAAAAAATGGCTGGGTAGATCTGAAAAAGAACCAAACCAAACTTCCAATAATGAAAGAATAATGATTGAAAATCAATACCAAACAGACCAAAGAAAATTGTTTGTAATCTGCGAAGCATTTTCATGTGAATATCTCATTTTTATTACCCCTATGAAGTAGCCAGGCTGGTTATCCTGTTACCTCTTCACAGATGAGAAAACTGAGGCTCAAAGAAGCAAAGGGGCTTCTTCAAGATCATATAAACAGTGAATTTAGGCCAGGCACAGTGGCTCATGTCTGTAATGCCAGCACTTTGGGAGGCTGAGGTGGGTATATCACTTGAGGTCAGGAGTTCAAGATCAGCCTGGCCAACACGGTGAAACTCCATCTCTACTAAAAATACAAAAATTACGTGGGTGTGGTATACACCTGTCGTCCTAGTTGCTTGGGAGGCTGAGGCACAAGAATTGCTTGAACCAGGGAGGCGGAGGCTGAAGTGAGCCGAGTTCATGCCACTGTACTCCAACCTGGACGACAGAGCAAGACTCCATCTCAAAAAACAAAAAAAAGTTCTAATCCAAGACTTTTCATTTCAAAACTATGCTCCTTCCATATCACCAGATGTTCCAGTCACCCACAAAGCCACTCTTCCCCACTGTCAGCTAGTCACAAAAACAAAAAAGTATCTGCTTACTCCTACACCTTTCTGTTGTCCAGCCAGTTAGGGAGTGACTTTATTTTTCCAAGGGCCAGCCAAGAGAGGGAGATGGTGCAACATAACCCTGAGTTAAATGCTAACATATCACCATATGCTCCCATATCATACCACTAATATAACTCCTACAAGCAGAGAATGGATGGTCTGGGAAGAGGATGCCTGTCGGTGGCAGACATTCCCCACAGTGTGCAGAACAAGTTCCAGTGAGGAAGGAGGGGCACCCAGCCCTTCACTTGACTGAGATTGTGCAAAGGAAGGAGCTAGAAAATCCTTTCCCCTCACCAAGGGACTGCACATCAATTATGGATTATTAGATAAGATCTTCATTTTAATATTTCCTCCATGTATTACCACCTCTTCCTCTCACTGGAATTCTGTCTTGGGAGTTATTTAACTGATGTGCAGAAATCTAAATTTAATTTATTATGATCTAACTCACTTTAGAAGCCAAATTACCCTGCACTGGAGAAGGATCAAGTCAATATCCCATTTGGCTTTCTATTTATCTTCTGCGAGGTTTTCTCTCCTTCCCTTTAGTATTCATTTTTATCTCGGGTCCTGGTGATAAATTTAAATTTTCTTCAGAATTAAGCAATTGTTCCTTCAATGTTGTAGTTTAATGGTTAGTATTAATTATATGAAAGGCACTCCTTAAATAGTTTGATAGACACAATGGACATATAATAGAGGAAGAAAGGGCTATTTCTTGCACAAAATGAGGTAGCACATAATTCAGCAGGGATGAGTTTACTTTTCTGTTCTACCTCCTCCTGTCCCTTTTCTCCACTTTCCTCCTCACCCTCCTCCCTCAAAAGCCAGGTGCCTAGAAAACAGCTCTGCTAAGAATTGCTCTGCTGTGGCATCTCTGAGCCCCTGGAGGGTCTGCCAGCCAGAACACCAAGCCTGGATCCCTCTTCAGTGCAGGAGTCTTTCTCCATTTGATTTCTGTCTCATTTAGTCTTCGACAATAAAAGCAACCACTGCCCAGCTCTCTCCTCCCCACTGCTTCGCCCATAAACACGCTCATCGCCCACGTCTCAATTGCGCATCACATGCATTACAACTTTGGGGGAAGCTTCCAGCTTTCTGGAAGAAGAAAAGTTCCAATAATTATAATAATTGCCTAAAAATTCCAACAGTAAAACATAATGCGATTAACTGAAAGGACAGAAGCCCGGTTTTTGTTTCTGGAGTAGGAAAAAAAAAAACAAACTCACACATTTGGACCTTCGATGGAGATTAATTTACTTACTAATTAGCACAAGAAGGAGGTGCCAGGGAAGTCTAAGTCAGCATGACTGGGGAAGCAGGCTCCCGGGCACATGCCAGGAAGTGTGAGTTCTAATGCTGATGTATCTGCTTCCTTTCTAACAACACCCTGTAAATTCTACCACCAAAAACTTAGCCCCAAACTCCCTTATGTTGACAGGCATCCTGGATTGCTAGTCACTTGTCTGAGGAATACATCCCAATTGCCAGTGGACATAAGGACTGAGAGAGCTGGTCCAACCCCCACCCTTTATTTCTGCATCCCCTTCTCTTTGTGTTCAGAGAACAGAGCGGCAACCTGGTCACTGGAATAGGAGAAGCCTCTGTGTCCACCAGCTCTGGTACCCAGGAAGCAGGAGATCAAGGCAGGAGGGAGCCAGGCATCCACAAAGGACTCGGGAAAAAAAAAAGATTTGGTGGACTGAGCTGAAGCACAGGAAGGTGAATTTGCCTATAACCAGGAGGCCAACACTAGTAGACAGCAGGCACTAAGAACGGAACCAGTACACAGGAAAGTCCAAGGAGAGGGATGGGATTTAGGTAGAGCAAAGATGGACGTGACTCAGAGAGGGTGGCTTCAGCTGGATGGAGCTGGATGCTGAAACATGTTGTCTCTGGTGTGCACATTTGAGCCATCTTGGATGCAGAGTCATCTCATCAGGCAGAGGGCAGGCAGTCTGCAAGGGTGAGGCTGCAGCCATCTCTCAGAGACAGCAATATGAGAGAACGGGAGGCCAGATCCTCCTAGGGTGGCCCCAAAATGTGGCCAGAGGAACCACCACCAGGACAGAGATGGGTCCTCAGCGTCAGATGTCCACCCCACAGAAAACCACTAGGAGGAAAATAGCCCTAAAAATAAGATTTGGATTTCTCAGGGACAGAGCAGCTCTCCCTCCAAAAGCCAAGCTTGCCTCGCCTCCTTAGTTCACTGTAAAGGACTAGAAAATATCTTAAGGCACCATTAGAAAGCTCTTTAACCATAAGAAATAGCTACAGAGCCAGGCAATTTTCAAGAGGCCCTCTGAACTAACGTATCTAGCAGGGATCATGAATGAGCAGACCTAGGGTCACTGAGAAACGTGAGTGAGAATGGGTGCCTTGTAGGTACGGCACAACACCTGCCTAGTTACACTGCTTTAAACCTGCCCTTGGGCAAAATGAAACATGCCCATGGGCTGACTGGCCTGCAGGCCACCAAATCATGACCTCTGGGACAGTAAGGCAATACATGAAGAAGGGTAAAGAAAGGAAAAGGAGGGAAGAATCAAACAAATGGAAAAGTGATCATAGTAAACATTATGCATTTGTGATTTATTTTTTCCTTCAAGAGGTCCCTTGTTTTCAACCCAATTTCACCTGGGCAAAAATGCAGCCCCGAGAGAGAGAGAGAGAGAGAGAGAGAGAGAGAGAGAGAGAGTGTGAGTGAGTGTGTGTGTGTGTGTGTTGGGAGGGGTGGTGGAGATGGGCTAAGAAGGGAAGCGCAGCCCCAGGGATGCTTTCTGTCATTCTAGAAAGCCGGGTTGTAAGCTTGGCTAAGCATATCCTTTCTGATCAGTTTCAGAACCATGGTCAGTTTCCTCCTTTCCCAAGGACAATACTAATCTTCACCCCACCCAGATTCATAGCCCGTATGAGGCCTCAGAAATAGGATGAGACATGAAAAATTGCCTAGTAAAACAATGCATACATAACATATTATTACTGCAACATAGCTGTGGTTACTATTATTTCTTTTGGTGGCTGAATGCTAATGGGGGGAAAATGCAATTTACAGTCAGTCAAATTTAAGTTTAGCTGCTTCTCCCTTCACTGTGGCAGAAATGGGGTCTCTGACGGCATCCACAGATGACTGCGTGCCTCACCTTACTGTCTGTCTGTGAGAATTGGTCATTATCAATGTGAATGCTTCCTGGGACTCAGTAGGTGTTTTCTACCCAAAGCTCCATCTCACATGAGTTTGAGCACAGTGCCATGCAAATGATAAGACAAGAAAACTATTTTAAGAAGTATAATACATAAGGTTATTATCAGCTTAGACGGCTAGAAATTGAGCTTTGTGCTAAATTGCTTTTTATGCACATGGAGAGTGGGGGCTGGAGCCAGCACAGAAGTTGTGCGGGGTGATTCTGGAGAGAGACTCGGGTGGGATTAGAAGCCTGGACCTGCCTGAGACCCCAAACTTGGAGGAACCTGGACTTCAGAGCCTCCTGCTTGACTTCTGGTCTCCTCTCCTCCTTTGAAGTTAGCCCTGAAGGGACTTCCCCATGTGTCCCAGGACTTTGGCTCCATGGGCTACAATGGCCGGTCCAATAGTCACACTCATGAGGAATGTGGTTAGCATGGTTTGCAGCTTCCTCAAATCTCCCTCTAGATTCTTGGCCTGCAAAGATAACCTTGAGAGAAATCAAGATGGGAAGCTGTGGGAAGCCAGGCAAAAAGACTGGCTTTCAAAAGTGATTACTTCTTACACTGGACACAATCACCCAGAATAACAATGACAACTACTGCAACTAACAGTGGTGTAGCGTTTACTACATACCAGGCTCTATCCTAAAAATGCCCCTCATTCTATACTCAGAACAAACCCAAGGCAGGTGCTTTTATTAATCCCAATTTACTGACGAGGAAACTGAGTTTCGTGGGACTAAAATGACTAGGCCAAGGCCACACAGCAAGTCAGTGGAGGTGCTAGAATTAAACCCAGGCAGGCAGACTCTGTGCACACCCTTGACAAGTCCCTGCCTTGACAGAGGATCATTCATGGAGTGAGGCTTCCAAAACCAGTACCTGCCTGGAGACAGATGCCGGAAGGACAAAGGAGGAGGCACGGCAGGAAGTGCAGTTGTACATTTTCTTCCAAGGTCATTCTGGAATCCCCTTCCCTAATCCACATGCCCAAAGGTGCCAAACTGGAATATGGCTAGGAAGAGAATTTCAGAGTCAAGTGCCCCTAAGCCCTGCCACTCAGCCTACAGAGGTGATGTTAGCAAGAAGCTTCCAGCTTTCAGTTGAGCAGAATTTGTTCCCCTCTCTTCTATGCCTGCAAGGGGGAGGATAGATCTCCCCAGATAGTATGTGCAGCAAGGGCCCAGAGCTTAGCACATTTTCTGTCTTCTCTGTAAATAAGGTGACATCCAGATACCCTCTAATTCTCTCAAAACTAGGTCAGCCACTGAATACATAGGTCTGGGATGGGAGCGAATGACTTTGAAATGACTTTATCTCATGGGACTCTATGGGGGCTGCTGGCTGGCTTTTAACAGAACAGGCTCTTTTTATGTCAAAAGCAGACCCCAAGTACCCAGATGCTGTGCCTGCTGAATATGGATAGGGCAGGATGCCTGCCCCAACCAAGAGCGGCTTTAGTGCTACAGGAGACGTGGCAAGTGATGATGGCAGTGGGGTGAGAAACTGGGAGAAATCCTACATGCCTGACCTCAACACTGGCCATTTACAAAATGCAGCAGGAACCTTGCTCAGGGAACCTTGAATAAACTATCAGAACAGGATTTGTGATGCACTTGTTTATGTAAACAAGACCCACAGGGACATTTTCCTGACTTTGGGAAGCACGAGTAATTGCTCCCCAAGTGACATGCGTATCACCAATCATTCTTTCCATTCATCAAAGCAGCGATGGCACGATCCCTTCTGCAGGTCCATCTGAAGTGTTGGAAGGATGTAAGGTGCTAGAGTGACGTTTCCCACCCTAATCCAACTTCTTTACCTCCACCGTGGTCTTCTTTTCGCTTTTTCAGAATTAGGTGTGCTCTTTAATCAAATCTGGTTACTGTATGGGAATCCACATTTGCAATTCAGATGCATTGGGAACAGATTAATTACTTCAGCAGAGCTGCTTTGGTTTATGTTTTACTTTATAGAAGTACTCACTGCAAGATTCCCTCAAGGAATCCGTTTCCTTAGTGCATTAAATTCAGATTCTGGAGACAAGAAAATTTAGTATCTAAACAACTTTTCCAGAGCCACCTTCTGGAAAAGAGATTAAAATTGTCAAAACCCCTGTCACCCCCTTGCCTCTGCCCACCTATCTCCTTGCCCTCAACTCGCAGTGGCAGGGATCCAAATCTCTCTGGCCCACAACCTCTGAGCAGGACATTTCCTTCCTGTGATTTTGTTATGCTGTGACAGTGGCCATGGTCTCAAAACAAATCTCTTCTTCCCAAGAAGAGGAAATCAAAACCAATGGGATGAACCTGATCCTCAGGTTTATTTATTTGTTTGTTTGTTTGAGACAGAGTCTTGCTTTGCTACTCAGCTGGACTTTGGTAATGCAATCACTGCTTGCTGCAGCCACAAACTCCTGGGCTCAAATAATCCTCCCGACTCAGCGTCCCAAGTAGCTGGGACTACAGGCACACCACACCATGCCCGGCTAATTTTTTTATTTTTTATGTTTTTGTAGAGATGAGGAATCACTATGTTGCCCAGGTTGGTCTCAAATCCCTGGCCTCAAGCAATCCTCCCATCTTAGCTTCCCAAACTGCTGGGGTTACAGGCATGCGCCACTGCATCCTGATGACCCTGAGTTTTCAACACTAGCAGCTCTCTTCAGTTTCCAAGGACCAGATTCTCTCTGAGGCACCTCCTTCAGAACCTTAAATCTACATGGTGTGACAGCCTCGTCTCACTCGCTAAGTGTCTCCCCCTGGCCTTGCTGTCTCTGGCCCTGTCAAAGAGTCTCTCTCAGCACATTAAACATTAAGGCTTTCCAGGCAGAAAAGATGACTGTACCTTCTCGCCTGCCTCCAAAATCAAGGCTGGAAGACAGGCAGCCGGCATGGGTGGTGGGAGGGTGCAGTGCGTAGAGAAAGTAGGTCATTAGTGGTAAAGACTACAATTTTCAAGCAGTTGTTAATACTCTGTTTATATGGATTTCTTCAATGTGACATTTTAATGGCATCGTAATTGTGTGATTACAGTGCAGTAGACACCGCTCTGCGAGGGAAGGCGACAGGGACTCTAGCTTCCTGCTGGGGGAGGTGGCTCCCTGCATGGGTGGCCGAGAACCGTGTGGCACTGCTCAGACCAGGATGCCTGAAAAGCATGAAAAATGGCTCCCTGGAGGGCCCTCTGCTAGACAAGGGCCATAGGTTCCCAGGAAACTTGGATCTGGCTTAGCCCTTGGACAAAACCAGTGCTCTGGGCTGCAGGAGGAGAGATAATGACAGCAGAACTTGTAATTCATTCATTCACTTTATGCATTCATTTATTTATTCATTATTTCCTGAGTTCTTACCGTAAACTGAGTGAAAAGGCCAATAGATATGCAGGAAGAATGAATGAAGAACAAATGAAGGAGGAGGATGGGGGCAAGGAAGAGGAGGTCACATTTATTGGGCACCTACTGGGTGCTCAGCACTGAGCCACAATATGGCTCATTCATCTTCCTTGGCCTCTCAGCAGCATCCTACCCCTGGAAAAGCCCCACTTCGAGTGCCCTTGTCTCTCTGTTTCAGAATGCTTTCTCCTGGGCTTTTCAGACTTTGGCGTCTTCTTCATCTCCTTCTCTGGCTCCTCCCTTCCCCTGGTTTCTCACTGTTGGAAGTGTGCGTAGATTTAGGTCTAGACCCTTCTCTCTACTTATTACACTCTCCCTACAGGTGACTACCTCCATTTCTGTGCCTTGACAACCTTCTGTAGGTAGACGATTCCAATCTGTTTTTCCAGTCCATATCTCTTTTCTGAGCTCCAGAACAATATCAAACAAATGCATACTGGATATACACACTTAAGGTCTCACAAGCATCTCACCTTGTATAGATTTCAAATGAAACTTTTGATTTGCCCATCAGAACTGGTGCCTCTTCCAGGCTTTCCCAGTGAAGAAAGGGCACTACCAGTCATACAGCTGCACAAGTAAGGAATCTGAGCATTACCCTCAACAATTCCTTCTTCCTCATTCTAAACCTGACTCTAATCATTTGAACCCACACATACCCCACATCCTGTTGGTTCTACCTCCAAAACACGCCTTCATCCATCCAATCTCCCTCTGCCATCTCTACACCATGCCCAACCACCACTAACTGCATTCTGGAATACTGCACTTGGCCCCTCCTATTCATTTTCCAAAGTTACCTTGTTTTGTTTTGTTTTGTTTTTCAGACAGACTCTTGCTCTGTCACCCAGGCTACAGTGCAATGGCACGGTCTTGGCTCACTGCAACCTCCACCTCCCCAGTTCAAGTGGTTCTCATGCCTCAGCCTCTCATGTGGCTGGGATTACAAGTACCCACCACCATGCCTGGCTAATTTTTGTATTTTTTTTTTTTTTAGCAGAGATGGGGTTTCACCATGTTGGTCAGGTTGGTCTCAAACTCCTGGCCTCAAGTGATCCATCCACCTCATCCTCCCAAAGTGCTGGGATTACAGACGTGAGCCACTGTGCCTGGCCCAAAGTTGCCTTCTTAAAAATGACATCTGTCCCTGTCTCTCCCATTCTGACTCAGAAGCCCTACAGTGGCTCCCACTGCACTCAGAATACTGCCTTCACTCCTTACTGTGGCCCCCAAGGCCCTGCCTGATCAGAAGCTGCAAACTCTCCCCATTCACCTTTCCCTGTCCCTCTTAGCGCATTATGTTCCAGCCACATTGGGCTTTCTTCCATTTCCCATTCATGTCTTCCCATCTCACAGGGCTTTCTGCCTGGAATACTTTTCAACTGACCAAGGGTGGCCAGCAAGGAAGTGGCAGGACAGGGAACTAGCCATCTGCCTACAAAGAACTTTTAATGGCCTTGACTTTTCAGAAAAGAGAAGAGCAGCAAGGGCTGGGGCCATCAGAGAGATGTTCAGGGAGGAGGCAAGTCTTGACCTAGGCCTACAGAAAGGAACCAGACTGAGACAGAAGCACTGGAAGGAGGGAGGGAGGGGACAGGGAGGGCAGACACCCATGAGAGCTGGGTCTGCCATCTCTCCTCCAGTTACTGTCTCTGTGACATTGGGTAGCGACTTAACCTCTCTCCCTCAACTGAGAGTCAGCTGCCTGGCTGTCTATTCCGCAAAACTGTGATGCCATTTTATGGGTCTAATGGACTAAAATAAGTAAAGCACTAAGCTCTGTGCCAGACATACTTTTAGCACTTAAAAAACAATAGCTACCACTTTGGTAGCAAAGTGACGACAACACTGTATGTCCATGGGGCAGTAAGAGCTGACTTTAGATCTAGCCTCCATGACCTTGACTCCTTAGGTCAGAACCATTTCTGCTCACTGTGTCTCTGGTTGCTTTTCCAACCTATAAAATATATGGGTTAGATAGAACGGCATTCTTAACTATTTGAGGAGACAGGGCCCTATTTTCAATGTGATAGAAGCCATGGTCTTTTCTTCCCCAGAAATAGATATAAAATTCTGCTCACAGGATCTAGGATCCAGTGCCACCCTGGGGCCACAGAGGCACCTGGCTGTCGAGAGGAGAGGGTGCCTCTCTGAAAAGATGAGCTCACATCAGCAGACCTGTCTGGCAGCAAAGAAATCAATGATCCTCTCCCTTCTCCCTCCCAGCTACCCTTCAGGGGGCCAAGGCTGGTTCCTCAGCTCTGCCAGCCTCTGCCCACCCCATGCCGAGCACAGTCAGGAGCCCTGCTGTGCAGAGGGACTCCATAATTGGTCCCTGCTCTGTTTGTGCTTCAAACAACAACCTTTAGATGTGTTCTCTGGATGTGCTACCTGGCCCTGGCTGCCATAATGCTCAGCTGGGAAACACATCTCCAGAGACCCATAGCACTGGGGTAAAAGCTGGGCATTCTTCAGCTGCTGCCCAGGAGCTGAAGGTGTTTGAAATAGGCAGAAGCAAAAAAGGATGGGAACGTCGACCGGCTCAGGAAATTCTCTACTCCTTGGTGACAGTTTCCAGTGCAGAAGGTATCTCCTTGTCCTCTCTGCAGAGCTGACCAACAGGTAGATGCTGGGGATTTATGTCTTTAGAACTGTATTTAATTTTTCACACTGCTGCCAGGATGGCTCTTCTAAGGTACAGTTGGATCCCATTCACAGAATAAAGGCCAAGTTCTTTGCCGTGGCCTGCAAGTGCTGCTCTGGACTTTCAGTCTGGCTTACCTCTGATTCCCACACACTGGTATCCTTCCGTTAAACTGCCACCACCATGGCTTGAAGGAAGCCAAGCAAATCTGGTCCCGGCAACCAAGTGTCCCCTCTTCTTATGGCAGGGCCTATAGTAACCTGTTTATTAGGCCTCTTCCCCCAAACAGTATGTGTCCTAGAGGCAGGAATGTGTCTTTTCTCTCTGAGAGGTTGGTAATAAAGACTGCTCACAGCCTCAGAGGAGCTCTCCCTCCCCACCTCACTCCGCTAAGGCCCTCAGGCTACAGACAAGTGGATAGACACAGAACTCACAGCCCTTAAACTATGCCTTGTGGAGGAAATGAACAAGTTCAGACATAGTGAGAAAAGGGGTTAAGAATGAACTCTCCCTGAGTCAGGGTGAGCAGATCAGCCAAGATAAAAAGAAACTGCATGGCAATGAGGCAAACATGCCCCTGTGGGGTGGGGCCAAAACCAAAAACAAACAAACCAACAAAATGGAACCCAGCAAGAAAAAAATCCCAAAACACCACCACCCACACACACAAAACAAAAACCCAAGTCTAAATAAAAACAAGGAAAGGGAAGAAAATTACCTAAACATGATTCATGCTATGGAATTGCTTAAGAACATCAATTTAATAAAATAAGAGCTAAAAGATTAGATGATTAAATAAAGCAATGGAATAAAGAATGATAAAACTGAGAACCACGAAACATTTTTGCAGAACCAATAAATACATGACAAAACTCCAAGAAGCAGTGCAGGCACAGCAGGAAATCTCATTACTGAGACCAACTAAAGGGTTCCAGGCCTGGTTCTGCCACCTATGAGCAGTAGGACCTTGGGCAAGTCTCTGGGACTCAGAGGAGAAAGATTTAAATTACTACAGCAACTAGAGGAGAGAAAAAAAAAATGTATAGAAAGAGCGAAGGTGATCCAACATCAGAAAACTGGTGAACCTGAAGCAGAGAAACAGATGGAACACACAAAACGGTCTTCATCATTTTAAATAAAAAGCTCCTGAGATGAATAAAGAGCTGAATCTGCACATCAAAATTGTGCACCGTGTACCATGAAAAATTGATAAGAAGTGATTGACATGAAGACTTTGCCTGGTTTAGGTATTGAACTTTGAAATGCAAGAAAGAAATGATCAAGCACCCAGGCAGAACCAACAAGTCACCTACAGAAGTGGAAATGTTCAGCTGACCTCAAACTTCCCCACGGCAGCATTCCATGTCAGTGGATAAAGCAGCAGCACCCACAGGGCTGAGTCCAAGTGCATTTTAACAGGGGACCATTTTAACCTGCTCCTGTTCAAGTAGGGGTAGCGGGAGTATGACATTCTCCCATCTGAGCTCAGAAATGACAGCACCTATGAGCCCATTTTGAAGAATCCACTAGATGATAACATGCAGTCAATGAATTGGTGGTTCAAATTAAAAAACCCAGGAATGGAGCAGAAGAACCAGTAGAGCACTGAATCTATATAATTACAAAATTGAAAGTAAACATCTATGGGAATGGTCATGAAACGCTGCAAAAATGTTATATAGACTCTGACAATCTAAAAACAATGATTGTGCAGACAATGGCTTTAAGCTTCCATCCCTGTAAGCGTTCATGAAAGCCACACTTAAGGAATGAAAATAGATGAACCTCAATTTTCTCAAGACTTAGGCTCTGATACCAGCTCTACTACTTACTATTTACGTGATTTGGAGGAAGCTACATAACCTGGTTGAACCTTAGTTCCCTCACCTGTAAAATGGGGAGAATAATGCCTATTTCACAGGGTTTTAAGGATTAAATGAAATATTGTATGTAAAAAGCAGTGACTTGTATATAGGAAATGTCCATTAAGAGGTGAAGCTGAGCAAAGATGAGAATAAAAGTGAGCATCTCCCTTTCCCCGTCCTCCCCAAAAAAGGCAAGAGGAGACTCATCAGCCCTGGATCTGGATAGCTAGTGAGTCTCTGGGCTCTCAAGTAGGTTCCTGTATCAATTCCCAATGTTCCAACTCATTGCAGGGAGAAACGCACAGAGAGGCATTGGGCCCCCAGAGAGAACTCCTTTTCCCAGGACTGAGGCAGAGAAACCAAGACTGAAGGGAAAGCAAGCCTTCACCTCCTGTCATGGGCATGGTGAGAAGCGGTATGGATCCAGCTGTTTGCCAGTGGATGCCTCCTTCAGAAGGCCTGGACAGGTTTCCATATGACTAGCCCTGAGGAATGCAGCATGCTGGGACACACGGCACACGAAGGTCAGCAAGCCAAGTTCTAGACCCAATCTATCTGCCACCCACTAGCAGAGTCTTGATCAAGTCACTTGAACTCACCCTAACTATTTCCTCATCCGTCGAATAACAGGATAGGAGTCAATGGTCCCTAAAGCACCCCTGGGTTTACCATGTCTATACAGTGCAAAGATC
Source organism: Sapajus apella (assembly GCF_009761245.1). Classification (NCBI taxonomy): domain Eukaryota; kingdom Metazoa; phylum Chordata; class Mammalia; order Primates; family Cebidae; genus Sapajus; species Sapajus apella. Next base: position 4,682,874 of record NW_022436984.1, read on the forward strand.
TGTGCGGGTTTTACCCTTACACCAATCTTTCCTGCTATAATTAATTCAACATGCACCCCAGAGAAAGGAAGAGGAATGAGAAAGAAACTGAGACAGAAGTGTAAATTAGCAGGTGAGGGGATGCAAGAAGGGGGGAGGGGAGGGCTAAGGCTCTGTGGCCTCTGAAGAATCAACCACTCACTAGCTTTAAAGAGGTGGGAGCTTGGCCAGGCGTGGTGGCTCATGCCTATAATCCCAGCACTCTGGGAGGCCGAGGTGGGTGGATCACCTGAAGTCAGGAGTTTGAGACCAGTCTGACCAACTTGGTGAAACCCCATCTCTACTAAAAACACAAAAAAATTATCCAGGCATAGTGGTACATGCCTGTAATCCCAGCTACTTGGGAGGCTGAGGCAGGATAATCACTTGAACCTGGGAGGTGGAGGTTGCAGTGAGCCGAGAGCATGCCATTGCACTCCAGCCTGGGTGACAAGAGCTAAAATCCATCTCAAAAAAAAAAAAAAAAAAAGGAGGTGGGAGCTTACTCCCTGCCAGTGTGAACTGAGAGTTAGTGCCTACAGCCTCTGCAGGGCATCCCAAATCTACTCCTGACAAGAGAATTGCAGAAAGAAGGCAACTCTACCTTATAAAAAGGGTCCAGGAAAATCTGCCTCCATCTATCCTAACATTAATGGGCTAACACTTGAGATGAATCAGAATGTCTGCATAGTCTCAAAGTACATCCTCCAGTGTATTAATGGCAAAAGGATTTTATGATGGAGACTGCTGGCCGGTACACCACCTTAGCCAAGCCATCAAGGTTAGCATCCCCAGTAATAAGACATATGGATATCACGCATCCCCTGTAACCATGTGCTGACAAGGCCTCAGCACCGCGTCTGTAGTATTTCTGCCAAAAACAGGTAGCTTCAATCTACTCGGGAGAAAACATCAGACAAACCCAATTGAGAGATATTCTACAAAATAACTGACTAGAACTCTTCAGAGTGTCAAGGTCACCCAAGACAAGGAAAGACAGTCACAGATTGAAAGAGACTATTACAATTAAATGCAAGATGGCTCCTGGCTTAGTAACCAGAGCCTCTGGGGATCATTCCACCAGGCAATCTGCCTAGATTACACCTTGATGCAGGCTGAGGGGCAGGAAATCTAGAATGGGTAGGAGGAGGAGGGAGATGATGAGAGTCACTAACAACTGCAGCAGCAGGGCCTATAGTTTGCTCTACTAGCCATTCTGCCTGGATCCACTCAGGCTGCCGTCACAAAATACCATAGAACAGGGGGCTTAAACAACAGAAATTTATTTTCTCACAGCTTTGGAGGCTGGCAGCCCAAGATCAATATGTGAGCAGGGTTGGTTTCTCCTGAGGAATCTCCCCTTGGCAGGCAGATGGCCGTCTTCTGGCTGAGTCCCCACATGGTCTTTTCTGTGTGTGCACATCCCCAATGTCTCTTTCTGGATTTCTAATCTTCCCTTCTTGTAAGGACACCAGTCATTATATTACACCAACCTTGATTATCTCCTTATAGGCCATATCTCCAAATATAGTCACATGGGTGTTAGAGCTCCAACATATGAACGGTGAGGGGTAGAGAAGGGACACAATATAGGCGATTACCTTGCCTTACAGGACTTCTTAGAAATTGGGACCAACCAGAATCCCGAAACTGTGCTAGAATAGAGGGGTGGACCGCACTGGGTGCCACTGTGCCCACATGAACTCCTTTCACTGGGCCTGCATACCTATTCCTCAGCTGTTAAGAGTGCTGGCTGCAAACTTCTACAGAGAACCGTCCCCCTGAACAAGACCTGCCTAGGGTTATATCCCCAACCCCAGGGAGCAACTTGTGCCAGCAGCTGAGCAATCTCTTCTCCGAGGCTCCCCTTGCAACCAGGCTGAAGCAAATCTCTTACTATGAGACACATCCTGGCAGGGCATCTTCCCCCGCCGGCCCTTTCTTGCTTCCCTCACTCCTCTCCTCCTGGGAGTGCTCTCATTAAATTTACAAGGCTCTGCTTCTGTGAAATCTCACCCAAGACACACTACCCTACAAAGCTTAGGGTAGTGCCTGGCACACAAAAGGGATCACAAGGTATTGGCTATTATCCTTACAACATACCAGGCTCTGTGCTAGGCGTACCATATGCATTATTCACTGAGTCCTCAGCAACCCTGCAAGGTGAATAATGTGATGATCATTTTATGGGTGAGCAAGGGTCCCAAAGCTAGCTATGGCAGACTTCTGATTTGGACCCCAGTCTGTCTGGCCTATGCTCTATTAATGCCATTTCTGCTTTATATATGAATTTTGTCCCCACATTTTCAGAAAGGTTCCTAAGACTCTAATCTTCCTCCATGCCCATGGCCCTCAACAGATATGGCTTGGCCCCAGGCCCCTTGCAAGCCAGGATGTCCCTCCTGTAAGCCATCAGGCCTGCCAGCAGTGACTGTGGCCACCCAGCATACACCTGCCATCTCCCATTCCCTTGCCCACAGTAGGTATTGCTGATGGGCCCTCACAATATGAATTCTCCTAACTCCACCGTGACCTTAATGACATTTAAATTTACTGTAAATAATACACGTAACACAGTATCTATTTTTACAAACATTTAAATTTCCTACTGAGACAAGACACGATTTTTATCTTTACCTGCAGGAGATCCGGGTTCTTGGATAGGCTGGTGAAGCAAAGGGTTTAAAGATTGGGGACAAGGTGTCGTGGGTCACTCATGTAATCCCAGCACTTTGGGAGATTGAGGTGGGTAAATCACAAGGTCAGGAGTTCCAGACCAGACTGACCGACATGGTGAAACCCCGTCTCTACTAAAAATACAAAAATTAGCAGGGTATGGTGGTGCATTCCTGTAATCCCAGCTACTCAGGAAGCTGAGGCAGGAGAGTTGCTTGAAGTGGGACCGGGGAGGTGAAGGTTGCAGTGAGCCCAAATTGAGCCAGTGTACTGCAACCTGGGTGACAGAGCGAGACCCCATCTCAAAAAAATAAAAATAAAAAAAGACTGGGACCCTCTGCTCCAAGTATTAAGGGAAGAATTAGATGGGAGTAAAATCTGTCACCCCTTCACTTCTCCCTGGGGACCCACTCTGCAAGAAAATCCTCTTTAGCCTCTGCTTAAGCCTTGCAGTCCACAGAGACCACCTGAGAAGGCCTAGAAAGTCCAGCACCTCTCACCTGGAGAGACACCAGCACCGCTGCACAATGGAATGGCCGAGAAAGAGGGCACTTGATGAAGTTAAAAGGCAAACAATTTAAAATTTAAAAGAGATTAAGCAGGGAAAACGGGATTTAATGATCAGCTTTTGCCACTGTGAACTAACTGAACCCACTGGCATGGAGACTAATAGTTTAATATGTTGTTCAACAAGGATGAGACATCTGTGTGAGTAATAAGGGCACCTGTAGTTATGGTGACAAGGGTAAAATTACCCTAGCCACAGGGCCTCGACCTTGGGGGCGGCACTTCACTCATTTCCCAAGTACGGTCAGGGCCAGCCACTCAGTGCTTCCCAGCCTCAGGAGAAGCAATTTTCATGAGAAGAAAGGGGCCTGGAGATGTGTAAGTGGAAGAAATCCTTGGAGAGCAAGCGGCAAGAAAGGTGAGACAGACGCTTGCAGATTTAACATGAACAGGGCAGCAGGGCCCTCCAGGTACCCCTGGCCCAGGCCGAGGAAGAGCCTCCTCCAAAGGACTTGAGAGGAATGACTACCATATATTATTATCTCTTGCTAAAGAGTTATATTAGTTCATTTTCACACTGCTATAAAGACATACCTGAGACTGGGTAATTTATAAAGAAAAGAGATTTAATTAACTCACAGTTCCGCAGGGCTAGGGAGGCCTCAGGAAACTTACAATCATAGCAGAAGGGGAAGAGACATGTCTTATGTGGGAGCAGGTGAGAGAGAGTGGTGGGCAAATGAGGAAAAGCCCCTTATAAAACCACCAGATATCATGAGAACTCACTTACATCATAAGAACACCGCCCCCGTGATCCAATCACCTCCCACCCGGGCTCTCCCTTGACACATAAGGATTAAAATTCTAGATCAGAGTTGGATGGGGACACAAAGCCAAACCATATCAAGAGTCCAGAAGCGGTGAGGCCTGCTTATTTTATTTTATTTTTGAGATATTTGATAAATGGCATCTGGAACAGTGAAGGCTTCTGGGGATGGAAGGATGGAAATGAGTCGGTGAGGAAATGTGTGCAGGTTCTTTGAAATGATGACAACAAAAAAGCACAACTAATTTGACTCAGCAAGCGTGCCTCATGACCTTTCATTGTGGCCTGCTGGCTCAGCAGCCGTGTGGTGGGGCCTGTGACCTCTCCCTAGCACAGGCCCTGCAGGGTACAGAGAGCTTCTCAGTGAGTGGTCATTAGACAAGAGAATGAATGAGTGACCCCAGGCCCTCTCACAAATGACAACATGAAGGAGCTGGTGATGGGGACTCAGTCATCTCCAGGTACCATGCCCAGTGCTTTATTGGGCATCATCTCACATCATCTTGAGAACAACTCCATGAGGCAGGAGAGGTTAAGTACATCCCCAGGGCCACAAGCTGATATAAGGCAGCCAGGTTTCAATACAGAGCTCCTAAATCACCACTCTGCATGTCTCACTGCCTTGAGGATGAGAACAGAAGCCCCAGAGTAGGCACCTCTCAGAGAGGACAGTCCTGTGATGCCTCCACTCCACCCTTCTGCTGAAACTCTCTTTCAACTCAAAATAATGTCGTCCTAATTTAAATTCTAACTTGGGTTGAGAATTTGTTGATATCAGAGTTTATTTCGAGTGGGTTTTGCTTTATTAATTTTCATTTGAAAGGAAGCCTTCCTTCTGGAACTGCAGAGCCTAGTGCCTGACACCTAACTCACCTGCCCTTTCCACACTATCATTTTGAGGAGACTTAGGCTCACTCATTCATTCTCTTGTCTAATGACCACTTGCTGAGAAGCTGTCTGTGCTTTGCAGGCCCTGGGCTAAACAGAAGGACATGGACCCACCACACAGCCCCACAACCCAGTCCTACCCTCAAGGAGCCTACAGTCATGAGGATATGGCAAGCAGGCTCAGGAGGAAACAGGGTTTCTCATGGAGGTTAAGTGGCTATCACTGTCTTTCCAGAGGCAGGCACTCAGGCTTCAGCCTAGAGACTGGACCTTGTCGGAGGTGGCAGCTTGAGACAGAGGAAAGAATGAATATCAGATTCTAGTCCCACGTCTGCACCACTCACTGTGTGGCCCCAGAAGACCTGTCTGGAGCCTCAGACTGTCCCTCTGCAAAATGGGCATCATGATTCCTGGCCTGCCTAGGTCATAGGGTCATTGCAGGAATTAAGTGTAAGGATACCTGTAAAAGTGCCTTAACAACCTAAGAGCTTTCCACAATAGAGAGGCTTACTCTTGGACCAGAATTTAAGAATGAAATTACACTAGAGTAAGGGGCGAGCGGTGGCTTGATCTACCCTATAAATATATCTTTGAAAGCCGATTACATGCTTATGACTCCTCTCCAGGGATAAAACCCACTTCCCACATGGCCAGCCCCTTCCCCAGCACACCCTAGCTTATTTCAGCCACATGGCCCCTTCTGCCCATCACTGCCATCAGAAATGAGCGAATCAGTCAGGTACAGGGGAACACGAATGTTAGAGAAGTGTGTTTCACAGCGATCACACAGGAAAACAGTGTTGGATCATTATCCAGGAGACGAAAATATACTCAATCCACATAACTGTATTTTTTAATTGTGTTCATTAAAAGGGGATGGAACCAAAAATGAAGCTAAATTGAAAGCTAATTTTGCTAGAACTTTTCCATCCAAAACACAGCTATAGTTTGTAGTATTTTCATGTGGGTAAATGAAACCCCAGGGAACAAAGACATTTAGAAAGAAGCAAAATACCTTGAGCAGCCGCTGGTCCCCCTCAGGTAAGTCAGAGCACCGTCTCTGGGTAGCACAAAGCTGGGGGTGGGGCACAGCCCACCTCTGCCTAAAACTCAAGATGGCCTCTGGGATCACATAAGGATGGGCTTATCTATACACCCAGAAGCTATCTTTAATTTTCTACTCCTCAACTTTTGTGCTCGACCTAGGAGTGGCCTCCCCAGGCCCAGTCCCCCTTTCTTCTCTGGGAGGGAAAATGTGGTTGCTGGTAGGCTCAACCCACCTTCTGCCTTGCCCTAATCAGCCTCTGGGCTCCCACACATCATGCAGCTTACAGAGATCATTTAGGACAAGTGGGTTCCCTCCTGCTCAGTCAGGATCCATCTAGCTGATCCCCACTCTTGGTAAGCCAGCTTCAGCTGCTCTGAAGGAAGTATGGTATGCAGGAGAAATAGGCTTTCCAGGAGACTGCACATTTTTATAATGCAAATTACATGCTTATGACTCCTTTCCAGGAATGAAACCCATGTCCCACGTGGCCAGCCCCTTCCCCAGCACACCCTGGCTTATCTCAGCCATGAGGCCCCTTCTGCCAGCCACTGCTGTCAGAAAAGTATAGATGGGATCTTAATCACTTGCCAATGGGCCTGGAGGGAAGGCAGGAGCCCAAATGCCCAACTTGGAGCCAAGAGAAACTCACACAAAAGCTTGAACAGCCAGCAGGTGCTGCACAGATGGGCCATTTTGGAGGTGTGGAAGGGATGTTCCAAGGGCCATGTGGAGCTGTGCTCACCAAAGAGGGGCAAGGTAGAAGGCAACTTTGGAGGCGGCCTGGGGTCTTCTCCCTCAGACCTGTGGGCTCAGTCTGACCTGCCAGCTGCTTTTATAAACATAAGTTTTATGGAAACATAGCCGCACCCATTTGCTTGCATACTCTCTGTGACCACTTTCTCACTACAACAGCAGAGCTGAGTATTTGCAACCACTCTGCAGACCATTCACAAAGCCCACAATATTTACTGTCTGGCCCTTTATGGAAAAAGTTCATTGAGTCCTGGTACAGCAGAAAGAGCACAGGCATGGGAGGCTGGAAGTCAGAGGACTTGAAATTAAACATGCATTCTGTCCCATCCTGGCCATGTGACCTGGATAGGTCCTTTCACTTCTCTGAAAATCAGTTTTTCTCATCTATAAAGTGGGGATGTAATAACTACCTATAGGGATGTTGTCATAACCAATAAAAAGGAGGTACATTGTGAATGCGGTGATGGCCGCAAAGGCAGACACACCAGTACACAATTAGACAGACAGAAGAAAGATTCCGTCTGCCCTGTGGTTCTGGAATACATCTTTGCCTCCTGGTCTTCTATTCTTTGTGGGCAGTGTCAGAGGCCCTGCATGTGTTTTACAAAAGTGTGTACAGACGGGAAGTGGGGGTCAGAAAGGGGAGGAAGGGAGGGAAGACGGCAGAGCTGACACAGACTTGATTTTCTCAGAAGAAATAATGACAGGCAGATCAAAGCCTGCCTCCTTTTCAAATATAGACACTGTCATACCCCAAATATGGCCACATGTCCCTCAGGGGTTCCCCCTCAGTGGGGGATGGTAAAATGCTTGGCCCTATCTCAATACTAGGGGTCAGCCTCCCCTTGGGCAGAGTATTACGGACTTTGACCCAATATGCAGGCCTACATTCTCCTTCTCCTCCCAGTTCTGGAATAAGGCCTCTTTCCCCCAACACTCTACCTTCCCCACGTCAGAATCCCACCCCACGCAGGGCCTCCAGTTGCCACGTAACATGGCAACTAAACAACATCTTCCCACTTAGCACACGGATATTTAGGAGCTAAGGGGGTGCTTCAGGGGGCCCAAGACTGGTGGGACCAAATTCCTGCTCAAGAAGTATAGAGCTTCCTAGGGAACTGGGGGGCAAGCAGGGCCAGGTAAGGATCACTGGGGGCTTAAGCACACAAGAAATTATGGTACTCCCTAAGATGTAATTCTAAATAAAAACAATAGGCGACATTAAGCACAACTTATGAGAATGCTGAAATGGACAGAGGTTCTCTGTAGATTTTCTATTATCAAAATTCTGGATAAGTTCACGGGAGCTTATTTCATTTACTTCCAGCCTATGGGGGCCCTGCCAGGCTACTTCCATCAGCATGCACTCTGTCTGCTTATCCAGGAACTCAGCACTGACAGTCTGGAGCCCCAAGCAAAGGGCCCACCTGCGCAGGAGACACCACTTCCAGCCAGGGCTATTGTGGGAATGCAGCATGGGGTGGGGAAAGGTCCATTTGAGAGAGGCCTTGAAGTAGGGGTAACATTTTGACGACTTGAGATGTGGGAAAGTTTTCCAAGATAGCCAATAGACTGGTCCAATAAAGCTATAGTGGAGGGGGGCAGGTAACAAGGTATGTTTGAAGGTTCAAACCAAAATTGAGAATAGTGAATATCTCAATTTTCTCTGGAGTAAAGGTTCCAGTGGATGAAAATAATGCTAATAAATTAGGTTAAGACCAGAGCATGGATGGCTTTCATCACCCCTTGTGTGATTTTGGTCTCACCTCCGCTGGCCTTCTCAAGAAACTCTTTCCTATAACTGTGCCTCTTTCCTGACATCATCAAAGCTTCCCTCTCTGTTGGACCACTCCCATTAGCATACACATGGTGAATTTGCCATCTTTAAAATACCCTCCCTCGCCTCGGCCCCAGAACTCTCTACAGCAGTCATCCCCTTTCCCAGCTTCCCTTACAGAAAGGGAATCCTGTGTTCACTTTCTCCCCTTCCTTTCTGGAGCTCCAACCCCATTAGGCTTTTATCCTAGTGATTCTACTGAAATTGACTTCCTGAGAGCCATTCATGACTTGCACATGGCTAAATTCAATCGTCATTCCCGACTCTCATCCTGCTTGATCTAGCATCATCCATGGTTGGCACAGTAGCCCTATCCATCCCCTGGGACACTTCCCTCTTCTGCCTCCAGATGTCACTCACTCCTGCTCTCCCTCCCATCTCTCTGGCAGCCCCTTCTCACCCTCCTCCTCTAACTAAGCACTGAAACACTCCAGTTGTGCACCTGGCACCCTACCTGACCTCATTTAGTCCCAAGGATTTAGACTCCAAGATGACTCCTGAATTTATATATTTGCTGCCAATCCTCTCACATACCCAACAACTTGCCCCGCACCTCCACTTTAACATCTAAAATATATCCTGAGTGTGTGGCCCCAACCCAGTCTTGGTTTCCCTCTGGACCTGCCCCTACTCAGCTTCTGCATCTTAGTAGAGGCAAATCCATTCTTCCCATTTCCCTGGCCTTGAACAAAGGTGTCACCCTTGATTCCTCTATCTCAATCCCTACTGTCAGCAAACCCTGTGGACTTCTCCTTGAAATATATCCCATGCCACCTCCCAGAACCTGCACCACTGTCACCTGAGCCCATCTCTTACCTGAACTATGATCTCCTGGCTCCTCCCCTCACCCTATAGAGATTATTCTTCACATAGCAGCCAAGAAGAATACAAGTCAGATCACGTCACTTCTTGGCTCAAAGCCTCCTCCTGGCAGCACAACTCACTTAGGGACAGGTCCTCACAGTAGCCCAAAGGCCCCAGATGCTTTGCCTCCTCCTGCTCTCCCCTCATTCAGTCTACTCCAGCCACACCAGGCTCCTCCTCAGGCGAGGCTGCTCCTCCCACCTGGAATTCCTTAGATTCTGCATGGTTCACTTCCTCCTGCTCAAACCTCATTTATTCCAAGGATGAGGATCTGCTTGGATCCTCATCTTCCTTCCCCTTAATCTGCTCTGTTTCTCTTCATAGCATTTGTCAGCACTGTAAGGTTAGGGGTGTGTGTGTGTGTGTGTGTGTATACACCTTTGTTTTCTGTCTCCTCTTGCTAGAATGTTGGCCTCATGACGACAGGAATTCCACTGGGTATCCCTAATACCCAGTCCAGACCTGGCATGTGGTTCTACTCCAAAAATATTTGCTGAACAAATATCAGGCTCAAAGTATGAATTTTATTAGAGAAGTAATGGGGAACCACTAAAAAATTCTAAGTGTGACCCGATATACAGCTCTAAGACCATGAGCTGGCAGGGATGGCAGGCTTGTGGGATGGCATAGAGGGAGGCCCAGACCCGAAGTTGAAACACCTGGCATGTAGCTCCACTCGACCATGACTGCCATGTGCAGCAGGCCAGTCACTTCATCTCTTTGGGCCAACTTCCTAAACATTCTGTGACAATAGTTATTAAGACAGTTAAGACTGATGTGAGTACTTGTATTGGGTTAAGTACTTCCCATGGATCATCTCATTTCACCGTTGCCATAACTCTAAGATATAGGTATTACTATTATTCCTACTTCAGAGGTGGGGAACCCACAGTACAAAGGTTTACAATAATGCTAGGAAGTTGATAGGCCTCAATCCCATTGCAGGAGACTTGACCCCAGAACCGGCATCCCTCCCGCCTTGTTCTGCTTGCCCATGAGCAGGGTCTGGATCTCATGACCTGCAAATCATCCACCCGTCACCAACACTCCATATTATGGAGAGAGAGACAAGTGGAGGCAGGCATGGGGAGATGGATGGGGAGAGAGCAGAAGAGTGACAAGTTAAGGAGGCCACTGGAATTGTCTAGATGTAGATTAAAAGAAACTGACTGGAAAATGAAAAGACAGGGCTGGATGTGAGACAGGGAGCAGAGAAAACACTGGGATGTTAGTCAGCCAACCAGACATAGGTGGAAGGAGGTGAAAGAGACCAGAGTCTGGGAGCTCTAAGTTGGGTGGGGATGAGGTTGAAGACATCTGTAACATAGAAGAAAGGTGGCAATGAGAGGGTGAGTGCATTCGCGTTCTCTAGAGAAACAACCAACAGGGTATGTGTGTGTAGGTACACAGAGAGAGATTTAAATGAAGTGGCTCATGGTATTGTGGGGTCTGATAAGTCCAAAACCTGCAAGTCTGGCCAACTCCAACCAGAGTTGAGTCCAAAGGCTGGTAACTCAGGCAGGCTTTCTATGTTACAGTCTTGAGGACTGCAATTTCTTCTTCAGGACAGTTCAGTCTTTGTTCTTCAGGCCTTCATGGATTGGATGAGGCCCAATAACATGATGAAGGGTAATCTGCTTGATGGAAAGTCTACTGATTTAAATGTTAAACACATCTAAAAAAATTATTTCATAGCACACTGGTGTCTGACCAGACCACAGCCTAACTAAGCTGCCACATAACATTGACCATCACGGAGAGCTCATCCTCAGATGTCCCAAGTCCGCTATAGACGCCTGTTGAATGTGGCGCACTTTCAGAAGGACATTTCTTCCAGTGAGGGGCGGGGCTCCTCAGAGTGTCCATCTTGATTTCCTTTTCCTTGTATTACTTTGTCAAGTCTCTGAGGCCTTGTAGAAGCTTTACTCTTCCCACGATTATGGCTGTTATTATCCTTCTTAATCTTAGCACGAGGATGCTCTGGCTGGCTTCCAAGAAGAATTACTTTCTGTCTCCCTTACACCCTCCTGTTGCTTTTAATTGGATGCAGAGTGTCATGTCTTCTCTCCCCAGATGGACAATGGAGGGTGGCCTGTGATAGTTTAAGTGGCCATCTTGCCCTGGCTCAGAGATGAATTAGCCCTCAGTCGGGGTGATGCCAAGTCACCCTGGAAGCCACATGAAGACTTTTGCTTCTAAAGAGATTCCTGAGGTTCTTGTGCTTATCGTTTATATGGAGCGGGGCTGCCCCAAGAATCACAAAGGGGTCTAGTCCTGCCTCTGGCACTACTGTGCTGGGAAACTGTGGACCAGTCTTTTCCAATCTCTGGCCTTTAGTGTCCCCACTGACCTGGGTAATCTCCAAGGTTTCTTCCAGCCTGACATTCTCCCATGCCATCGTGGCAGGTCACTGTGGTCCTGCTAATGTACAAAGAAAAGGGACTCTGGTCCAAGTCCACAGTCCTTTCTTCCTCAGTCTTTCCAGGGCTGCCCACTTTTCTGAGTGCAGCCTAAGGTAAGAAATACATTTCATACTCTAGCCAGTACACTACACAGCACACACACCTACAAGCGCAATGGAGACCAACATTTTATGAATGAAGCTCCTTTTTTGCTTGTAATGTTTTCTCCTTCTGTCTCATGCCTTTAAAAAGTATAATTCATGGATGCATCATAATCTGTACTAAAAGAAATAAACACTGGTCCACCTGGCACTATATACAGGTATGGTGAGAAACCAGGAAACACAGGCCCTTGCATGAGCATTAAAAACAAGCCCTGGCCAGGCGTGGTAGCTCACAGCTACAATCCCAGCACTTTGGGAAGCCAAGGTGATAGATCACCTGAGGTCACGAGCTTGCGACCAGCCTGACTAACATGGTGAAATCCTGTCTCTACTAAATACAAAAAAATTAGCATTTTCTTACTCAGAGACCACACATCTTCAACCTCAAGGGTCTTAGCACAGTGCAAAAGATCCTGGACAAAAGGGGTCATGTCTGAGACCAGCAAACCCTGGCTCCTTTAGGAAGAAACCTTGTACGTGGAGACCAATGGAGTGATATTAGTATGTCCCAAGCATTCCTTTCGGGGTTAGTACATAAAATTAGTTGCTCATTATTTGTGTTTATGTTTATCACCACAATTTATGTCCCCACCCTGTATGGTGAAATGAGAATGTAAATTAAGTTCACATCCACTACAGTGTACTTATATAGACTGTATAACTCTATAAACAATAGTTTTTGCCCCTGGAAAGCTTAAAGCAGCAATTGCTGCCTGGGGGATATGATACTTTAAGAAGGCCAAGGTGTGCTCTGTGTGTGTGTGTGTGTGTGTGTGTGTGCGCGTGCGTGCACACGTGTGCACATGCATGTGCACGTGGTTGGGGTAGGGAAGCCTTCATCGGTGGCACCTTCATCAGGTAAGAGGCTGGCTTAATCCATAGCTAATGAGCGTATGTAGTGAGGTGTGTAATGCATGTAAGTGTGCTTATAAACCTTAACTTCATCTTTAATGCTATATATCCCTGTTAATAATTCCAGTCGTTCTCACTGTTACAGGCAGAAACTTTTTCTCCTCTTCTGCCTGCTCCTCAGTTCAGGAAGTCGAGCTCCTCACCCACGAAGTTGCTCAGATGAGGTTGCTCGGGTGTCATCAGGTGTGAGAATGCCTGGCCTCTCCGAGGGGCTTTACAAATATCCCAGCCACTTCCTCCGAGATGATGATGAACTTGTCTCCCAGGACATGACAGGTAGGAGCTGCTACTCACCCCAAATCTCCCTCCTCCTCTCAGCATGGTCAAAAGCCAGATCAGAACTCTCAGTCTATCTGGGGCCAGCTCTGTGCTGCACTAGACAGAGGCCCTAATTTAGCCCTGCTGGGATGAGGGCACCAACATTCAGGACTTCGGAGCAACTGCCCTCCCGCAGGTCCAGTTAGCAGGGCCCTCTCCATCTTAGCTAGAGCTGCCACCGCCTGCCCTTCCCCATGCATGCTCCCACACATAACGGTGTGTCAGAAGCACTGCTGCTTTATTACCAATATGCAAAGCCTTTGAGGCAGCAGCGTGGGGAAGGGGGGGACTGTGAAACACCAGGGGTTATTTATGAGCCTCTGACTCCCACGCTGGGCTTTATTTGCTTAATGAATAGCCGGGGCCAGCCATCAGCCCAGGGATTTATTTGTCATCGGGAGCAGAAGACACTAGGATGTGGAGATGTAAAAATGACAAATTCTCCAACTCAGCCAAGGTGGTATTTCATTGACATGATATCTAGTGGGGAAGTGAAGGTGAGGAGAAGAGGACGGCTCCCATGCTAAGCAGCAATGGCTGAGAGTAGCTTAAAGGTGAGGGATTGATCATGTTCAAAAACCACGAAAGCTGCTTTCTAGAATGAAGAATGAGGGCTGGGATGAGAACATTTATTAGTAGTTCTCAGGTGCTCTTCCCTACCTCAGTTCCCTGAGGGTTGTTCCCTGAGCCCGCATTTCTCAAACTGCCCCAGCCAACAAGAACTCTAATGTGGGTAGAGGGAAGAGGATTGGCCCAGAAGAAAAGAGGACCCAGTTTGAGTTTCTGTTCTACAAACTCACTAGTGGGGTGACCGTGAGCAAGTCATTCATGGGATCTATTGTGTCATTTGTAAAAGGAAGGGATGGACAAGCTCTGTGACTCTTATTTAAAGTGGAGGAATATAAGGAACTAAAGTCAGAGATAACAGACTATCAAACAGACCTTCCCACCTCCACATTCACTGTCACAGAGGCCACTTCACGACGTCTGCAACCAACATCACCTCACTGCCTCCACCACCATCATCTTCATACACATCATCTCCACCAGCGTCCAACCATCCGGTCCTCCACAGAGCCAATCTCACATGGAGATTGCCTTATTTCATTTATAACACAACGCAATATAGTTATGCTTCTCAACCTGCCTTACTGCCAGATTGAACTACATAACTGATGGAAGGTTAGCGGAAGTTATATGTACAACACACAGGTCACAATCTTTACAATGAAAATGAGCTGTCCTCCACCCCTCTCTTCCCCCTTCCCCTGGTCTGGGACATGGATGTGATGCTGATGGCCAGTCTCAATCATGTGGACAAGAACAACACTCTAAAGCCCAGAGGAGCAGCAATCCCTGGTTCTCCACGTGACCTCCTGTTGCAGAGCACTACTCACCCTGGACCACCTTTAGGCTGTTTAGAGAGAAAAGCAGCAGCTTCTATCTTGGTTGACTGCTATAATTTTTTGTATATATGTTATAACAGATTAACCCACATCCCCACTAGATATCATGCCAATGAAATACTGCCTTGGCTGAGTTGGAGAATAAGCTTTCCATTACCCTTAGGAAAGAGTGAATCTTTCTCTGCTCTGTGCAGGCACAGAGCATCATTCCTATGACAGCCTTGTGCATATCATACAGAATTATTTGATTATTACTTTTGTGTCTTCTAGACTATGAGCAGCTGGAGAGCAGAACTTGTGACTTCTTCATTCAGATGAAGTTCCAGTAGCCTGATCATTTCGAGTTTTCCAAAAAGCACAAGAGGAAAACAGTGGGGCTTCCAGTAATGAACTGATATGATAGGGAGGAAGCCCCACAAGATCTGTGGGGACTGCTGTCATTCTCAGTTGCCAGTGTAAGAAATGCCAGCTATAACAGCAGTGCCTGTCCACTCATCTCATGGAAATCAAACAAGTCCAGGGCTGGGCACCAGGGGTTGGACAGAAAAAAAAAGGCATTTGATTTTGCTAAACATACCACTCTAGGTTCAGCAACCAACCACTTAATAGAGGCACTTAGAGGCTTATAAAATTGTTGAAAAAACTAAGGAAGCAAAAGTCAAGAAAGTTCACTGCTAGCATTTAAGAAAAATATAGGAATTGCAGGAGCCTGTCATGAACGGTCTCAACTACACACAGCAAAGAAGTGGGTGACGCTCCTATTACCATTCACAGGAGGATACCCCGGAGCACTGGCAAAACCTCAAACCCTCATGTCTGCCATCTGCTGACACCCATGAGCCTTCCCACTGACCTGTTGGAGCAACAGTGACTTCTGCTTCTCTCCAGCCTTCCAAATCTCAGGCACAGGTTTATCCCTGGTGGGTTTTTTTTAGTGAGAAAGTCTGAGAAATGTTTGCAGGCTTCTAGCCCCTGGAATATGAGAGACAGCCAAGAAGGACGGAGATGGTACTGATCACCAACTGTCAGCATCTCTCACAGCCTAGATTTAGACATGGTTTAAGGCTCGGCTCCATCAGCAACTCTTTTCTTGGGTTGCCTATTTATCCATGTATTTTCCATTCACTGGGGACTGAAGGATTTAATAGCCCCAGTTTAAGAATAGAAAGCCACTAATATTCAAGCATCATGAGAGAGTGCATGTGTATAGTGACAAGTTTTTTCTCAAAATTGTAGACATGCCAAGTCTTATTTGGATGCCATGTGATCACTTAAAGGGTGAATCTCTGAATTATCTTAGGAGTCCTATCAGGTCACCCTAGAGAACAGGTAGCCCCAGAGGTTGGGGAGAAAGCCCCATAACTATCTGCCCTAACAAAACTTCAAGCAGGTGGCAGGGAAACTTTATAAAAGAAAGCACATGACTTGCTCACATTTCAACTCTGAGATTACTGGACCATCATTTCTAAGCAATTACTATTAGATATGAATCTACCATCACAGAATCAGTTATGAGGAAATGATACTGAGGCTCACTAAAATAACTAAAATCTTACTTTTGGTCCAGTCTATCTTTGCATTGCCCTGCAAATCCTTTGACAAGACTCTCTCTTGTGTACCAATGCCACTGGTACCTCCGATTACTTTGCTCACCACTTCCTCCCACCATGTTGAAAAAAACCTAGTCCCCAAACTGTTACAGCTTGTTGACACATTCACAACACTGATCCATCTAAACAAAATCAATATGGAGAAAAAAAATAAGAGCCTTTAAGTGCTCTCCCTAAGCCTTGAAAATAGTTACCATCCTTAGGATCCTGGAAGGAAATGTATAGCAGGCTCTTGGCTATACATTCCAACTTCCATGGAGGAGCAGAGGCTTCCATCCACTTCCCCTCCACCCTCCACAGAGAGGCAAGAGCATGGCTGGACACAGAATGCTGGGTTACAGTGTTCTCTCTCTAGCAAGAGTCTTCCCATTTTGTAGCTCTGACTCTGGAATTACTAAGCTGTGCCTGCCCCCTCTCCTCTGGGAACTTCTCATGGCTGCCACAATCAGCTGCAGAGGACCTATCTCCCTCCACTTGGAAGGAGGCATATTCCACCTTATGGAAGGCCATCATGAAACCATGGTGGAGTTTTCAGAGGAATATGCAGGGGGAAGGCTCTTGTGGATACAAAATGGGTCCCTGAGGCCTATGGTCATAAGGCCACCTCCCTGATATAGGGGACCAGCTAGGGATTGGGGCAAAGCCCTAACCTACAAAACTGATTTTTCTCAGGTGGTCGGTCCTGTGTGCCCATGATCCCTGGGGGGCTGGCTGAGGATCCACTCACTCAAGATACCACCCAGCCACTGACATCCCAGAATACCCAAGCCCAAGGTTGGGAATGAGAAAGATGGGAGAGTTGTCAGGAGGGAGAACAAGAGTGGCCGCAAGGGTTGCAGCAGAGAGCTCCTGAACGCCACTCAACTGCAATGAGAGGCAGGGTATTTTTCATCTCCAGGCTGCAAGAAACAGATGAAGTAGGCAGAGTACCTGTGCTCAATTGTTGCTGTTTTACTTTACTGGTGTTTTCTGAGGTCAAGCATGTTAAGAAGCATCCTGAGGCTGTGAAATGACTGAGCAGACCAGAGGTCCATGTGAGCAAGTGCGCAACTTGATTCTACAATCTTCCTACCAGGGAACCTGTTGAGATTATTTCCCAACCACCACATACTCCTCTTTCCCAGCACAGGAAGTCCTTCCTCAGCACAACTCCATAGCATTGCTGAGCGATCAAGGTCAACTCCATAGCACTACCAAGTGATCACGGGTCTGCAGTGAAGAACAGAAGGTGTGATGTGCACATGGATTCCAAGAAGCTCTTGCTCTGCCTCAGGCTGTACTATGCTGAATGCTGCAGAAACAGCTGGACTCTGTAGGAGAAGGAGCTTGGCAGGTTGCACGCCATGCCCTAAGGAGGCCCACTGGATCAGGCAGCTGCCGGAGCAGCCCTGAGCTGGAATCATACCCCAGCCCAAGATCAGTGCCATACTGTCATCAGTGAACATGCTAGGGTCCCGAAACTGACTGTGCACACTCTGGCTGGCACCACAGGGGAAAGGGCAGATGCTGGAGAAGAATCAAGCCTCCAAAATGGGCTCTGCTAGCTTGAGTGGGCTGCTTCTCCCAATACTTGGGTTCAAGTCATTGAAAAGTGACTGACAGACACCCCGGGGTATCTCTGATTTGCTGGGCATCTCTCTCCTGCTTCCATGGACAAGGGCTCCCACCTATATATCATGTGTGGTATAGCGCCCCATTTACAAAACTCAAAGCACCAGAGGCAAGCACAAGATGAAGTCCCTGTCTTCCTAATGGCTTCCCTCATGGCCCTGGCACTTCTACAAACAGCAGATCACACAAATAAAGAATTCTGAAATCTCAGCACAAGACTCTGAAATTGTCCCACTTCTCTCTTCTTCAAAGCCAAATGTTTAACATGCAGAGTGTACCCTGTTGGCTACCTTTCCTTCCTCGTGATCCTCCAGCTAAATTCTGATAATGTTATTTTTGCTTCCTTCATTTCCTAAGGAAACTCCTGTGTGTAGTTGACATAAACCTCCTCATCCCAAGACCGGCTGTCTTCTCTCTTTCATGTCTCAGGTTCTGGCAACCTGAGACACTGTGAAGCCTGTCCTGAGCCCTTGGCTCCTTCCTGCCCTGACCTGCCTCCATCCATAACCATTTTGATTTCTCCAGTGAGTGAGTCTTTATCCCTCCTACTCTCAGCCCACTCCAGCCTCCTCTGTTTTCCCTGAGAGTGGCAGGTGACAGTCACATGTTAGTTCTGGCACTAATTTCTCTCCAGAATACCCTCCCATGTTTTCAGCTGCCCATTCAACATTTCTGTTTGAATGTTCTCACTATTGAAAAGCATGTCAAAACCTGAACTCATGACAGCAGCAAACAAATCCTAGTATTTATTAAGTGTTTGAGAGTTCACAACTCCCCGTTATGTCTAGTTTATACACAATATTTTACTTAAACCGTACGAAATCCTGTGCTGCAGGCCAGGCAAGCATTGCTATTCTCATTTCATAGTTGAGGGGACTTAAGGCTCAGAGAAATTGCCTAAGACCAAATGGCAGTATGGTGCCAGGACTCAGCTCAGTTTCTTTCTGACTGCTCAGACCAAAGGTGCAAATAGCCATCAAATCCGGTGATGTCTCTCTTCCTTCTTAATCTCGCTTACACCAACCCTGACCTTCTATGCCACTATTTCATTCTAGGCTTCTGTCTCTAGCTGCCTGGATTATTACATGGCCTTTTGCTTCACCTTACTAATTTTATTCTTTTGCTATTTATAGTGCATCTGGAACACTGCCACCAAAATAATCCTTTATGATACTTATTTTGTTTCTCTTTCAGAAGAAAGTTTCGATGTCTCCTCCCAGCTCACACTTCAGAATAAAATGTAGCATAGCCCCAGAGCCCTTCACAAAATAGCCTCACTCACTGTCCTTTGCAGCGTTACCTGACTAGACCCTCTGGCTCCTAATGGCTAATCCAGTCACTTACTTTTTATCTTTTTCTAGTTGTTTTTTTGATTCTGTTTATGTCTGCTCTAATCTTTATTAATTTTCTTACTTCTGTTGTTTTAGGTTTAGTTTGCTCTTCTTTTTCTAATTTCTTAAGGTAGAAATTTAGGTTATTGATTTCAGATCTTTCTTCTTTTTAAAGCAAGGCATGTACAACCATAAATTTCCCTTTAAGCAACACTTTACTTTAGCTGCATCTCATAAATTTGTGTATGTTGTGTTTTTGTTTTCACTTGTCTCAGACTATTTTCTAATTTCCCCTGTGATTTATTCTTTGACCTGTTAGTTATTTAGGAGTGTGTTGCTTAATTTCCATATATTTGTGAATTTCCCAAATATCCTTTTGTCATTGATTTCTAATTTCACTCCATTGTGGTTGGAAAATCTACTTTGTATGATTTCAGTCCTTTTAAACATAGTGAGGTTGTGTCATGGTCTAACAAATGATCTATCCTAGACAATGTTCCATGTACACTTTAGAAGATACAGTCTGCTCTTACTGCGTGGACTGTTCTGTGGGTATCTGTATCTGTTAAGCCAAGTTAGCTTACAGTGTTGTTCAAGCAGTTTGTAGTATTACTATTTTCTTGTTCTTCTGTCTAGTCATTCCATTTATTGTCAAAAGTGAAGTATTAAAGCTTCTGCCTATAATTATTGAATGGTTTATTTTTTCCTTCAATTCAGCTGATATTTGCTTCAGTATTTTGGGTCTTTGCCATTAGATGTGTATGTGTTCACATTTGCTAGGTCTTCTTGATAGATTGACACTTTTCTAATTATAAAATGTTCTTGGATCTAGTAAAAATTCTGTTTTAAGGCCTATTCTGTTCAATATTTATATAGTTCTCTTTTGTTTACTGTATGTATTTTATATCTTAAACATTTATCCATTTATCCCAAGCTTTTTGTGATTTTGAATCTCAAGCATGTCTCTCAATAGCAAAAACATGGAATCAATCAATGCCCATCAATGGTAGACTAGATAAAGGACATGTATATATATTTATACCATATATATTGTATATATATATGTGTGTATACATAATGTATATAAATTTACACCAAAATGTGTATGTGTATACACATACATACACACACACACACACACACACTATGATATACTATGCAGCCATATAAAAGAATAAGATCATGTCCTTTGCAGGAACATGGGTGAAGCCAGAGGCTGTTATCCTTAGAAAACTACACAGGCACAGAAAATCAAATACTTCGTGTTCTCACTTATAAACAGGAGCTAAATGATGACAACACATGGAGACCTAGAGGGTAACAACAGATACTAGGGACTGCTGTAGGGTGAATTGTGGGAGGGACAGGATCAGGAAAAATAACTAATGGGTACTAGGCTTAATACCTGAGTGATGAAATAATCTGTTCAACAAACTCCTATGACACAACTTTACATATATAACAAATCTGCACATGCACCCCTGAACTTAGAAGTTAAATTAAAAACATAATAAAGTATGCCTCTTACAGACAGCAAATAGATCTTAATTTTCAATCCATTTTGCCACTTTCTGTTTTTTGATTGAAGTGTTCATTTCTATTCAATGTAATTACTAATAAGGTAGGATTTATATCTGTCATTTTGCTATTGATTTATGTATGTCTTATGTCTTTGTTCCTCTATTTCTCTATTACTGCTCTCTTTTATGTTAAATGGGTATTTTCTAGCATATCATTTTTATTCCCTTGTTGCTAGTGTTTTACTTATTTTCTTAGTAGGTCCCTGGAGATTACAATTAACACCTTAGTTTGAAACAGTATAGTTTGAATGAATACCAACTTAATTTCAATAGTATACAGAAACTTTGCTCATATCTCTGTTCCCTCCTCCCCACTTTGTGTAGGGAATTGTCATATAAACTATATCTTCATGCATTATAAGCCTATCAACATAGTTATATAATTATTGCTTTATGTGGTTGTCTTTTAAGTCAGATAGGAAAAGAGTTGCAAACAAAAATAAATTTGTATTATCTTTTTGTTTACTTCTGTAGTTACCTTTACTACTGCTCTTATTTCTTCATGTGGATTTGAGTTACTGCCTACTGTTTTTTTCACTGCAACCTGAAAATCTCTTTTCAGTAGTTCTTGTGAGACAGTTCTAAGATAATTTCTCTTAGTTTTTGTTTATTTGAGAATGTTTTAATTTCTCCTTCACTTCTGAGGAATAGTCTTTACTGAATATAAAATTCTTGATCAATAGTATTTTTCTTTTGGCATTTTGAATATGTAAATAACACTGCTTTTTGGCCTCCAAGGTTTCCAATGAGAAGTCAGCTATTAATCTTATTGAGAATCCCTTACAAATCTCTTTTCTCTTCCTGCTTTCAAGATTCTGTCTTTATCTTTGACTTTAGACATTTTTACTATGATGTGTCTAGGTGAAAATTTCTCTGAGTTTATCCTGTCTGCAGTCTGTTGAACTTTTCTATATGTAGATTAATGTTTTCATACATTTGAGGAGTGTTTGGATATTATTTCTTCAAGCATATTCTCTTTCCCCTTTCCTTCTGTTATGCCCATTATGCGTATGTTGGCATGCTTTATGGTGTTCCACAGGTCTCTGATGTTCTATTTATATTCTTCTTTTTTTCATCCTGTTCCTCAGGCAGCACAATTTCAACCTATTTTTAAGTTTATTGACTCTTTCTTCTGCCAATTTAAATCTGCTGTTGAGTCCCTCTAGTAAAATTTTCATTTCAGTTATTGTACTTTTCAACTCCAGAATGTCTATTCAGTTCTTTTTAAAAAATGTTTAGCTATTTATTGGTATTCCTTAATTAATGAGACAATGTTCTCATACTCCTAGTTTTTCTAGACGTGACTTCCTTTAGTTATCTGAAAATATTTTAAATAGCAGATTTTAAAGTCTGTGTTTAGTAAGTCAAAAGTGTAAGCTTCCACATGAACAGTTTCTATTGACTGCTTTGTTCCCCTCTTTATATAAGTCATGCTCTCCCATACTTTTGCATTTCTCTTAATCTTTGTTATTGTTTAAAATTAAACATTTCAATTCATATAATGTGGAAACTATGGAAGTCCTTCCCCAGGGTGTGATTTTGCTACTATTTGTGGTTGCTGCTGCTGTTATTGCTGCTTGTAGTTTGATGACTCTCCTGAACTAATTCTATAATGTCTATATTCTTCATCAGTGCAGTCACTGAAGTCTTAATTGAACAGGGATTTCCTTAAATGTTTTGAATCAATATGTCTCCCACTGGGATTTCCTTAAATGTTTTGAATCAGTATGTCTCCCAGACTTTTCTGAGAGGCTGTGTGTGTGTGTTGGAGCACACATTCAACACTAGCTGTTTACAACTCTGCCTCATTCTTTACTTACTGTTTGCATGGCATTAAAATCAGCCAAAGGTGAAATATTAGATCCTTCTTAGGGATTTCATGGGTATATGCACAGTCCTACATGTGTGCATGGCATTCTAGATTCTTAGGAATTTCTCAAAGCCTTTAAAAGCCCCTGTGGCATCTCATTCTCCAGATTTTTCTTTTCTTTATTTTGGTCAGTCCCTTATCTGCCCCATTTGGTATCACTGCATCTTTTAACAGTGATGTTAAACAATTACCACTGATAATTAAACACACACACACACACACACACACACACACACACATATATGTTTTAGAGATGAAGTCTTGCTCTGTCACCCAAGCAGGAGTGCAGTAGCATGATCTCAGCTCACTGCAAGTTCCGCCTCCCATGTTCAAGCGATTCTTCTACCTCAGCCTCTTGAGTAGCTGGGATTATGGGCACAACTCAGCTAATTTTTGTATTTTTAATAGAGACAGCGTTCATGATGTTGGCCAGGCTAGTCTCAAACTCCTGACCTCTAGTGATTCACCCGCCTCAGCCTCCCAAAGTTCTGGGCTTACAGGTGTGAGCCACTGCACCCAGCATTACCACTGATATTTTTGACAAATGCCATGGTGTTAGGGCTGTATGAACTCAGTAAGCCTGGAGTCTGGTAAAATAAAGACGAGCCCGAAAAATAGGGCATTTCCAGGGAATTGCCAGACAGGCAATATAGTAATAACTGTCTGGAGATGGAGTTTAAGGGGAGTTCCAACTCCTTTCTGCCCCCTCTAGTGGCTGCTAGGCTGCTGATTTTCACAGCTATTGTGGTTGTGAGGCTGTTGGTTTTTAAGACTACTGCAGAGCTGGGGAGAGGTGAATGGAGAAAGGGCAAGTTAAAATCCCATGAAGCTCTTTAATCTTACTGAGATTCAGCATTTTATTTATTTATTTAGAGACAGAGTCTTGCACTGTTGCCTAGGCTGGAGTGCAGTGGTACAATCTTGGCTCATTGCAACCTCTGCCTACCGGGTTCAAGAGAGTCTCGTGCCTTAGCCTCCCTAGTGGCTGGAACTAAAGATGTGCCACCACATCCTGCTAATTTTTTGTATTTTTTGTAGAGATGAGTTTTCACCGTGTTGGCCAGGCTAGCCTCGAACTCCTGGCTTCAAGCAGTCTGCCAGCCTCAGCCTCCAAAAGTGCTGGGATTACAGGTGTGGGCCACTGTGCCTGGCCAATTTAGCCTTTTTTCTTAAACAAATGCTCCCCAGATTGTTTCGAGTCTTTGGTTAATTTCTAGAGTTAAAAAAATTGTTTTGACAATTTTTGCCAGTGTTTTTGTTGCTTTTATGGAGACATGGTTTTTTGGAGGTACCTACTCTGTCATTCTGGAAGTGTTTTAATCACTGACTTTTGAATATGTTTTGTTCACTCTTTGCCAAGATTTCTATCATGCTGTTTTCCTGTCTGAGATGCTTAACTTTTATAACTACAAATGGGCAACAACAATGATAATAAGCAGCATTTCCTTAGTTGAGGAAACTAAATGACTTGCCCAAGTTCTCACAGTCAGTAAAGACTTGAATCAGGCCTGCTTACCAATCTCACCCATATTCATCTATACCCCACAATCTCATATTTCCCATCCAGTGGCCAATCAGCTTTCACTGTCCTCACAGAGGTTCCAATACGCTCTTCCTCAAATGTCCCGTCAACCACTGACAGAACCTCAGGCCTCTTTTCCTAGTCCTGTCATCTATGAAGGGAGGAGAGTCCACACAAGAAGATCTTTTTTCTTTAGATCTACATTATTCATGAAACATAGAAGGTAACTTAAAAGAATATGCCGGCCCAAAGGCATACTTAGCCTCCTAAGGTGTTATCAGGAGGCACAAGCCATAAGAAGCAGAGATCATGCAATCATCTAAGAATTTTATAGAAGACTTTTTGCTTGTAATCTATGTTAAAAGCTTCACATGAGAAGTGTATTTAGAACCAAGTAACAAGAAAACTATGCTTATTTTGATAAATGGATTGTTTCTCTCTGGCTAATGAGAGAATCACAAAATATCCCTTTCACTTTGGCTACCAGGAAGCTTGGAGACAAATATAAAGCTTAACAATTATTAGAGTTAATGAAATTTTGGGTTCTTTTCCAAGCCCAAAACTATCCACGCTTTTTCTTGGAAGAAACTGTTTATTTCTATTGCTATATTGTCATAAACCTACGACAAATGCACTCAGTATAAATCACTTTATTGAGATATGCGACAGAAAAATAATTCAGATAGTAATAGTAATGTTTTGTGGTTTTTTTGTTCTTGGGTTTTGTATTTGTTTTACATTACTGAAAGAGGCTAAAAGGAACAAAAGGTATTTTCCTTCCCTTCCCTTGTCTAGAAAACTGTATTATCTCCTGGCCTCAGAGGTTATTCTCAATTTGTCTGGCTAAAAGCAGAAGCTGCTGGATGCTAAAAGACAGCCTCATCCAGCGTTGAAGGGGCAGGAAACCAACTCAAGGAGGGAGTAGGTCTTGAGAAGGGTCCCTGAGACTGAGAAGGAATCTGGTTTCTAGAGGTACCATGAGTGGTAGAGATGGGGGCTCTTCTCACAGTGCTCTGGAACTCTGAGGGATCTCAGAAGGGACTAGATGCTCCAAGCCTGAGCTCTCAAGCTCTCTTAACATGGAAACAGAAGAAACACTGGCTTACAGACCACATGGGCTAGGAGATGACCAGTGTGATCCTCACTCAAAGAGTTCTTCCTCAGCTCTTCAGAACTGATGAGAACCCCTGAGGCTTTTGTACAATCCTAGGTGGATGGAAGCTGTCTCAAAAGACAGGCTGAATTGCCTGCCAGCCCCACAGGTGGAAGCTTGGCACTGATTAATTTAATTTAGAGAAATACAGAAATGTGACATTTCTTGCACCCTACTGTTGTGGTCTGAAATTCATGCCAACCACATGGGCTATAAATAAATGAATGAAAAAAATAAACAAACCCAAAGCCAGAGTGCCTGGGATGAATTCTCAATTTGTTGTATATCCAACATCAGGGTCCTGTAACCTTGAACACACAAGGGCTAATGGAGAATTCAACATTAGCATAATAGACACCATCTGTGGGGACTGTATGGGAAGAGATGGAGGTAAGAAAATCAGAGAGACAGCTCCAGACCTCACAAAGCTTACAATTCAACATAGCAAGTGTCAATAATAACGCATCAATAAGAGCAGGGACATTCATAGAGCCATTGGCACATTTTTATTAAGCACTCACTGCAGATGCTATAAGGCAAAAAGATAAAGGAGAGGATTAAGACAGTACCCAGGGGCAGGAAATGTACAGGTTGGTGAGGAAAACACAAGAAGGGGAACAATAATATGCCAAAAAAGGGATATGTGTTATAAAAATGATTTGCCTAAAGTGCTATGGAACAAGAGTTCATTTCTGCCTGAAGAAAGAGAAGGCTCCAAAGAAGATGAGGTGCTTGGGCTGGTCTTGGAAAGTTGGACAGAATTTGAGCAGAATGAGGTGTCTGAGGGGCACTGTAGGCCATGGGAGATGAAGTTACAGGGCCTTACCTGTCACACTCAGGGCTGCAGGGGTAGAGTAAAAGTTTCATCAAGGCTGTCCCTCATGGTGCAAGAGGATGTATGAATAAGTAGTGGTGATGAGGTCACAGAGGTGCATGTATTGGTCGCAGGCAGGACTTGGGACCCCATGCTATAGCATTCAGATTTGAGCTATAGGCAAGATGATGGGAAGAAGGTGAGGAGGAAGGGGAATGATAAGAACCATGCTCTTGGGGGTTTTCTTGAATTGCTGAACGTGGGAAGATGCATTTGAGAAGATGGAAAAGTAGTCACGTGAGAAAAGTTAAGAAGCCCATTGCAATGTCCTGAGCACCTGAACTCTAATAGAGGCAGAGGGTCTCAGTGAATATTGGAGATATGAGAACATTCACAAATGTGAAGCAGAGCCAAGCTGCGGGGAGAGTAAAGAGGGCAGATATCAAGAGAGAAACCTAATGTTTCAGGCCTGGGTAAAACAGGGAGCACAGGAAGAAGAGAATTTAGGGGAAAATTGATGAGCTCAGCATAAAATGTCCTGAATCTAAGGTCCCAGTGGACCACTCTGATGAGATGCTTAGCAGGTGCTGCATGAAGAGAGACATGCTATACAAGCGTGCACTCAGTTTTATACATTCTAACCTGATCTTTCCAAACTGATAAATTAGTGGAGATCCATAGTCATCCAGCAAAAGGATTCTTCACCTAAAAAAAAGGCATTAATAATAGGGTACTTTAAATAGTTAGCTCCCCTGGGGAATATAAAATAGACTTTAATACTTTTTAAAGGTGACTTACACCTCTCTTTTCAAAAACTCAACTATTGTATTAAGTAAAGCATATCTATATATGAATATGGAATGAATTGGGAGACCTGAGGCAGGTAAAATTAATCGAGGTGGGTGCCATGAAGGAAGTGATGAATCTTAAAGGGAATACTTACAGGATGACATCTGAATTGGTGAAGAAAAAAGGAGGGCTCAGACACAGTGCGGGGTTTGCAGTGTCCCTGGGATGCGAAGCCTCCCATAGTCTCCCTGCTCCTCTTCCATCCCTGGGATGAAACTACATCTGGATGGGAGGTGAGAAATCCAGCTCTATTCACAGCCTGGTCCACCTCCATTGATGGCAACTCCACCCATCTAACTGTTGAGATGCAAACCTTGGGGTAGCCTTCACTCCCTTCCTCTTCCTTACTCTCCGTATCCAATCCATCAGGAAATCGCACTGGTTCTCGCTTCAAAGCGTATCCTGTATCTGACTCCTCTCGCCACCTCCGCTGCTGCTACCACCTTGGTTCCAGCCACCATCCCAGGCTTGGATTATTTAACAGCCTCCTAATAGGTCTCCCTCCTTCCTCCTGTGCTCTCCCAAAGTCTATTTGCAATACAACAGTTAGAACGATCCTTTCTAAAACAAGTCAGATCATGTCATTCCTTTCCTCAAAGCCCCTGAATGGCTCCCTATTTCCTTCTGAACCTAAGCCAAAGTCCCTTTTACAGCTTACAAAGCCATGCTGGATATGGCCGTGGTCACCTGTCTCACCTCACCTCCTACTTCTCCCTCTTCTCTGCATCCCAGCACACTCCACTCTGGCTATACCTGTCCCTTGCTGTTGGTCAAACGTTCCAAGCACTCTCTTACCTTGGAGCCTCCACTGCAGTTTTCTCTGCCTGGAGCATACATCTCTGAGGTATCTGCAGGACCAAGTCCCTCACCTCCTTCAAGTAAGTGCTCAAATCTCACTTTCTCACTCAGACCCTATAATGCTGCAGTCTGCTCCTGCCTCAACTGTCCCCCAGGCCACACTCCCTTTTCTTCTCTGTTTTTTTATTTATATAATTTTATTTTTATTTTTTATTTGAATAGGTTTTGGGGGAACAGGTGGTGCTTGTGTACATGGATAAATTCTTTAGTGGTGGTTTCTGAGATGTTGTGTGCCCATCACATGAGGATCACTGGTGATATACCCTTTATCATTTTTTATTGCATCTATTTGATTCTTCTCTCTTTTCTTCTTTATTAGTCTGGCTAGCAGTCTATCTATTTTGTTGACCTTTTCAAAAAACCAGCTCCTGGATTCATTGATTTTTTTGAAGGATTTTTTTGTGTCTCTATCTCCTTCAGTTCTGCTCTGATTTAGTTCCTTCTGTCTTACATAGCATTTACCTCTTTCTGACTTACCTTGCTAATTATGCTTATTATTTATTGGCTATCCTCCCTTGCCAAAATAAAAATGAGTAGGGTTTTTAAATTTGTTTTACTCTGTACCTTTTCCATTAATGAATGAGTTAATGAATGAGAAAGAAACAATGTTGACATACAAGAGGGGAAAATCTGCAACTCAAGGACCCCAGCCAGAAACACTGTGCTTGAAGATGGGAGGCAAAGGATCTGGTCCCTGCAGGGGCCATGGTCTGGCTGTGGGGCTCCAGACAAGATGTTAAAACTCTCTAGGCTCCTCAACATTACAAGGAAGGGATGGATCAGGTGATTTGCTTTTCCATAAATTTTTTTTTGAGACATAGTCTTGCTCTGTTGCCCAGGCTGAAGTGCAGTGGTGTGATCTCAGCTCACCACAACCTCAGCCTCCCAGGTTCAAGTGATTCTCCTGCCTCAGCCTCCCAAGTAACTGGGACTATAGGCGCATGCCACCACACCCAGCTAATTTTTGTATTTTTAGTAGAGACAGGGTTGCACTATGTTGGCCAGGGTAGTCTCAAACTCCTGACCTCGTGATCCGCCCACCTCGGCCTCCTATAAATTATTTAATTCATTCAACAAGTGTATATTGAAGGCCTGTTACCTACTAGGTCCTGTGCATATAAAGATAATTAAGATACCACACCACACTGGTCCTTCCCACAGTCCAGGGAGAACGATCTGTAAACAAAGAATGAAAATACAATATGACAGCAGATATCTATACAAGGTACAGTAGAATCACAGATAGAACAGTGATAAATCAGTGGCGGGGTGGGAAAGAATAAAGGGTGATCGGGGAATGCCCCTGCAGTTACAGGGTGCTCCCTGCATCCCAGAAACCAGCACTGGAAGGCCCCGCCCCCTGTGCTGTTGTCAAGTTTGCAGACTGCCAATTCACGTACCGTACTCTGTCAAGGAACACTGAAGAACTATTTTATTAGCAGACCCTTTAATCACCCAAAGATCAACTTTTTCATGTAATTTTTTCTTCATGCTCCCATTAATAAGCCTTTTAAAGTCACAGGTTGATACAGAAAGACAAGCCTTTTGTCCTGACACATAAAGAGTTCCCAGAAATATTTGGAAGGACACAGCAGTAAAATAATATACCGCTAATCTCACCCAGGCTGTCTCATTGTGTTTGCAAACTCAGCACACTGCCCTCTTAAAATCAACACATCGAATAGGGCTTTCTTTCCCTGAAAACTAAGGTTCTCATTCAAAGTAAGTAATGTTTTCCTCTTGCATTCTCGATTATTATCATTTACTGACACCACCATCTTCATTGGGACATTGATTTATTAAGTGTCCTCTGTGCCTAGGATGTAATTCAGAGTGAGATAAACAGATGTGCAGTCTCTCCACTCTAGGAACTTGTACTTCAATACTCCCTATTAACAGAGCACAAACTAGAAAAGATACTTCTAGAATTACATACTGGCTACACGTGATTCCAAGTGCTTTTGGATAGACAGAAGTATAGGGTAGCAGCTATACTACTGGTCCGGTGGCTCATGCCTATAATCTCAGCACTTTGGGAGGCCGAGGTGGGTGCATTGCTTGAGTCCAGGAGTTCAGGATCAGCCTGGGCAACATGGCGAAATCCCATCTCTACAAAAATACAAAAATTAGCCAGGCATGGTGGTGCATGCCTGTAGTCCCAGCTACTCAGGAGGCTGAGGTGGGAGATCGCTTGAGCATGGGAGGTGGAGGCTGCAGAAAGCCGAGATGGCACCACTGTACTCCAGCCTGGGCAATAGAGTGAGACCCCATCTCAAAAAAGAAAAAAATATATAGGGTAGCAGATCCATCAGGCATTGGGAATTCAAACCAGGTACATTCACAGGAAAGCACTGTCTGAGAAACCTTCAGAAGAGACTTCAAGAGGGGAGGTGGAGGCAGAGGTCAGATGTCAGAAGCCATGTGCATGCAAGATAGAGAAAAATGAATGACCAGACTGCTCAGGAAGAGGGTTAGGTATAAGGTGTAGCAGGGATGAGAATACTGAAAGATTTAAGCAGCATCCATGACCTGAGGCATTAAGGAAGTTGAGAAAACTGGCCCAAATCTTGAACTTCAGAGGCCTACCCATTTCTGAGTCCCAGAATCAAGAGACCAGCGGAGTTTTAACAACTACTGTGCCAAGCTGAGCTCAGACGTGCCAAACTGAGGAAACATGGATCTCTAACATCCACTCATTGAGGTACACAGGTATACTCATAGCCCATTAATCAAGGATCAAAGTCTTTTTGACTTATTTCCTTGGACAAAGGTAAGAATGGGCCAGGAGGAACTTCCATGACCCGTCCCCCATTTTGATATACACTGATTTTATTTTATTTCATTTTATTTATTTTTGTTTGTTTTGAGAGAGAGTCTCACTCTGTCACCAGGCTGGAGTTCAGTGGTACGATCTTGGCTCAACACAACCCCCGCCTCCCGGGTTCAAGCAATTCTCCTGCTTCAGCCTCCCGAGTAGCTAGAGTTACAGGAACCCTCCACCAGGCCTGGCTAATTTTTATATTTTTTGTAGAGACAGGATTTCACCATGTTGGCCAGGCTGGTCTCGAACTCCTGACCTCAAGTGATCTGCTCACCTCAGCATCCCAAAGTGCTAGGATTACAGGTATGAGCCACCGTGCCTGGCCTTGAAAAGCCAATTTAACTGGCCATTTCTCCCTGTCTCCTGAGGTTATCAGGAAGCTTAAAGTAAAACATAAAATTTTACAACAGGAACCACACGAAACCTCTGTGGTCATGTCTGTCTGTTCCTAAGTTTCTACTCTTTTTCACCTGTATCTCTTATTCTATACTATCATCCTCTTACCACTACTGCCCATGTCACTCCAGTCCTTCATGGAATAAATTAGAGAATAATAACAACAACAATAATATTAAACTTTTATTGAACAAGTTATGAGCATCCGTGTGCAAATCACTTTTCATGGATTATCTCATTCAATCCTCATAGGATTCCAATGAGGTAGGTGCTGTTACTAACCACATTTTTACATATAAAAGAAAAAAATGAGAGTAGAAGTTTAAATAATGTGCTCAAGTATCAGAGATGGGGTTTGAACTTAAGTAGGACGACTCTGGAACCCATATTCTTAGAGCCACTACACATATATACATGCAGGCACAAAATACTCTGTAAGGCGTTGGTTGGAATGTTGCTATGTTAGTTGATGAACGTAGCTATATTACAGTTGATGAACATAGTATGGAAACTACCTGGCTTTTGAACAATACTTTGCAGTAGAGGCTGATGGTCTACAGGCCCAATTTGGCCCATAGATGTGAGTTATTGGGAACCTCTAGTCTTTTTTTTAAATCAAATCTAACTCTGTTTTCCAGGTCTCCCCAGCTCCCACCATTCTTAACTGCCTGGCTCACTCATTTATGTCACTCGTTTTAAGTTCATGGGTCTTGCTTTAGAATTTTCAAGACATTCTCACGTCTATCAGCTCATTCGGTCTTTGAAATGTTCCTATAACTGAGGCAACACAGAAATCAAAATCTCCTTTTACAGATGGAGAAACTAAGTTTCCAGGAAGCTGGAATCCTCACATGGGCTCAAATGCCAAGCAGTGGCTTGGCTGGAAGTAGAACGTTCTTTGTGTGAGGAGCAATCTCACAGCATAGATCACCTTCCCCATAGAACCCTGAAAAACACAGGTTGCCTAACAGCAGTGATTAGCAGGGGAATGCACACTCGTCTAGGAGAACATGGAGCAGGGCTTTACAACAGGTAGCTGAGAACAGGGGGGCCAGGAAGCCTCACCTGTAGCCCTGCCCCTACTCCTAATCAGACGAAGCAAGTCATGCTGGGAAGTGAAGTAGGAAACTCTGGACATGATATCTGCCAGTGGGCTGTTTGCCAGGCTTTTCTGTGGTGTGCCATCATTCCCTGGGGAAGAGGGTTATCTTGCCGGGAGAATCCTAATTCATCCCAAGTCCCAAACCCTCTCATCGTCCTCATGCTGCTCCCTACCTTACAACTTTACCAAAAGACAGGGCATTCCAGGGCCACAGATTCCCATTTGGAGCTATTCTGAGCCCTGAACAGCTTCAAAATTGGTTCTTTCTGAGGACCCGGTACTCTGAGAAATGACGGACACTACAAGCAACATTTCTTAGGCCCCAAGGCATTCCCTAGTCTCCCTTCCAGACCCAAAGTCATGAGACCCTGAGCTAGCAACCTTGAGGGGTTCCTTTCTAGAAGAGGAGGTGCACTCAAGCAAGGGTTCTCAATGTAGCTGCATATCAGGATGGCCCAGGAGAGCGTTTTCAAGATGCGGATTCCTGAGCCATACCCAGGATGTACTGAATTATAAACTCTGCAAGCAGGTCCTGGAATGTGCATATTTACCAGCTCTGCAAATGAGTCCTGTGCCTTAAGGGACAAGGCTGTGATGGAGTCTTCTTCCCAGCCACAGTCACAAAGGGAATGATACACCAGGAGCTGTAAGGTGGGTGCCAAAGCTGGTCCACCCACTTTCAACTCCAGCTCATTTCAGTGCCAGTACCCAGCCCGTCCTGAGCAGCATCAGCTCTCAGCCAAGCACAAGCCCCCTGGGGCTCCAGCTTAGGGTTTATAAGATTCAGAACATTTTAATCCAAAGCTGCTGAGCATGTGAGATGCCTCCAAATGCCCAAGAGCCAGCTCCAACCACTCAGAGTGAAAAGGGCCAGACACGAGGGCCATGAAACCATTTGCCTTGAGCCCAAAGGGGGATGTGCAAAGTCAGGGATAACACCAACACCTGCAAGGACCACTAGGTATATGTTTTGCCCACACCAGGATTGGGGATATGGGGGCAAGAAGCCCATATTGATCTTCATGTTTACTTTCTGTTAGGAACCAAAGACTTGGGGCCCTACTGGTCCCATAGCTTTTGAATAGGGGACACAGACATGCCTAAATGTGCACCAGCCACTTCTCCCCATGAGGAGGCTGATCAAGGAGTTCAGAAAAAGGGAGACAGCGTTCAACTTCTTTATTAGCAGAGAGCCCTAATGGTGGCAGGTTGCAAGACCCAGCCTAGAAGCCTGAGGTTGGGAAAGACTTCTCCTTAGGAGCTAAAGCACTGAATGGATATATTCTTAGGAGCAAAAATAAGAGACTGTTGAAGATATCCAGGTCCTGGGACTGCCTCCCCACCCCCACTCCTGCCTCACCTGCCTCCCCACCCCTACTCCTGCCTCACCTGCCTCCCCACCCCCACTCCTGCCTCACCTGCCTCCCCACCCTTACTCCTGCCTCACCTGCCTCCCCATTCCCACTCCTTCCTCTCCTGCCTCCCGGAAGCAGCAACTTCAGCATCCTTCTATAGAGCTCTGCCATTACGCCTCCAGGCTGAGCTGCCCATCGAAGCCAGGTCTCACTTCTCTCCCATGCCCACATGATGTGCCAGAAGCTCTATGTGATCTCCTTGCTCTGTGCTGCTGTCATTGCTCTCTTCATTGTAGAACAGGTCAACTCCGTATCTCAAACCCCAGAGAAGTGCCCCACATCCTTGAGATCAGGGACTGACCTTGACTTCCCCACCACTTACCAGGATTTAAGCCAGTGCCCTCTGCCTGACCTGTTCATTCCCACAGGGGCCCGTCACTGGCCAAATGTCCCCTCCGACCTTCAGTCCCACCTCTGTTCCTTCCCCCTTGCCCTGTCCAGCCAGGCTTTCCTTGTGAATGAGAAGGGAGAAAGTACACTGCCTTCAGAAACCCCTCTTTCTTGCCTTGCAAGTCCCTCCAGTTCCTATAACGTGTATTTTATCTAGTGATTCTCTATAGCATAACACCCTGACCTACTTGCATGCTTTCTTTGCAGTCCTCATCTGCTCAACTACAGATGTGGATGTCTGTTCATCTTCTTTGGTGTCATCTGTCTTGGACTCCCCTTATCAGGGGTGGGCTCTGTGTCTTCAGCGCATTCTATGGTATCCCATGCAAGTTCACACTTATTAAATGCCCAAAGCAGGAATGATTTCTGCTCGAGACTACCCGGAAAGATGACCCAAGGCTCCACAGCCATCTCCAAAGTCTAGTCCAGTGTTCAGGGCTCCTGAACGCTCTAAGCCAGAGCTGAGCTGGTTCAGCTGCTGGGCTCCCTGGTCACCAGGGGACAGCCAGGCCAGTGTGCCTGCTAGGCCGGAGCATGGAACCATCCTGAAAGCTCATTTGCTGGCCCTCAGGTGATGGAGAATACCAAGACTCAAGATGTGTGTGGCAGGGGGTAAGGGTGGAGGTCAGAGGTTGGGGGGGATGTCAGACTGGGAGGTAGGAGAAGCAGCCACAGGGAAAAGCATGAAGGACCAAGGCAGGCAGCTCTTCTCAGAGTGGCAGGCAAGTAGCCTGGCTGGAAGGAGGGGACCCAACCACAAATCTGTAGTCTATAAAATCCATCTCCCCTTTTTGGGGGATTCTGCTCAGCCCTCCCTCACTGATTCCCTTCTGACTTCACATTAAAGTTTACTACAATGCACAGCTTGTAAACGGCATCAAAACAATTTATGGCAGCCTTTATGTGCCTTGGTTTAAATAATAAGCATTTTTATTTCACTTTTCTGTGAAATGAAATTCTTGGGGGGCAAAGTATGGAAAAGTATGGGACCAAGAGGTAGGAGTGAGAGGGCCAAAGGAACGGAAAATAAATGCAATGGGCAGTGATAGGGACACATGGGTTCCCAGACTCTGACCATGGTGAGCAGTCCTGTCCCACTCTGTTTGGGTCATGTGTTGAGCACCATCCTTCTCATGATAGACAAGAAAGGCATGGTCCTCAGGGGCATGGGGCCATGGTGATGGGCACAGGACATGGGGTTCCGATAGAGAGCAGGCATCAGAGATTCAGGATGGGGTCCACAGCCCTGCAGTAGATGCCCCCAAAGGAAATAGGCTGGGAGAGTCAGTTAAGGAGGAAAAGACTAAGGAGAAATCTATCTGGGAATGTGATTTGCAACAGAGACACTTAGGGGACAGAGCTAAGCAGCAGCCTAGCAAGTCCCCAGTGAGTCTGAGGCCACAAATACCCTGGCTCCCATGTCCTGGCCACTTGGGGCTTTGGTGGCCAGAGTCCTGCCCCAAGAAAAAGCAGAAGTGAACCTTCTGGGATGTCCTAGCTGCAGGCCAGTATGACTACTAAGTGGAAATCATTCAAGCTCCCAGGCCTCTCGCTAAACCTGAAGCATCAGCAACAGCCAGCTTGTTACTTTCCTTAACTAATGTCTTTCTGTTTCCTGCAGAGTAAACAACTTGATTCCATTAGCTGTTGTAAAATATTTACCAAGCAGCCGAGGCAGCTCCCTTCTTCCCAGCATGTTAAGAGGGAAGAGAGCCCTGGGTTAGGCCTCTGAACACAGGTGGACAGGCATCACCAGGAGCTTCCGGCCAGTGTCCCGCAGACTGGAGAGGAATGGAGGGAGGACTGGAAAGGGGCAGAGTGACAAGGAGCACGTGGCAGGCAGACAAAGCCTGCTGCGAAAGGGAAGGAGCGCTAAATGCAAAGTGGGGGCCTGGACCAGCTCCTGGAACAGAAAGGGGCACCCACTGGGAGGGAAATGGGTAAAATCCGAATGAAGTCTGGAGTTCAGTTAACAGCGAGGCACACATGCTGCTGTTTTACTTGTGCCAATGTGCTGCAGTACCCTAAGATGACAACTTCAGGGGAAACTGGATGGGGGGTGTGTAGAAACTCCCTATTCTCTTTATTTTTACTTTATAAAATCATTATAAAGTAAAAAGGTTTTTTTTTAAATAGCGAATGTGCAGCCTTCTTGGAGCTGATAGATTCTCTGTGACGGCTGTTGGCATTTGGGGATAGCACAACACCCATGGGGAACTTCCCTGTGTGGGACCTCACCAGAGAGACAGCCTGCGAGTCATGGCCAAATTACAACTAAAGAGGAAAGGGGCAGAAGGCAGAGAGGAGACGTCCCTCTCCCAGAGACATAAGTAAAGGAATCAGGCCAAGAGATGCTGCACCATCTTGGAGGGAACACCTTCGGGGTAAGAAAGTCCACTGGATGGAGGCAATGAAATGAACAGGGTGGAAACCTTCTGGCCTGCTGCAATGCCCCCAAATTTCTGTCTGTGTGCACATGTGGCTACGCCCTTCCTCAGTTCTCTTCTCACTTAAGGCAACAGTCAGGGAGTAACGGGCACAGCAGATCAAGATGGTGCCGTGGGAAGGCATGGCGGTGACTGCTTGGCATCCACTGGGCTAGGCTGTGGTACCCAGTTGTTTGGTGGAGCACCAGCCTAGATGTTACTGTGAAGGCATTCTTAGCTGTGATTAACATTTGCAATTAGTAGACTTTGAGTCAAGCAGATTACCCTCCATAATGTGGGTGGGCCTCACCCAGTCAGTTAAAGATTTAAGAGCAAAGTCTCAGGTTTCCCAAAGAAGGAATTTTGCCTCAAGGCTGCAACACAGAATCCCTGAGCTTCAGTTTTCCAGAAGACTACACCAACTCCCACTTGCCCTTCCAGCCTGCTGGCTGGATCTTTGGATTTCAGAGTCGCCAGTCCCTGCAGTTGCATGAATCAATGCCTTAAACGAGAATGGCTTCACGGCAACATCTAGCCTGGTGCTCCACCAAACAACTGGGCACCGCAGCCTAGCCCAGTGGATGCATAGCATTCACCGTCATACCTTCCTGCTGCACCATCTTGATCCGCTGTGCCCGTTACTCCCAGCCCAGCTCTCTCTCATACTGGCTCTGTTTCTTGGGAGAACCCTGACTAATACCAGGGAAGCAGAGGGCCCAGAGAGCATGGGCAGGGGTCAGAGGCCCCTTCTCTGCTGCCCTGCTGCGACCGTCTTTGTGGGTTCAGAGCCTGGGACACCCTCTACTGGGACTTCCACCAGTTCCTCGCTCAAAATCACCAAAATAAAGACTTCACATTGATTGTCTTAGCAGATGTCTTTCCCTGTACTCAAAAGTGACAGCAAGTGACAAAGTTTCACGAATAGCTTAGTGGACATCTCCCCTCCCTGCCACCCATGCAACTCTGATTTTGAACTTAAAAACATGTTGCTCAACTTCCTGCCCCAGTCATGTGAGCCCTGGGCTGACAGCATTTCCTCAGTGATGACCCAAATGTGCCACCTGCCAAGGAGATACCCCACTGAGTGGTGAGCTACCTGATGGCACTCCAAGGGACCAGTAGCTGGAACAGGGTGATAACCCTGAGGCATCCCTTCGCCTGAATGTCCTCGGCAGCAAAGTCACAAGTAGCTCCCAGGACACTGCCCCAGCCTGTGGACTCTAAGCTGACCTAGGGATCCAGAGGTGTGAGCTGCAGCATCAGCGCTCTCCATGGTACCAAGTAACTTGTCTCCCTGTGCTTCTGTGAGCCTCGGCTTCCCCACTCTGCAAAGCACAGAACCTTCACCTGGCAGAAACATACGTGACCCTGATAGTTGGGTGGATGACATCCCAGAAGTCACACCTTAGGAGTCACTGGAGCACACGCTAGAGGTCAAACAACAGAGTGGGAAGCTGGGCATTGTCCCGGGCTAATACCACCCGCACTTGGGACACTTTTTCAAAGAGCAGTGGCCTGCTCCCCATGGAAGCCTGGCCTCTTGTGGGACACTAGGGCATCCTTCCTCTGCTCAGCGAAGACATCCCTTCCCACTGCAGCAGCCAGGCGCTCCAGCTCCTGCCCTCAGCTCACCACTGACCCAGGAGGGACATGTGCTCAGGGAGGTGGGAGAGCAACTCCAGCCTCAATCACCCTCCACTGCACAGGATGGCACTGGCGCCAGGCACCTTACAAATCCAGGACCTCTTTGGGAGCATCTGTCTTTTGCCTTCAAATGAGGATTGCCAGATTTAGCAAATAAAAATACAAGACGCCCAATTAATTTGAATTTCAGATCAACTACAAAACATCTCATGCAATATTTGAGATATGTAATAAAAATTATTCATTTTTCTGAAACAGAAATAGAAATGGGTATTCTATATCTCATCTGGTGTCCCTCCTTCCAAAGGAGGAGAGCCGTGAGGACTACAGCAGCATTCCTTGCTTGTCGCCAGCCTCTGAGAGCCTCGTCCCAGTTCCTCATAGCTGGAGCTACTCACTCAGCCCAACCTAACACCAAGCTGAGGCAGAAGGGGTTTAACCAGCTCTGGCCCCACATGAAAGCAGAGCCCCAGTCTCCCAAACAGCTCGCTTGCCCCCAAGCCCCAGTCTTGGGTGGCATTTCTTGGACCTTTATGCCTGTGCCGGTGTTTCACTGGGCACCCCTTCGAGGCCTGGGACCTGCCTGATAATGCCAGATTCTTTGCCTGTCCTCACATTCAGTGCCTATACTCCAACATAATAGGTAGAGAAACCTGACTCAGGGAACGGGGGGGGCGGCAGTCAGTCACTTCATCTGGTAGATCCTAGACTAAAGACAATTATAATGCCGGAACCCTGCACTTATAGCTGCCAACTCACTGGCTAGCACCTGCAGGTGGGTGAACTCACCACCCAGGTGAATGGGACTCTTCTCAAATCCCAGTCTCCCCCCACCTGCCCTGTCATGCCCTCCTGTTCTGCCCAGCTTCAACCCTGATAACCATGGTTCAGATCTTAGCTAAGTCTGGTTTCTGATCAAGACCACCCTTAAAAATAAGGCTGACAAAAATGCAACCAGGGACCACGCCATGCCAGAAATCTCACCACTTCCCCTGAGGCACCTGTTCCATTTTTTAGCCTGAATCCCAGGACGGTCCTGCCACCAAGAAAAAGCAGTTTCCTGCTTCCACTACTAGATTCTCCTATTGCTGCTTCCCAGGAGTTCAAAGTCCACAAATACTTAGCTTCTGATTACAAGGGCTTCTTCACTACGTGGCATCCATACTTTCTAATGAGAGACAAAGCAGGGCATTCATATTTTACCGAAGGCTACATCTTTTCTTCTCATGCTAGTCTTTAGATCATAGCATTTAAGTATGATCAAGGTTGGTAAGACCCTTCTGGTCTTCTCTTACCAGACCTTACACTCCCTTGAGCCCCTGCCATTGTTTGGCAAGAACCCCACTATAGTGTCATTATGCAAAACCCAAAGAGAGTGAAAATCCACACAATTCACTCATTCATTCAGGAATGCCTCCTCTGTGCCAGGCACTGCATTAGGCTCTGTGGCTATCAGAGAGAGCAAGTCAGCATCCCTGCCTACAAGGAGATTACAAGTTGCTTAGGGAGAGAGTAAGAGTAAACCGGCCACTTCGAGGATGTCCAGTGTGTGCTTTGATCCCCTGGGGGGAGCTGTCTGCTTAATGGCTGTACTGATTTTTTTCAAAAGTGGTTTGAGATGAGACTGAAAGCACATTTACGTATGTGTGAGCTTACTCTGGTCATTCTGTCGATGCCACCAAAGATGATCTTAGCATGGCTGACTCCTACCTATCATTCCAGTCTCATCATAAATGTCACCTCCTCTGAGAATCTTTCTCCAACTGCCTGATCTAAAGTGGCCTGTCCCTCTGTCCCCGCATCTTGTTTCATTGATACTATGGCATTTGTCCATGCCTGTTCTTTTCTTGCTTGCTCACCTGTTCTCCACTTAGAGCAGATTCCTGTCTGTCCCATTCAACACTACACCCCAGCACCCAGCACAGCACCTACCCCAACCAGGTTCACTGCACAAATGAATAAACAAGTGAATGAACAGAAAGAACACTAACCCTGTAGTTTCCGACCTCCAGGGGCCCTTGAATGACATAACAGGTCACTGCAAGCTATTTTCAATATATTCCGAAGCCTAACAGGCTTCATTTGTTTGCTTATCCTTGACAAATTCCCACAGGAGAAACAAAATGTCACATTTCTTTGCCTTTGACTGGAATGATATCAACTCAGCATTACCAGTCCCCATGCTAATCAGAAACTCTAATTAGAAAATATACTTTGATTAT
This sequence comes from Sapajus apella, assembly GCF_009761245.1. Classification (NCBI taxonomy): domain Eukaryota; kingdom Metazoa; phylum Chordata; class Mammalia; order Primates; family Cebidae; genus Sapajus; species Sapajus apella. Next base: position 4,723,107 of record NW_022436984.1, read on the forward strand.
TAAAAGTAGAAAAACAAAAGCATCATAACATCAGAGCCATTTATTTAGTGGGTAACATCTTTCAATACCATAGAGCAAAATATGTAAAGAACTAAAGGGCTCTCCTGGGAGAGAAGAGACTGGGAATAGTTACCTATTTCCTGGGTGGCTAGGCTGAGGCTAGAGGTCATACAGAGGAAACCCAGGCCAGAGTTCAGCCCACTAAACCATCTGAGCAAAGGAGGATGAGGCTAGGCCATAAAAATATTGCTCATAAAGGAAATCATGCTCTGGAGAAGTAGCAATTTAAACGAAAGCTGGAATTATTATTCGCAGCACAGATACTGTGTATCTGCAGGCTCGCTGCCCTCAAATGGATCATCCATATAATGCTGGCAATCTTCAGAAGCACTAATGAAGATCTGGAAAGTGTAAACCCATCAGTCGGGCGCCAGCATACTACTTTTCATTTATCCTAATATTTTAAAAAACATAAATGGCATGGGCACTTATCCCTTTGGAAGCTCTGACCTTTGAATAGCACTTTAAACACTTGAATTAAAGGCGCTATATAAAACCACAAGCTTGTCATTTCACTTGATCAAATGACTGGCCTTGGAATGCAAAACTTCAGGGTAAAAATAGAGTAGTCCAGGTCAACGGAGACTCCAGTTACCAGAGGCCAAAGAGGCTGTTATGCTATTGTCTAATCTCTGAGCTCTGATGTGCCCCTGCTACCGAGTGTCTGTGCCACTGATCCAACTAGGGCACTGGGTCCTGGCAGGAGCCCCCTGTTATAAGGAGAGGGCTTTGAGCAGGCTCAGTGAAAGGACAGTGGATCCCCACTGGCCAGTCCTTGGCAACGGATCCCTAGAGTAACCACTTGAAAAGGACTGAACAGTAGAAACATTACTTCTCCTGCCTTCCAGGGCAAAGGGAGAAAGACCCTGCTAGTATGGTGACTGGCTTTTTTTCTCTTACGAAAAGTAGCCCAGCCAGAGAGGACAGCAGCCATAGCTCAGTCTGGTAACAGGACCTCTAGTAATGCTGGACAGGAGCAAAAGGAGACCTGGACAGTGCTAAAAGCAATGATTCTCTTCACTTGCATTCTTTCAATCTGACCAGAGTGCAGCTTGATTTAGAAAATTGGTATGTTGTTTAAAATTCAATTAAAACTTTGAACTTAGAGTCAAATTAGAAGTCCCAGGGGCACAGGGAAACTACAGTAGTAGTTCTGGTTCTCAAACATCAGTGTGCCCCAAATCACTCAAGAAGCTCATGGAATGCAGATCCCCAGGCTCTGTCCCCAAAATGCTGATTCAGCAGGACTGAAGGTGACACTGGGGGAGCCTACATTCTAAGAAGCTTCCCAAGTGTTTCCAAAGTAGGCGGGTGATGAGTGGATCCTACCTCGAGAAAACGCCAAGCTGAAGGCAATTATCTTCTGGTTTACCTTTGTCCCTTTGGTAGGTTCAGGCTCATCTGTCCCCACTTTTCCTTTCTTAGGACACTTGCCTCAAAAGTGTGGTCATGAAAAAGAATCAGTGTTTAGATCAGTGAAACCAGACACAGAAAGAGCCAAAAACCATCACAGGCATACTCCTAGAGGTTGGTCCAAGTTCCTCGACCTCAGAGTGTGGGGAGTCCCTGGCCAAGAATTATGACCCCAATCACTGAGCCATAACCCACCACAATCTAGTGCCTATAATCCAGATCATGTATCAGGGTCTGAAATCATCCAGCCCAGGGGTTCTGAGTCTTTTGTGTGCACCTGCCATGGGGCAGCCTATGCATCCCTTCTCAGAATAGCACTTATAAATGCAAAAAATAAAATGTGTAGTATTATAAAGAAAAAACATATTGAAATTGGATATTTCAAAATATTTTTTAAACTTATGATACAGTAATACATGTGTTTCTTCATTGATGCATTAAACAAGATCTAGCACCAGGTCTAATAGCGGCTGCAGTTTCAAGGTAGTGGCAGGATAAAAATGTTTCAAAATACTTGCAACACTACACACAGTAGCAAACACAGGGAACCAAGTTAGGTGCTCATCAACAATGGATTGGATAAAGAAAATGTGGTACATATACACTATGGAATACTACACAGCCATAAAAAAGAATGAAATCATGTCCTTTGCAGCCACATGGATACAGCTGCAGGCCATTATCCTCAGTGAATTAACCCAGAAACAGAAAATGAAATCTGCATGTTCTCACTTATGAGTGTGAGCTAAACATCAGGTACTCATGGATAAAAAGACAGCAACAATAGACACTGGGACTACTAGACAGGAGAGGGAGGGAGGGGGGCAAAGATTGAGAAACTATTTGGTACTATGCTCACTACCTGGGTGATGGGATCATTTGTATCCCAAACCTCAGCATCACATAATATACCCCATGCAGCAAACCTGCAAGTGTGCTCCTGAATCTAAAATAAAAGTCCAAATTATATATATAGCATATTATATACATAATACCTGCAACAGCTGCACTGTGCAAATGTAAAGCTAGAGGCAAGTCTGAGAGACCCAGCTTAGCAGCTAAGGCACCAGGCCTGGCTCCAGGACCACACAAGAGGCAACTTCTCACGAGTTGTGAGCGGCCCTTCTCACAGTCACCAGGGGGAAAAATCATCGGGTGCTTTACTGTTTTTATTCATCCAGCTTGAAATCACCATGTGACAACTACACTCTATCTAAAAGTGGATAACGCTAGCTCAGCTTAGTGAGATGGCAATGGGCCTGATGTTGATTGCTGTCAGGCTTAGGTTTGCATGATGGCTATGCTCCCTAAGCCCCTTCCCCCACATGTTGCCTCTGACATTTCCCACCCCTCCCTGAGCCTAGGAAGCTGAGCATTACTAACCCATCCCCATGGGCTCTTGGCCCTCCGGCTTAGGATTGGGTTCAGCCTCAGCTGGTTGGAGGCACCAGCAGGAGAACTTAAGGAAGGAGGAAAGAAAGATGAGGCATTTACTCCTCATCTCCTGCTCAACACCGCACTCCTGGTAGTTACAGCTCCTGTCGGGGCCTCTGCCAGGGCTCCAGGGTGGCTCCCTCCACCAGTAACACCATTCCCTGCTCTGCTCCCCCAGCCCTAGGTGATAACTGCTTTCTGCTGGTGTTTGTTCCTGAGCAGATTCTCTTACCTTTGCCCAGAGAGCTTTTCAAAAGGTCCCTTCCACGAAAGTCCCCTCAGTCACCCCCACTGCCTGCACCAGCTGTTTCCCACCAGGGCCCCCACTGGCACAACCCTTCACTAGCTATGTGACCCTGAGCAAGTAATTTCACCTCTCTGAGTCTCAGGGTCCTGGTCCATGGAAAGGGAGCCACGGTGCCCACCTCCCAGTGGCCTGGGCTGGGAGGATTAGGTATGACAGTGCGAGTCAAGCAGAGAGCAGGGCACCTGGCGAGGGCATTCTCGGTGAGTCTGCTGTCATTGCAGGCTGGTACTGGGCTCTGAGGAAGGGCTGCCCTGCAGTTTATTCTTAGTAAACACACCTAGCACATCCTTTCACCTGCATGGTCAGAATCATTTAGGGGAGGTATTTGGGTGAACTAAGGGCTCCAAGACCTCTGCCCACAGAAGCACTCAGCAGTCAGTAGGCCGCACCCTAGAAGAAGAAAGGAAGAAGTCAGGTTGGCCTCAGGAGAGAGAGACAAGACACGTGGGCTTACGGCACTAGATGGTACTGCTAGATTTCCTCTTCATTTACCTCCTTTTCCACTCTGGCCAAGAATCCCCACATCTGGCGCATGCACAGAGCTTTTATACACAACATCCCATGAGATCTCCACAACATTATAAAGTGGGCCCTATGGCGCTACTTATTTTTTTGGATGAGACAAAGTTCAGGGATATTAAGAGACTTATCCAAAGTCAGTTATCTGCCAAATACCAGAACCAGGCTGAGTTGTCAAATTTTCTAAGCAATATCTCAAATTCTTTTTCAATAGAAGATACGTGATAGCAGATATAAATGGCTCAACCAAAACCCTGCTCCTTCAGTAGTTTTGGGCTAGAGAGTCCCACTGAGAAACAGAAAAGGCGTTGAAGAGATACAGTCATCTGCCTGCTAGTCATCAAGCGTTTGTGGTTTCGGTGTGTGATTACTAGCCATTGAGTGTTTGTGGTTTCAGTATGTGATTTAGTATTAATAATTTCAGTAAAAGGCACACAGGTAAAAGAAACATCTGTTTAAGTACAAGTTGGAGGGTTGAAAATCTGAACCTCCTTATTTCCCAAGGGACAATATTTCTTAAGCCTTGGCTTTATAGGGGAAAGTAAGCCAGCCTTGTGGCTCCACCCTCCTTGTCCATTTGTCATGAATTGAAAAACAGTGTTAGCTCTCCTTGAATTAAGAACAGAACTCACAGCCTATTTCTATTCAAATAGAAATAGTCTAATGCTTTATGTACCCATCCTAAACTGTTACTTGTCCTGAATAAATACTCTCAGGAATTCAATTTAATATCAAATTTCTGGATAATGGACACTATATCTGAACATCTGTGTCCCCCTGAAATTCATAAATAGAAATCCTAACCCCCAAAGTAATGGTATGAGGAGGTGGGGACTTAGGTCATGGGGAGGAACCTTATGAATGAGATTAGTGCCCTTATAAGAGGGGCCCAAGAGAGCTGGGCATGTTAGCACATGCCTTTAGTCCCAGCTACTTGAAAGGCTGAGCAGGAGGATTGCTTGAGCCCAGAAGCTTGAGGCTACAGTGAGCCAGGATTGTGCCACTGCACTCCAGTCAAGGCAACAGAAGAAGACACTGTATTTAAAAATAAAAATAAAAAATAAAAATGATAAAGAGCCCCAAAAGAGCCCCCTCACCCCTTCTACTATGTGAAGACACAGCAAGAAGGCTCTGTTTATGAGCCAGAAAGCAGGTCCTCACCAGACACGGACTGCTTGATCTTGGACTTCCCAGCCTTCATAACTGTGAGCAACACTTCTACTGTTTAGAACCCACCCAGTTTACACTATTTTGTTACAGCAGCCCAAGCACATTAAAACAATGGCAAATTAAATTTCCCCTACTCGTTCAATGGAAATTCCCAACTCTCCTTGAATGTTTAGTATTTACCTCATTCCAATCCCTTTCCACTCCCTGCACTAGATATGCTTCACAGTTACTAATTTCTACAATCAACAGAGAGAAAAAAAGATGTTATTACCTGTACTTCACAGGTGAAGAGACCAAAGGAAGGAAGGTTGCATAGCCTGCCCAGGGTGATGAGGAAACCAGTACCCCAGCCAGGATCAGAACCAAGGGGGTCCCAGGTCAGAGTTATCTCTGCCAGGCTGAGCAGACTCTATCATGACCATTCAGCTTTTCCAGATCATCTATCTCCACCCAAAAGAAACAAGTCACTCTGGTCTCCACTTTGCCAAAAATCCACACAAGATCCCTGGATATACACAAGCCCACGACCAGGGGCTTTCTTCAGAATAATCCCTTTTTAACTTACACAGGGCCAATGTCCCATTCCTGCTAGAGAGAAAATCCTTCAGCGGAAGGAAAGAACTGATTATACACTCCTAAGCTTAATAGGGGAAAGCAATTCCATTCTGAATAGACTGAATCAGCCTTCACAGAGCATGGGGAACCTGTTCATAAAACATTTGCTAACCATTAACTACAGTCCTGCTATTAAAAGCTTTAATAGCAGCTCCTGAGAACTGTGCCTCGCCAGTCTAGCTGCACCTTTAATCGGCTAGCGGCTGTCAACATGACACCAGGGGCCCAGCCACAGCGCAGCTGGGGTGATGTGTTGAAGTTAAACAGCTCTCTCAATTAGTTCCAGTACTTGGGGCCCAGCAGTTCACCTCTCTCCAAGGGAAGCCACTGAGGGGCCCAAAGACAGCCATTTCTGCAGAACCACCTGGCTCTCTTTTGCATTGTCCTTCATCTTGCCAGTGCTCCACCCAGCCAAGACTTTTCTAAGGAAGCCCCAGGACACAGGAGGGTGATGGGTTTCTATTGCCACAGGACTGACAGAGGCTGCTTTCTGACCGGCAGACTTTCTTCCTAGGAAGCTTTGAAGAGAAGGCAGGACTTCTTCCGGTTCTTCCTTCTGCATTACTGATCTTCCTTTCTATTTCCTTTGTAATTGTTGGTGTTTCTCTTCTGCCTTTCAAGTGATCCCTGGATTGTTCGGCCACAGCCAGGTAGTCAGCTACCACCCATGAACCTGGCCTTCCCCCTGAGCTCAACTCCTTACCAGATGTCCCATTTGGATGACCTACAGAAGCCTCAAACTCAATGCATCTACAAGCTCATCTCCACCTCCCATAACCAAGGTGCCCATTCTTCACCCAACTCCAATTTCAATAACAAGTTCCTGTCTCCATCCAGCTTCTCAAACCAGAAATGTGGGCTCTTCCTTAATTTCTCTTTCTCAACCATCACATTTGATATAGGTTTGTTAATTTTACTTTCAAAATCTCTGGTATCCACCCTCTTCCTCTCTTTCATTTAAAATAAAATCATGCCATCTTAGTCTGGGCTCCCACAATCACTCCCAAAGACAACAAAGCCCTCTTTCTGCTCACTCCAATATGTACTCTCTAAAATGCCATCAGACTGATCTTCCTAAAACTGAACAGTGACCATAAATTTCCCCTCGTGGAAACAAACTCATCATCCTGTAGCACATATTGCCTTTCCCACTTGGGCTCCAAACTCTCTGGCCACTATAACCTCCAGGTACTTTCTCTAAGAAACCTGTTACTCCAAGTACCCCAGACCACCGTGCAACCTTAAGAAAAAAGGCAGGCACACCAATGCCTGCAAGTGTTGGCTCATGTTATTTTCCCTGCCTAGTATGTTCTTTTCTTTATTCCTTATGCTTTAAACCAAGTTCCTTGTCCCTTTCAGAATGAAGTCCTTGCAGCCTATTCTCCACCTGCTGAGAACTCATTACCACATCTTATAACCGTCTCATCCTCCCCCAAGTGCCTACTGCTACCACGCGCACTGAACAGCCCTTGAAGACAGGATCAGTTTACATGTATTCATATCTCAGCATTTAATATAGTGCCTAAAACAAATAGTTTCAATAAATTTTTTTCTGTTTGTTTTTGGAATCAAGTAGTACTTTTTTTTTTTAATTTTACTTTAAGTTCTGGGATACATGTGCAGAATGTGCAGGTTTGTTACATAGGTATACATGTGCCATGGTGGTTTGCTGCGCCTATTAATCCGTCATCTAAGTTTTAAGCCCCGCATGCATTAGGTATTTGTCCTAATGCCCTCCCTCCCTTTACCCCCCACACCCAACAGGTCCCAGTGTGTGACATTCCCCCTCCCTGTCTCCATGTGTTGTCATTGTTCAACTCCCACTTATGAGTGAGAACATGCGATGCTTGGTTTTCTGTTTCTACGTTAGTTTGTTGAGAATGATGGTTTCTAACTTCATCCACGTCTTTGCAAAGAACATGAACTGATTCTTTTTTATGGCCTCATAGTATTCCATGGTGTATATGTGCCACATTTTCTTTAACCAGTCTATCATTGATGGGCTTTTGAGTTGGTTCCAAGTCTTTGCTATTGTAAATAGTGCTGAAGTAAACATACATGTGCATATGTCTTTATAGTAGAGTGATTTATAATCCTTTGGGTATATACCCGGTAATGGGATTACTGTGTCAAATGGTATTTCTGGTTGTAGATCCTTGAGGAATTGCCACACTGTCTTCCACAGTGGTTGAACTAATTTACACTCCCGCCAACAATGTAAAAGTGTTCCTATTTCTCCACATCCTCGCCAGCATCTGTTGTTTCATGACTTTTTAATGATCACCATTCCAACTGGCATGTGATGGTATTTCATTGTGGTTTTGATTTGCATTTCTCTAATGACCAGTGATGATGAGCTTTTTCTCATGTTTGTTGGCCATATAAATGTCTTCTTTTGAAAATGACTGTTCATACCCCTCACCCACTTTTTGATGGGGTTGTTTTTTTCTTGCAAATTTACGTTCTTTGTAGATTCTGGATATTAGACCTTTGTCAGATGGATAGATTGCAAAAATTTTCTCCCATTTTGTAGGTTGTCTGTTCACTTTCATTATAGTTTCTTTTGCTGTGCAGAACTTATTTAGTTTAATTAGATCCCATGTATCAATTTTGGCGTTTGTTGCAATAGCTTTTGGTGTTTTAGTCATGAAATCTTGCCCATGCCTATGTCCTGAATTGTGTTGCCTAGATTTTCTTCTAGGGTTTTGATGGTTTTAGGTTTTATGTTTAAGTCTTTAATCCATCTTGAGTTAATTTTTGTGTAATTTATAAGAAAGGGGTGCAGTTCTGTTTTCTGCATATGGCTAGCCAGTTTTCCCAGCACCATTTATCAAATAGGGAATCCTTTCCCCATTACTTGTTTGTATCAGGTTTGTCAAAGATCAGATGGTTGTAGATGTGTGGTGTTATTTCTGAGGTATCTATTTTGTTCCATTGATCTATATATTTGTTTTGGTACCAGTACCATGCTGTTTCAGTTGCTGTAAACTTACAGTGTAGTTTGAAGTCAGATAATGTGATTCTTCCAGCTTTGTTCTTTTTGCTTAGGATTGTCTTGGCTATACAGGCTCCTTTTTGGTTCCGGATGAAATTTAAAGTAGTTTTGTTCTAATTCTGTGAAGAATCTCAACGGTAGCTTGATGGGAATAGCATTGAATCTATAAATACTTTGGGCAGTATGGTCATTTTCATGACATTGATTCTTCCTATCAATGAGCATAGATTTTTTTTCCCATCTGTTTGTGTCCTCTTTTATTTGCTTGAGCAGTAGTTTGTAGTTCTCCTTGAAGAGGTCCTTCACAGCCCTTTTAAATTGTATTCCTAGGTATTTTATTCTCTTTGTAGCAATTCTGAATGGGAGTTCATTCATGTTTTGGTTCTCTGCTTGTCTATTACTGTGTAAGTTTCAATAAATTCTTGAAAATGAATTGCATTTCTCCCTGGTAGTACCTAGGGATGGAAAAGATTTGAGAAGACAGCCCTACAGAGAGGACTTCCAAATGAGGATTTCGTTCTCATTTCATCCTATTGGGCAAAGATTTGTCTTTACAGATGGCAAAGAAGGAGAGACAGCAAGGCTCATGGCCGGCTCTACAAGGATGCAGAATAGATGTTACATCGAGACTGGTGGCTATTGGCTCTCTCTACCAGACAAACTGCTGCAAATACTTGATTTTAGTAGGGATACAGACCAAAATTCAACTGGGTACCAATCTGCTGCTGTGGTCCTACTGTGTGCAAGGACACAAATGTAAAAGAATGTCTCTGCCCACACAGCTGTCATAGGCTCCCAGAAAAGTCCAGCCACAGGCACAAAACAGGAGAATAATGTAAGATGGTAAATTTTTAAAATATTAGCTCTAGGGCCGGGCGCGGTGGTTCACGCCTGTAAACCCAGCACTTTGGGAGGCTGAGGCAGGTGGATCACGAGGTCAAGAGATCGAGACCATCCTGGTCAACATGGTGAAACCCCATCTCTACTAAAAATACAAAAAATTAGCTGGGCATGGTAGTGCGTGCCTGTAATCCCAGCTACTCGGGAGGCTGAGGCAGGAGAATTGCCTGAAACCCGGGAGGCGGAGGTTGCGGTGAGCCAAGATCGCGCCACTGCACTCCAGCCCAGGTAACAAGAGCGAAACTCTGTCTCAAAAAAAAAAAAAAAGTAGCTCTAGGAATGGCCTTCTAGAGCTAATATAGTCAACTACCCCAGTGCTTTCCAGACCTCTCTCAGAGGCCCGGACTCTAAGGTCGTGTTGTCCCAAACCCTGTCCCCTAAAACCAGAAGAGCTCCACCTTGACTTAACCCATATCAGAGGACTAAATTTAACTCAAGGGATTCCATTGGAGGAATCATTTGGAAATGAACATCTATTCTAATTCCCTCAGATTATTTAACTTATAGAATGCCCAAGACTGGATGTTCACATGCCAAAATGTATGACACAAATATATCGGTGATTTCGGTTGGACTGGCAGATGTGAGATCATCCTATTGGACTTGCTAGACACAAGTGCATCTGGAGATGGACACCAGCAGTCATAGCTCACCGCCTGAACACCACTACCTGACATCGCTTCTTAGAAATGGCTCTGTTCTCAATAAATGCAATAGGAGAAGGTGAGGGAGACCAGGGAAGAAGTAGTAAGTGTATTTTAAAACTACGTAGCCAGGTCCTCTCCCGGAAATAACTTCCCCATTATCTGTGTTGATCTCCAGAACAAACAAAGATGAGAAGGGAGAGAGTGGTAAAAAACTCTTTGCACGTTTAAAGTGATTTGTCTCCTCCCTCCTTGCCGGCAGATGAAGCGCTCACACTTTCAGGCTGGCTGAGCTTCTCCTCTGGCAATGGAAAGTTGGGGAGATGGAGAAGTGGCTGGAAGCAGGCCCCAAACTGGGCTCTCCTCTCCAGATCAGCCAGGAAGACCTCCTAGCTCTGTCTACCCGCAGAATATACAGCCCACATATCCATCTTGGTCCTTTACCTTCCACTCTTTAGTTTTATTATTTTAAATATTATGTGGATACCTGAAGTCTCCAGAACCCTGAGGGCAAAGGTGATGTCTGATGTTTTACACACTTGCTTCAAGCCTCCTGCTTCCTCTCTCCTGCTCTACTGAGGGTTGAGATGATGGTGGGAAAAGCACCCCTGTGGGTCTACCCTAGTCCCTCCACTGACGGAATAGCCATGTGAACTTGGGCAAGTCAGTAGTGCTCTCAGAGATTCATTTTCCGCATCAGAAAAGTGGGGAGAATACTTTTCAGGAAAGTGGTAAGAATTAAGGCAAATTAGTGCTACAGGTACAGTATGCAGCGTAGTAGCTGGCAAAGATGAGCAAACATGATGATGAGCAGATGGCATCATGCTGGGGAGGGGAGTCAGGGGCAGCAAGAGGCCAGGAGGAGGGCTTTGGAAAGAGCGGACACAGCTGCACACCTTCCTGCCAGGTCAACTTGATGACAGTCCAGCAGGGCCTCAGATTTGCAGACCGTATCGAAAAAGTTATGTGTGACTTGAAGCACTAGGGAAGGCATCACATTCAAATTGTTCTAGGGAGCCTCCAACCTTGAGACAGACCATAACTAGCCCTGCTACAAATCCCCACTGCTGGCTGCCCGGGAAGAATGAAGAGCCAGGCAGAAGTCAGGAGGCAGACCTGGGTGGGAATTCCAGCTCTGAACATATTCATGCCTTATAACTTACCTAAATAACCCCCAGAGACCATCCAAAAGCTTAACCCACGGGAATACAATATGGCACAGTAAAAAGAGCATAGGCCTTTGAGTCTGGATTCTAATCCCTGCCCCACCCTCTTCCTAGCTGTGTGACCTAGAGCAACTGGCTCAACTTCTCTGATTCTTACCTTACCTTGCCTGCCGGGTTTATACATGAGAGAGATGAGATCATAGCTGAGATGAGATGAGATCATTGCCCAGAGGAGGAGGCACACATGGCAGGGCCCTTTTTCATGGCCCTGTTGCTCTTCTCCATCCCATGGAGGTTCCATTCTGTGTGTGCCTGCTATTCCATGCTTTGCATCAGCTCTTCAGCTGAGCTGGTTGTAGCCCCCCCCCAGAGGCCAGGGCATGACTGTTAAGGGAGACCAGTGAAGAATTCCTAGCAGCCTCCCAGCTGTAAAGCACCCAGGCACCTGTCAGAAACCAGAGGAGTGAGGCTGGGCCTCGATAGGGCTGTGACTCACCCGTTCCACTGGAGACTCCAGCTGGGGGTGGTGTCCAACCACCTTTAAGGGTCTGGGTTTGCTTGTGAAAAAGAAGCAAGGGGCTTATTTATGTCACTCAGGCTGAGCGAGCAGGGAGGGGCGTGTAGGGAAGGCTTTAATGAGCACTCTTCCCTCAGAAGTGCTGACAGGAGTTGGACACGAAGCACATCTCGGCCAAAACATCATCATTCCCGGGATCCCAGTGGAAAGATAAACCCGGCTGCAAATATTGGTTTCTGTGAAGAGCCGGAGCCCAGAGCAGGCAGCCTGCAGGGCTCAGCTGCAGGTGCACAGAGATGCCCCCTCAGGCCACCACTGCCACCACTGGAAGCGCCCCCACCAAGGCCAGCCTGCTCCCCCAGTTCCACACAATGCCAGCCTCCTGAGCTGGCCTGTCCTCCAGAAACAGAAAGGACAAATCTAGTCACATGGAAAGCTGCCCAGGCTGTGGAAAATTTCCAGACCCAACCAAGCTGGGAAAGGGGCAGGCTGCTGCACACCCACCCACCACACCCTGACATTGTCCAGGGGCCTAGACACCAGCCCTTCCCTGCCCTCAGCAACCCCAGTGACACAGTGGGGTGGGGACAGCCTTCCTTAGCCAAGTCTCCTTCTCCCCCAGCAAGCTTGGCATCATCATCCCTCGGTGACTGTAATATCTGCCCTGCCATTACCTCGCACCAGCCCCTGGCCCTCTCACCCCACCCACCCAGCCTCCTTATTTGTCACATAGGCAAAGGCAGGGGGCCAAGCAGGAGATTCCCACAGTCAGTCCCAGTGCTCCATGCTGCAGACAGGAATGGCAGCAGTAACCTCTGAACTTCCAGCAATGCAGTGAGTCCAGGAGCAAGGGATACACGTCCTCATGGGGGTCAAAGAGAAGATGAGGCCTCCTCGGTACCCCTGGAGAAGCCCTGAGAGGCTGGGAACGCCATGCTGAGGGCAGAGGCACAGGGATCACCGAGAGACTCAGCTGTCTTCACGGCATCCCTAGACTTTGCAGATTTTGAGCATCCTCCTCCAAGCTAGTTTTGTGCGGGTAGAGAGTCCACTTGTTCAGGAAAGCAGGGTGTGCTCAGGGCATTAGGTCTGCTGTAAAACAGGGCCCCTGGTTCTGCCCATGGTAGCTCTGTCACTGAGGTAGTTTTCCATGCCTCAGTTTACCCAGCTTCAAAGACAGGGGAGCCTCTCCCTGTAGCAGAGAGAGGACTTAAGAGTTGGAGCCAACTTGCACGGCAAAAATAACCCTCTGTCTTTTCCATACAGTGCTCTGCTTTTACTACTGTCAGCTCACTTAATTTTCATTAAAATGTTATCAAATGGGCATGTCTCACCCCATTTTCCAGACAAGGATTAAGGCTCAGAAGTGCTCAGGGACTTGCTTAATGTCACTCTGGCTAAGGCGAGTCAGATAGTCTGGGTATGCACATGATTACTCCTCCTGTGACGTAGAATCTTGGGGAGGAGTAGGCAGGAAGGCCGCAGACACAGGCCTCTGATTTGGAACCTGCTCTTCCTTCCCGGCGCCTTGACTCTCCTCCTCTGTACCTGAAACAAATTTCAGGAGCCTCCCCTTCCTCCTGCCTCAAGACAGATCCTTATCATTTCCCCAAGCCCTGCCCAGAAAGGGACTCCAAGTCCACTCCCCAAACTGGAAGCTCTGGTCAGAACCCTGGAGCCCAGACCAGCAGGACCCCATGTTCCAGTTGCTTCCGAGAGAAGGCAAAGGCTATAGACTAAAAAAGGTCCATAACTGGCTGGGTGTGGTGGTTCATGCCTGTAATCCCAGCACTTTGGGAGGCCAAGGCAGGTGGATCACTTGGGGCCAGGAATTTGAGGCCAGCCTGGCCAACATGGTGAAACCCCTCTCTACTAAAAATTCGAAAATTAGCTGTGTATGGAGGCACATGCCTGTAATCCCAGCTACTCGGGAGGCTGAGGCACCAGAATCACTTGAACCTGGCAGGCAGAGGTTACAGTGAGCCGAGATTGCACCACTGCACTCCAGCCTGGGCGACAAAGTGAGACTCCATCTCAAAAAAAGAAGAAAAGAAAAGAAAGGTCCATAACTAATAGCAAATGCACTTTGAATAGTGCAGAGCTACTCCTGTTCTACACCCCCTGCAAAGAAGCCACACTAGAGACAGTTCTGGGACAAGCTTTCTTGTCTAGCTGCTCACCACCACCCTAGGCAGACAGGGCAACAATGGGGCCCCTAGGTGTTTAAGAGGCTGGAGGACTAATAATAAAGTGGAAACAACACAAACGTCCCTCAGCTGATGAATGGGTAAACAAAGGCAGCACATCCATACAGTGGAATATTATTTGGAATGAAGTACCAGCACATGCTACAGCATGGATGAACATCATGGTAAGTGAAAGAGAGCAGCTGCAAGAGGCCACGTATCATATGATTCTATTTACATGAAATGTCCAGAGTAGGCACATGTGTAGAGCTGGAAAGCAGATGAGTGGTCCCCTGCAGCGGGGTGGGGCATGGGAATTGAATGCTACTGGTGCAGGGTTTCTTCTGGGGGCCAAAGATGTTCTAAATTAGATTATGGTGCTGGTCGTATAACCCTGAGAATACGCTACAGCCATTGATCTGTACTTGTCATATGGGTAGACTATACGGTATGTAGATTATATCTCAAAAAAGCTATTTTACAAAATAAAAAGATGAGATTGCCACTTTTATCTTCCTTCTATAGAGAGGGACAGGGAGAAGGCCAAGATCTCAGAAACAGCATTATACATTCTTGTTATTTACCACAAGGCCACTTAGGCCACTTCAGGAAGGTGACATTGTGTGTTTGTGTGAGTGTACTTGTCTACCCACAGGTTAGACAGCTTGAATCTGCCCTCTAATCACCATATTTATCATTTATTGCATCCCCGTTATGTAGTAAGCACTTTGCTTGTATTCCCTCAGTCATTCTTCACAATAGCCCCTTGAAGGAAACACTGTTATAATCCCCATTTTACAAATGAAGAAATGGAGCCTCTGAGAGGTCGAACGTAATATCTTACCCAGCGATGGGAAGACCATGAGTGCCGGCACTGGGATTGAAACACATGCAGTCTGTCTCCAGCCTTCCCTTTTAACCCTGACCCCAGGAGCCTTCATTTATGACAACCCAGGATCACAACCTCCCTGGAGCAGCAGGGTCCAAGCTTCCTGGAGGCTTGACACCCAGCAGTAAAAGCTGAACTCGCAGTAGGAAGATGTCTTTTTCTTCCCGAGAGGCCTTGGGCAACAACGAGATGGATTTCCTTTTAAATGACTGTCCACTGTTGTGTGTGATAGCTCTTTGGTTTTATCTAATCCTACTCAGTTCACGCTACTGCTGTCATTTGTCTCCTCCATCCCGATAGGGTGATGAACTGTCGTGCTCAGTGAGAAGCAGGAGCTGAGACAGGAAGGAGAGAAATGCATCAAAGTTGGCCTGAACTGAGAGAAGGGGAGGAGGGTGGCTTAATCAACCAGGGGCAAAGTCACAATCCTTCCTGCGTCACTTACCCTACCCTCCGAGTCCCACAAAGCATCCTCCAAGTACCTCTGGGAGAAAAGAGAAGCCAGAAGCCACCACTAGAGGGATGTCCCAGGAAGCTCACTACCCCATAGCAGGGCATACCGTGGGAACCCTTGACCAAGGCCTTCTTCCCAGGTTGACCCTGGGCTATTCCACCATCCACTCATTCACCAAGCGCCTTCCTAAACTCAGTCAGGACCTGGCACTCTCCCAGCTTCCCTAAAGGAGTCCATAAACCTAAGAGATCAGTTTTGGTGTTAGAAAGGGGACCATTTAGGTCCCATTGTTCCTCTGAAAGAAACCTAAACATGTCCACACCATCTGGGTCTTGCCCTGGCTGACCTGTCCTCAGAAACAGAGATGCTGAAAGACCCCAGGGTGTGCCCCTCCCCTGAACGCCACCTCCTTCCAAAGCCTGCCCATTTTACACTGAACTCAAACAAGTTTGCAGTTAGGCTCCCAAAACCCTGTGACTCATCCATTTTCTACCAGCCTGAAAAATGTTCGGCAGCAATTTATCAGCGTACCCAAGGGGAGGCAGCTGACAGCCAGGAGCCAGCACAGCCGAAACAAACAAGGGCAATGCTGTGAACCGCACTTCCAATTTTAATGTGAAATCTTGCCTCCTGAAGTCTGAATGCTTTTTCAAGTTCATCCAAATTCCAGTGTGTAGCCACATGCCCAAATCATTGCATTGGTGGGGATGATCCAAAATCCTTTGTCTAATTGCAAAATGGAAAATTTGGAAGTTTGAGTAATTTGATGTTTATAGGATACAGAGAGACTGGTCCTACCCAGCAGCAGGCACTGTGCTTGCAGGAGCAGTAAGGGCTGTATGGTCTTTTATTTTTGTAGACGAAGTTTTGCTCTTGTTTCCCAGGCTAGAGTGCAATGGCGCGATCTCAGCTCACTGCAAAGTCCGCCTCCCAGGTTCAAGCGATTCTCCTGCCTCAGCCTCCCAAATAGATGGGATTACAGGCATGTGCCACCATGCCTGGCTAATTTTTTGTATTTTTAGTAGAGATGGGGTTTCTCCATGTTGGTCAGGCTGCTCTTGGACTTCTGACCTCAGGTGATCTGCCTGCCTTGGCCTCTCAAAATGCTGGGATTACAGATGTGAACCACTGCGCCCATCCTCTGGTCTTTATTACCAAAGAGGCACCAGGGCCTGCTCAGATTTGGAAAAAATGGAAGTAGAACTAGGGTCATGAGATTGGAAACTGTTATTCTAAGTAAAGTAACTCAGGAATGGAAAGCCAAATATCGTATGTTTTCACTCATAAGTGGTAGCTAAGCTATGAGGATTCAAAGGCAAAAGAATGATACAATGGACTTTGGGGACTCGGGGGGAAAGGCTGGGAAGGTGGTAAGAAATAAAAGACTACAAACTGGGCTCAGTGTATACTGCTCGCGTGATGGGTGCACCAACATCTCACAAATCTCCACTAAAGAACTTACTCAGGTAACCAAATACCACTGGTTGCCCCAGAATCTATGGAAATAAAAAATAATCATAATAAAAAGAAAGAAAAACCAGGTTCAACCAAGAATTTCCATAAGTCTGAGTTCCTCCTGGACTTGACCTCTTTCAGCTCCTTTTTGAACAAAGTCCAGAGGACATCAGAGCATC
>NW_022436984.1:4745009-4787180 GCF_009761245.1 Sapajus apella
TGATGCTGCCCACAAATATTTAGTGAATTGTCCCACTCCAGTCTCCTCCCTTTTACTGAGTACCCACCATGCACCACACAATACAATCCTTCTAACAAGTCTTCAAGGTCTCTTCTATGACTTACATTCTCTGTACAAAGAAACTAAGGCTCAGAGAAGTTAAATGACTGGTTCATGAGGACCTAGCTCCTAAGTGCCAGGCAAGGATGTCACTCAATGTCTCATCCACAGCTCCACACTTCAGAACCAAATCTGCTCCTACCTCCACTCTCTCTCTGAGACCACCATCCTCTGGAGATCCCTTTTCTGTGAGAAGCCTATATCAATCAGCAAACTGTGACAAGGATCAGGTCCTACAGAAATGGCCACTGGAGGATGAGGTTGCCAACGTTTTTATAGGGTAAGCCCTATTTAATCCTGGTTGCAAATGCAAAAGAAGCACCAGATAAGGTTGGTTTTCTTGTTTTGTTTTGTTTTTGTGTGTGTATATAGTATATATACATCTAGTGGCCTCAAGAAACTAATAATCCATTTGAAAAAATTGGAAACTATGAATAATGCAATAATACTATCTTACTGATTTAGACAGTAAACACCAAAGGTAGGGAACAATATGATTTGTCACCCAAACTGGAACACTTTTAAAAATAAAGAAAGGCACTGCTCTTGGACAACAGGGGTAAACTCACACTAGCCAAGATGAACCAGGACTTAAGATCACCGTAGCTAGATGATCATAAGCCCTGAAGTTAGGCACATTCAGCTGTCAAGTGCATTACACAAGCGCTGAATTTTGCACAATGCCATTCCATCCCTCATGACAACAGCACTAATTGTAGATGTCATAGAGAAAGAATAATGAATACTGTTGCTATTTACATTAGTATAGTAACAATCCTTATAATAATTACAGCTTCTGTTTATTGGATTTTGCAGAAAATATGCTATGCTATTACAAACATCACCTCATGTGGTTTCTCACAGTGATAGGCAGTGGGCATTTTTAGACCCACTTTTCAGATAAGTAAAACAGATATGAAGAGGTTAGGATAAATGACATGGCCAAGATCACAGAAGTGAGTATTCCAACCCGGGACAGTCTGATTTTAAAGGATCTCATCTTAATTCCAAGCCACCAGTCTTCCCATTATTTCTTTTTACCTACGTTCCTCAAGGAACTTATGAAATCTAATATACAGAACCCATCTTTTACCATTCACAACTCAACTCCTGTCCTCTCCAGCAGTTTCTTTCTCTCCATTTTAACATCTGTCCCCCTCTTTAACTTCTGTCCTTTTCCCTTCAATTATCTCTGGAAATATTTTCTCTTCTAAATATTTCTTTCCCCATCTTTATTGCTGCTGCAAACTTCCAAAGATACCATTCTTGTCTGATAAGTCTAAGAGCCCCTTTATCAAGGCAAATGAAAGCTTAGGTTGCAAAATAAAATTTAAATAATAAACAGTTTTATCATTCAATAATGACATTGAGAGTACCCAGAAGCCCCCTTTCGGAATCCCCAGAAATCTTCATTTACCTCCTTATCTGTCTCTAATTAAACCAACTTTTCCCTGAGCACCAGCAAAAGACACACATTTCTCACTCAATTCTACCACCTTTGGGTGTCATTCCTTAGTTAGCAAGGTAGCCACATCACTTCCCAGTTTCCATTGCGCGTGTATAAGCTTTTCAGTTACAGTCTAGGTTAAAAGGCTATTATGGGCTGGCCGAGGCACCTGATCAAGATTTATCATGTTGTGTCCTCAGGGTAATATATAGCAGGTTACAAAATGGAGTTGTGGAGCCTAGCTTAATCAAAGAGCGAGACCAGGCTAGGCCAAGTGGCTGGAGCAAGTCAAAAGAAAACAGTTCAGGTCTGAAGTTGAGGACATTGCTATGTGCCAGAGGTGAAAATGCAGGTGGAAAAGGAAAGAGACAAAGGTGATCTTGAGAAGAGACTGGCTCCAGTGGAAACTGCTGTTTCTAAAAGGAGCAGGCTGGAAAATAGCCCAGCACCAACTATATTTATTAGTCAATAGGGACAACAGCTGAAAAGTATCAGGCTTAAGCTATTGCAGGGAAAGTTCGGGCTCATTAAGAGGAGAAAACTTGAATGGTAATGACCCTCCTGGACAACTTTCAAGTTTTAGCAAGGCTGTGAAAATGTTAATGAGATTGGATAATATTAGATGATCACAAGTTCACCTAGTCAGGCCCCCGACCCCGTCTTAATAGGCCTTCCCCTTATTAAAGGAACACAGAATGATAAGAAGACCCTATAATTGTTTTAAAGGCTACCAGAAAATTGTCCTCAGAGTTAAAGCCAACTAAGTGGGTTACAGAATAAAGGATCTAAGTCTGAATTTCTCATCAAAGCTATCCTACCTAGGTAGATTTTGGTCTTCTGAAGGTTTCTCTTCCCACTCCCTGGAGCCAGATCAAATCAATCCCATTCACCCTGCACTGTGTGTGCCTGGCTGATGTGAGCTGTCTTGGGGCTGACCCTGCAGAAGTACCAGAACCAGGGAGCTCTCAGGCCCTGGGGCCACACCGCAGGCTCAGGACAGGGCACGGCAAACATTCAGAAGCTGGATCGCATGGTGAGAGCACAGGCTGGAAAGCAGGCAAGCAGGCAGTGTCCGAGAACAGCATAGGCACACAAGACCAAGGCAAGGGGTGAGATACTGGCCTGGGAGAACCCAGGCACAGTCGAGCAGGGGAAAGCAGGGCAAAGCAGGGTTCAGAGACCAGGAGAGCAAAGGACTACAAATTCAGTTCTGACTCACTGGACATGCCTCGTCTTGAGGTGTGGCTGTTCCATGCCTGGGAGGGAGAGCAGGGGAGCTACACTGGGGTGCTGAAATTGCTTTCAGAATGAAATGGGTAGACGCAAAGGTCAGCTGCAAACTGTTTTCCATTCCAGAAAACATAAACAAATACATGAAAATGCATGTTATGATATTTGGCATAGGTGACCACACCTTTGGAACACCAGCTTATCTGAACCAAGTCCCATTGCCCAGGTGCCACATCAGCATAGAAGTTGGATGTCAAGAAGGATTCTCCTTCAATTAGGAAGCCATGCTTCCAGGGATTATGGCTTCTGGGTAAGGCTCCCATTCAATGGCTGTATGACAGACGCACCTGACAGCGTCAGGACATACCCTGAAAATGACCCTGTATGGAAGACACACCTGAATGTGTGTTCGGAGTTCTGAGCTAAGAAATCCGGGGGTGGACAACCCAGAGATTCATTCCTTACCTATGAGGAATAGCTGAGCCCTAGGCCTGTCCTGAGAAACTCGGCTGTACAGGCAATCAAGGCCCTAGGTTTGGGATTAAATGAAGGTTGCCAGGTGGAGGTTGTTAAGGGAAGGGTGCTAAGTGAAAATGCTAGATGAACAGCATGCTTTTTGCAAGTGGTTGTGATTCTCCTGCCCAGCCTGCTGCCACCAGGCCTCACTGTAAGTTGCCCTCCTTGCTAATAAAACTCTACATCTTATTCACTAGCTCTGGGTCTTTTCTTCAGTCTCTTGAACATGGTGCCATCCCTGTTGAGGTTAAATGGGGTCTGACACAACACCAACAAACTGGTGGTTTCAGATAAGAGCACCCCACGGGCTTCCTTAGTCATGTACAGTCCCACAACACAACACTGGTCCCCCATTCTGGGCAGAGTGAGCCTCAAGTAGCTCAGCCCCTACTGCAGCTACTCCCTCTGGTGGTCACCCCACAGCTCCCTAGGCACCGGACCCTCCTGCTGCTCCCAGGGAAGGCAAGGGCTGGACACTCAGGGAACTGCTTCGGCTTCCAGTAGTCCTGAATTTGGCCAGTTCCCCTGCAACCTGGCACCCAAACAGGTTGGCTTAGGCAAGCATGAGCCCTGCAAGCATCAGGATGCCTACTCAAAGGGATGCAGTGACACACGTTAATGTGCATGGGGCAAAATCAGAGCTGACCAAAAAGAGTTTAAATAAAACAGGTCAAAGAAAAGCAGAATATGCAGGGAAAACATTAACTCAAGTGCGTCCAGCCACCTGAAACTTGGACTATGATACTCAGCACCTTAGGTCAGGATGAAAAACCAAACCAAACACATCACCCTGAATAACAGGGAGAATAAGGTTATCAGATAAAAGATAGGACACCTGCTTAAGTTTCCATTTTAGATAGACAATAATTTTTTAGTGTGTCCCAAATATCACAAGTCATACTAAAATTATTTGTTGTTTGGTTGAAACTCCAGTTGAACTGGGCGTACTGTATTTTCATTTGCTAAATCAAACGTCCCTACTAGAATTAAGTGGTGTCCACTCCATTCCTAGACTCTAAGCACAGCCCTAAGTCCAGCGAAGGTCAGCTGCAAATGAATAATAGTTAGATGTTTGTATATGGAGAACAGTTTTCTTTAAAAACAAATCACTACTTTGCAGAGAGGAAGCTGAAGAGAAGTTATCTAAATTCAGGAATGACTTTATAAAGGAAACACCCTGTTCTGAGAGTCTCAGATGACATGGTTTCTCATCTCAGGCTTCATGACCTGTGCAAGTCACTTCATTTTTACATGAAATAGTTTGAGGATGGAACTAGGAAATCACTGTGTTCTATTAATCCCTAGTGTTGTGATTCTATTTAATTACAACTATGAGAATGGGGGGAAACTGCATTTGTGCTCTAGATCTTAGGAAAACAAAACTGGAAGATGCTTGTTTTAGCTTGAAAGATGAAAATACTTGATTTTCTGGCAGGTACAGAATATACATGGCTGGCCACCTTCTAAGAAAAGACGTCATAGGGCTGAGCCAGAAACACACTCAGAAAGGATAGAGGTAAAGCCATAAACTCAAGACTGTTGTTTGGCCTCAAGATATAAGGGCTGCCTCCCAAATATTCTGAGATTGATATGATGGAAGAGAAGAATGCCCCTCCCCAACATACCCCTATCTGAGACAATATCTCATTCCAAACGAATTGTTGCTGTGAAAATGCTTTCCGAAAATAAAACCCAGTGGATCCTAGTAAAGAGAATCTGTTTCAGATATGGTAAAGCTCAGTTAATCATGAAAGATACTGATAAGTCCTCCTGAAGGTCACACCAATAACCGGCAGAAGTCAAGTACATGGATCTGTGGCAATAATGAAGACAAATACCAAGTTTGTCATTAGAGCTATTTCTTCTCTACACATAGCGAGAGTGTTTTCCAAAGGATACTGATTCAGTCTAAACTTGAAAATCATTTGGGAACTACGAAAGTTGAAAAACTTACCTTTCTTTTCTAACATAAAAATAAGCAGGAAGGAAAGGGTAAAGACTGAGTTAACTCCAAAAATATAACATTACAAGTGTTTTGGGTTGGACCTGCCTCAAACAGTGCAATTTATCTCAGCAAAAACACATTTGTTACATTTACAGCAAAAAATAGTTAAACATTTCAAAGTGCACATGCTTATTTTGTTGAGAAAATTATACACATTTGTTTGATTAGCTTTGGTAAATATAATAACCAAGTCATCACTCAAGACTCAGACGGGGCTGCAAAATTGATTCAATGAAATGTCAAAATAAATCAGAGCTTAAAAATGCATGGTATGTAACTTTTAAAAATGAAAACCACATCTATCTCTGTCAGAGTTGTGAAGACTGTGCATTAAAATTATATCTAAAACGAATACAGTTTTGAAGGAAAAATATTGATTTAATTGACTCTTCCTGACTAGTGATTCAAATCATGATTTGAATCAATTTGATTTTAATCGAGCCCACCCTATCCAAAAGTCATTTATACATGCCTCGGAGTGCAAGATGTTATTTTCAGCAGCCTAGTCGTCTTCCTAGTTATAGGATGCTCAGTCTGATATGAAAAGAGCTGTGTTGCCCACGTTACATCATCAGGGCAGGGAGCAGAGGCTTCTACAAACTTACCTAGTTGCAGATAATCCCCGTCAGGCCAACCATGCACCAACTACAAGTAATAAGAGACTGACCAACAGTCTCAAGGATGCCAGGACCTGAAATCAGGCAGAGTCCTGGGTCAGTCAGTAGACTGCAGATGGTCCCGGCAACAGGGAAAAGGAATGCTTCCTGACCTACAGATAGCATACAACAAGCAGGCACTTGGCCTCAGACAGAGTCAAGGCAGCCTCAGGATCCAGAATGCAGACAGAAAGGCCAAATCACCACAAACGGTTCAAGTGTGACTCTTTTGTCTCTTGCAGAATTCTGAGATGCGGCAGGTCAGGAACAAGGCTGGCTTCAATCACCAGAGGCTGTAATAGTCACCAGGTCTCAGTCACAGATGGAGCTGAAAGCCAGAGATCAGGACAAGGCAGAGGCTTGGAGGAAACCAGTTTCTAGAACCAAAGGACTAGGGGGCTGACCTGAAGCTGAAAACATGAATTAGGTATTCAGGGCAATCATGCAAGGGTTGATCAGATGAACTAACTGTAACTTCTGCCTCTGCTGCCTGAGGGGTATTATCTACCTCGTAAAAACTTGTAAGTGTGTGGCATAAGTCTTGGCATATGGAAAGTGCTCAGTGTTAGTTGCTTATGATATTGATAATAAAAAGAAAGAAATAATAAAAAAGAAATCTACTACTACTATGAATAATAATAATAATGTAGCCTGCAAGGCTATCCAGTGGTCCAGTTTGCCCAGGATTGGAGGGCTTCCCAGGATATGGGGATATGCTATCACTAGAAAGAGCCAGGCAAACTGGAATGGTTGACAATTCTGTCCCTGCCATATACCCAGCCTGATCAACAGGGCATGGGTTGGGTCAGAACCTGCAGGTGGCCTTAAGTGCCTTTAGCTGTGGGGATCAGAGGAGGGTGGAAGCAGGGAGCCAAGCACCACACCTGCTTGGAGGTAGAACTGAGTTTTTGTTGTATGAGGATCATGGTCTGGCTTTTCCCTTCAAGGCACCTGGTGAAAGGAATGTAGTGCATTGATAATCATTAACGGGCTGTCTGGTCTAATGGTCTAATCGTTTCCTCCCATTAGTTCCAGTTAATAAGCAAATGGAACAAGGAGGGAGGAGGAGGAGGGTGAGGAAGCAGGTCCTGGCTGTGACTGGGTTTACTGAGTTTCAGCTGATCTCAAAGATCTCATACTTCACCCAGTCTTAACCTCCACCCTATGACCCACTGAGTGAGTCTGGCACAAGGCAAGCACTCAATCTATATGCACAGTATCCGAAGAAGTTGAGCGGTGGGGTTGGGATTAGATCTGCCGCCTCTCTGGATGTGTCTCTGGAAAGGTGTAGATGCCTGGCTAGGAATTACCGTGATGAAGCCATGGTTCAGTGGGCAGGAACTGCTGCCCTGTGCTAGGCAGCCCAAGGTCCAAGTCCTTCCATACGTATGATCTGAGGACAGGGCAGTTACACAACCTTGTATTCTTCTCCCGCTCATGCTGCTGCTGTGGAGTCTCAAAACAGTGAAAGCAAGGAGAAGCTAGAGAAGTCCTGGTGAAAGGCTGGGTACTTGGGGAGCTGCTGGGGATCCCACAGTTTCCTCAGGGACTTAGGGGTGGATTTAGGAACATGATATCTAGAGGTTGCTTGTATATAGCCCAGTAGGGGAGAAACAGCACTGGATTCAAAGTCAGAACCTGGATGTTTATCTCAGTTCAGCCATTCCACAAATGCAGCCTCAGCTAACACACACTGAACAGGCATTGGGACCGGCCACTGTGTGGGATACTTCCTCCAATTTTATCCTTTTATCCTCAACACGATACATTATTATCCCCCATTTTATTGATAAGGAAACAGTCTCAAAGAGGTGGAAACTGAGGGTAAAAGAGGTAAGCTGGTCAAGACAACACACTACAGACATAGTTCGGTGTATTGGCTGAAGCTCAAAGAAGCAATGCTGGAATATTGAAGACATAGGTCAGGACAGGGAGTGGGAACATGTACTGAACTAATGGTGGCTGATTCAAGAAACAAAGAATCTTAGGGCCAGAGGAAGAGCCTTCTTTGGACCAGGCAGCCAGCACAGCATGTAAAGCATTACAATTGATGTGTCTAACTCCAGATGTTTATAAAGGACTTCAATGCCCTGAGCTGATGGCTCAGCTTGCCTGGGCCATGGGGTGGGGCTATATTCTTGGAAACATTGCTAAGGGGAAGCATGGGTGCAAACATCTCAAGCAAGACTGGAATAATGGCTCTCTCTGCTCCTTGGTAGCTGAGCAGCCTAATGCAAGTCATTTAACCTTCCTGAACCTCAGTCTCTTCATCTAACCTGGCTCACTCATAGCTGGTGTGAGGATTAAAGGTAATGTGTGTGGCCAGGTGCAGTGGCTTCATTACTATAATCAACACTTTGGGAGGCCAAGACAGGTAGACTGTCTGAGGTCAGGAGTTCAATACCAGCCTGGCCAACAAGATGAAACCCCATCTCTACCAAAAATACAAAACTTAGCCAGGCATGGTAGCATGCACCCGTAATCCCAGCTACTCAGGAGGTTGAGGTAGGAGAATTGCTTGAACCTGGGAGGTGGAGGCTGCAGTAAGTGCTGAGATTGTGCCATTGCATTCCAGCCAGGAAGACAGAGCAAGACTCCGTCTCAAAAAAGAAAAAGAAAAGGAATATGTGTACGTGGTGATACACTTTGCACTGTATAGGATACAGTGTAGTACTCCATTTAGGGGAACATCATTCGAGCACATTTGCTAAGCTGCCAGGTAAGCCAAACAAAAGCTATTTGACTCCCCCATTAGTGGCATTTAACCATAACAGACTACTTTGTCTAACTAGAAATCTGACTCAAAATCTCCATGCCCTACTCCCTCATCTTCCAGTCCTTCAGAAAGGTGGGCTGGGATCTCCTTGGTATATTTACTACCAGGGACATTGGGACACCCCAGGGCTCTCAGGACAATGAGAAGGGCCTCCAGAGAGAGGGAAGAATTGGTGCTAAAGCACGACCTTCAGGGCCTCAAAAAGATGCTTCCAAGAACGGCTACAGAAGAGTTCAACTCCAAGTCAATGACAACAGGGAAGGTTAATCACAGGAAGGCACAGGGCCATGGGGCAGGAGGCACATGGGGTAGGCAGGGAAGTCAGCTTCTGCCACACCCAGGCCTGGGCACTGATGTGCTTCATGCCATGGCACCTGGGAAAACTCAGTCCCAGACTGACTTCCACCATCTCTATCACCTGGTCCCCTTCCTGTGTATCTTCCTCCGCCTCGGGGGCTCATGAGACGTCTCTTCATTTCCTTTTGGTGCACTACTGGGACCCCTCAGCTCCTCTGTGCTTTCTTGAACCGATGCTCATTTCTTTTCCACATGTGACACGTGCTCTGCCACCATCACCTCCTATATATGAGTCCATTTTCAAACTGCTATGAAGAAATACCAGACACTGGGTAATATAAAGAAAAAGGTTTAATGGACTCACAGTTCCACATGGCTGGGGAGGCCTCACTCAATCACGGCAGAAAGGCGAAGGAGGAGCAAAGACACAACTTACATGCAGGCGGGCAAGACAGCATATGCAGGAAAACCACGCTTTATCATACCATCAGATTTCACAAGACTTATTTACTATCATGAGAACAACATGGGAAAACCTGCCCCATGATTCAATGACCTCTCACCGGTTCCCTCCCATGACATGTGGGTAGTATGGGAGCTACAATTCAAGATGAGATTTGGGTGGAGACAGAGCCAAACCATATCATTTCCCCACCCTGGCTATCAGGTCTTCCCCATATCCTAGGATCTCTGGACTTGAGCTACACACTACTCTGGACTAAAGCTTGGTTGTCAGGCACATAGAGCTGCTAGCACTTCAACTTGCTGCTACCCTCTAACAAGTCACTGCCTTTAATTACACAAGTCAGCACGGGTCCCCAGCCTTGGGATCACCCTGCTGAGCAGATCCCTGCAGTGCCTGGTCTCAGCCATGGTCCTCATCACGAGGCTGTATAGCTTATAGCTCCCTGGGCCCCTGACCTTTTCCTTTCCCTCTCCCTCCAGGCATTTCTACTGCAGAAGGATGTGACCTTGAGCAAGTAACTTCATCCTTCTGGATCTCGGTTTTCGCAACCATAAAGATAGAAGTCATATGAATGATATGAGCAGTTTTTCAACCTTTCAGTGTGGAAAAAAAAAAACCATAAAAGAGTGTACTTTTACATACTTTAACTAAGAAAATGCATGAAGATAAAGAGGCCCTGTGAACTTAGTAATATCTTCAAATAAATGTATATTTCATTTATTACAACCCCATCATTTGAAAAGTAGTACACATATAAGTGAGATTTATTATTTAGTCCTCCTATACCTGAGCAATGATTGGTGCACTATGGACTCCTGGACCCAGGGTAATAATTCCACCACTCCCCCATTGGTTCACAGACTGCAGGTTGCTGAGCAGCAGATCAGACAACCTCCAAGGGCCTTTTCAAGGTCATCAATTCAACAAAGATTTACCAAGCACCTGCTAGGATGGATACATTCTAATTAGGGAGACAGATAAAATCCAAGAGAACAAATTTTAAAGTAACCAATTAATTATTTTAACTGGCAAAAACCCAAGAGCCGTCTAAAAAATGAGGCAGCATGGGGAATGTGGCCTTTTAGATAGAATGGTAGAAGCCTTCCTTCGGGTAGTAATATTTGACTGTATGACCCAGACGATGACAAGGCATCAGCCATAAGAAAGGGATGGGTGGGGAGAAGAAGGCAAAAAGCATTCCAGGCAGAAGACACAACTTCACAAAGGCTCTGAGAAGGGTGCCAGTGTGGGCTGTTGAAGGATCTTTATGACTGAGAATGAACACGTAGAGGGGCAAATTATGAAGGGAAAAACAGCAATTCTGTCTGGAAGTATTAAGTTTAGGAGTATGCCCGACATCTAAGTGGGAATGTTGACACAGCTGAATATAAGTGGAGGCTAAAATTCACAGATAACTGTGCTAGAAATATACATTTAGGAGTCAATGGAGAGAAGATATTCAAGATTCTGAAAAGTAGGGCTATCTATTGAGGTGAGGGCAGATGACAGGAGGGGAAGGGAGGGAAAGGGAGGGGAGAGGAGGAGGGTAGGGGAGGGGAGGGAAGACCTGTAGACCAAGTCCTTAGAAACACCACCACTGACTTGGGGAAAGAAGGAAAGGGACTGGGAGAAGCCAAAGAAAGAAGAAAACCAGAAAAGAGGAAAACCAGGACCTGGTGAAGCCATAAAAGCCAAAACAGAAAAGAATTCAAGGAAGAGGGAGCAGCCAACTGTGTGGAATGTTACTGAGAAACGGAGAAGGTCAGATTCAGACAAAAACACAGCCATCGGATTTGGCAATACAGATGATGCTATAGTCAGAGTGTTTGTGTCCCCTCCAAATCCATATTTTGAAACCTAAACCCCAATGTGATGGCATTTGAAGGTACAGCCTCTGGGAGGTGATAAGGTCATGATGGTGGATCCCTTATGGATAGATTAGTGCCTGTATAAAAGAGACTCCAGAGAGCTCCCTTTTCTGCAATGTGAGGACACAGCAGAAAGACAGCAGTCTGTGAACCAGAGTGTAGACCTCCAACCAGAGACAGAACCCACTGGCATTTTGATCTAGGACTTCCCAGCCTCTAGAACTGTAAGAAATACAGTTGTTGTTAGGGTTAAGCCACCCAGTCTATGGTGTTCTGTTACAGCAGCCCAAACAGACTCAGAGAAAAAGGAGGGCCATAGGTGTAACGATTGCAGCAGAAGCCATTGGAGTGGGATGAAGAGAGACTGAAAGGTAAGGAACATGATGGGACATGATGTGTTGGCAACCCCTTCTAGAAGTCAGGCTATCAAGAGAAAGAATAAAAAATGGGCAGAAGATGGAAGAACAGGGTGGAGTATTATTCAGCAAGTACTCTGTCTCCCTCAATCTCCATGGGAGGTGTATATGTCCCATCTCACTGATGTTAAGTTTGGCCAATGGGATGTGCAGACATAACCTGAGCAGGGGTTTGAAATGTGCTTGCTCCATTGGGCTTGCTTTCATGGTCCTTCCTTTCTTTGTGAGAACATGTCTTGGGTGGCCTCTGGATGAAGGAGAATGAGTGATGTGTAGCACAGGCTTGGGACACAACTCACAACTTGGAGCCCAGCTTAGATCTGTGAAACTCTAGCCAACTCACAAGCCTGTAAGCAAAAACATATGCTAGTTGTATGCCACTAAGACACTGGGGATACTGGTTGTATAGCATTATTGTGGATATAGCTGACTAATACAAGGGAAAATATGCAGTCAGGTGGGGTTATGTTTAGGATGGGTGATGCTAGAGTATGTGTGTACACCAGTGGGAATGACATACTGGGAAGAGGATTTTTATGGCCAAAGGGATGACATAGCTTTGGCAGGGCAATGTCCATGAGAAGAGCAAGAGGGTATAAGGTCCCGAGGATGAGGGGAGGGACTGACTTTAGATACGAGGAGGGGTGCATCCTCAACTGGAACAAGATGAGGAATAGCAGATGCAAATACAAGAAGGTTTAAAGGTTTGGTAAGGAAAGATGAGCAGCTTAGATTGGATGACTAATTTCTCAGTGAATGATGAAGCAAGACCATCACTGGAGAATGTCTTTAGCTTGGGAAGGAGGTGTCTTGTTGCCTGCTGCTTGCCTTTCCTTAAATGCCTTTCCAATTTTTTCTGCAGATCTGAAGACTAAGCCCTTTCTTCTCTTTGAAATGGTAGCTTACCATGACCCTTCTTCTTCCTACAGCATTTGCAATCTCAACCCGAGTGGGATCTGATTAGCAAGTCTCATTGTTTGAAGCAGGACTTAAGCATGCTTTCCCTTCTGCTGCACTTGAGCTTGATGAGACATTCGGATCATGTTTGTTTTCTTCTTTTGAGTCCCCCACAATACCAATGACATAGTGATGATCACGCTGAGGAGGCTTAATAATTACTTGTTAACTGGCTCAAAAAGAAAAGTATATGATTGTCACTGTTTCCTCTTATAGACTAGCTGACTTGGGTCGAAGCAAATCAGGCAAGACCAGCTGTTAAGGGGTTAGACAGCAGAACTATTGTTTCTGGAGACAGACAAGTTTTCTGGTTTGGGTTTATTTTTTTCTCACTTCTTATGCCAACTGAAGCTTGGTCCATTTTCTTTTCTTCACTTCTTCAAGAATTTTTCATCAATCCTGCCTTGGATATACTGACATCTTCCCTAAGAAAGCAGAGGGTTATTTTTTAGATGTTCTTTAATGCCATTGCTTAGAGGGCTTTCTGTTTTATTTTTAATGAAACAAAAAGTGCCAGATCTGACAGGTAACGCTAGAGAGCCCATATTTCGTGCAAGGGATCCCAGAAATACCAAGTAGCTGTCGTGCTCGCTTCAAAGCTACTATGCAGACCTTGTTTATACCTGAAAAAGAGCAGAGGGAGCTTGTTCTCAAAGGCCTCCCCAGCCTCAGTCAGACTGGCTGAATGGACCTTAGAGTCTCAGTCTGACAGTTTCAAAAGGTTCTGTGTGCCACCTTCAACACTTACCGAAGTTACATGCAGAGGAAACAGAACTGGTCCAGAGAACTCTGTTTCCTGGCAACTGGACCACCATGGGCAAACTTGTAAGGCAGGGGTGGGTGTCCACTCCTCCATCCCCTCAAGGGCTCTGATCCACCCTCCCAAGTTCCCATGATTTCTAGACACCAAAATTATCAGGCTAACCCACCCCTCCTCTACTGATAGAGCAAAGTGTCCCTCAAGAAAGTTCTCAGTTCACAGCCAGCCTGGGTGAATGCCACCTCTTCTGAGGGCCCCAGACCACCT
Organism: Sapajus apella; assembly: GCF_009761245.1. Lineage (NCBI taxonomy): Eukaryota > Metazoa > Chordata > Mammalia > Primates > Cebidae > Sapajus > Sapajus apella. The sequence goes on from NW_022436984.1 coordinate 4,758,791, forward strand.
TACTCTCACCTTCTAGCCAAGCACTGATGATGACACTAGCTACTTCCCTCACTGCTCTCGGAGCTCACTGGGACTGGGGCTGTGTCTAATTCACCTGTATTTCCTTCTCTAGCCAGGCACATGTGGATGGCCAATGAATGGCTTGTTAGACTCTAACAGCACAGATAGACAGCACATCCGACCCACGTGGAGAAAGCTCCAGCTCTGCTTGCAACTGCCTAAGCAGTCCCTTCAATTTTTTTTTTTTTTTTTTTTTTTTGACACTAAGGTTTGGTCTTGTTGCCCAGGCTGGAGTACAATGGCATGGTCTCGGCTCACTGCAACCTCTGCCTCCTGGGTTCAAGTGATTCTCCTGCTTCAGCCTTCTGAGAAGCTGGGATTACAAGTGCCCACCACCACACCCAGCTAATTTTTGCATTTTTAGTAGAGACAGGGTTTCTCTATGTTGGCCAGGCTGGCCTCTAACTCCTAACCGCAGATGATCTGCCCGCCTCGGCCTCCCAAAGTGCGGGGATTACAGGCATGAGACACCACACCCAGCTGGCAGTCTCTCCATCTTTAAGGGACTTTTTCCTCATCTGTGAGGAGAACATTAAAAATATCTACTTCCTGGCACTGGGAGAAGAGAAGTAAGTAATGCACGTTTTATAAACTGGTCAGTGTTTCACAAAGTCAGTATTAATTCACATTTAAGTTTTAGAGGCTGTATTACCCTCTCAAAAATATTTTTAAACAGACCCTCTGATGTGTCCTTTTCCTCTTTTTTGAAGGGCAGTGACTTCCTCTTTCAGCAGTGAACGTATTTCAGGCATGAGTGAAAGAAACTGGGTTTGCTTTGACTGGGGTAGGTAATCAACCCTTAATGACAGAATATGGACCAGAAGTCAGCAAACTATGGCCTGAGGCCTAAATCCTACCCACTACCCATTTCTGCAGGACAGGTAAGTTAGAAGGGCTTTTGCATTTTTAAATGGTTGAAAAAAAAAAAGAATATTTTGTGATACATAAAAATTATATGAAATTCAAATTACAGTATCTATAAATAAAGTTTTATTGGAACACAGCCATGCTCATTTGTTTAAGCATCATCTGTGGATGCTTTTGTGCCACACCAGGAGAGCTGAGTATTTGTGACAGAGACCATATGGGCTGTAAAGCTAAAAATATTTACTAATTCATTTTTTAACAGAAAATTTTGCCAACTCCTGATAGAGACCATCTCTGTACTTGACCCAAGGCTACTCTTGTTAAAGGATCTAAAATTAGTTAAAATGTTATTCTGGGATTTCCACTTTAGTCCATCTAGGCTGTTGTAATAAAATACTATAAACTAGGTAGCTGACAAATAACAAATTTGTTTCTCACAGTTCTGGAACCTCTAGAGGAGACGCCACACCCCCTCTGGAACTTGGGAAGTCCTAGATCAAAGCACCAGCACATTTGGTGTATGGTGAGGGTCCACTCTCTGGTTCATAGACAGCCATCTTCTCACTGTTGCCTCACAGGGTGGAAGGGATAAGAGAATCATCTGGGGTCTTGTGATGGTTAATACTGAGTATCAATTGGATTGAAGGATGCAAAGTATTGTTCCTAGATGTGTCTGTGAGGGTGTTGCCAAGGTGATTAACATTTGAGTCAGTGGACTGGGAGAGGCAGGCCCACTCTCAATGCAGGTGGGCACCATCCAATCAGCTGCCAGTGCAGCTACAGAATAAAGCAGACAGAAGAAGGTAGAAGGAGCTGACTTGCTGAGTCTTCCAGCCTTCATATTTCTGCTGTGCTGGCTTCCTGCCCTCAAACCTGAAGAACTGCCCTAAGTTCTTCAGCTTTGGGAGTCTTGGACTTACACCAGTGGTTTGCCTGTAGCTCTCAGGCCTTCAACCATTGACAAGGCTGCACTGTTGCCTTCTCTACTTTTGATGTTTTGAGACTCTGACTGGCTTCCTTGCTCCTCTGCTTGCAGATGGCCTATTGTGGAACTTTGCTTTGTTATCATGTGAGTCAATTTTCCTTAATAAATTCCCCTTCCTATATACATATGTCCTATTAGTTCTGTCCCTTTAAATAACTCTGACTAATACAGATCTCTTTTATAAAGGCACTAATCTATTCATGAGGGTTCCATCCTCATGACTCATCACCTACCAGAGGCCCTAACTCCTAAATTATCACAGTTGGGGTTAATTTCAGTATAATAATTTTGTGGAGACACAAACATTCAATCTACAGCAGAGATACAGAGACAAAACAAATCATATTCAGGAGAACAACCAGGAGCATGCTGGGACTCAGATATGTGTCATTGGAAGAATGGGTTAATAATTCCAGAGTGCCTTCAATTATCCAAAGAGCTGTCATGATGAAAGGAGATAAGGCTCCTTCTCTATGGCTTCAAAAAGTAGACCTGGGAATGGAGACCCATTTCAGTCAATATAAGGAAGCCTCCTCAGCTGTCTGACCTGTCTCAGGGGATGAGTTCCCTGTCACTACATGTATTCAAAGGAACAAATGTACAATGTAGTGAATATAAAAGTCGGTGATCAATGACAAAATGACCATTGAGTCAGTGACATGGGTACCTTTTAGTAGGTTGGTGCAAAAGTAATTGTGGTTTGGCCCATTACGTTTAATGGCAAAAATTGCAATTACTTTTGGACCAATCTAATAGATTTCTCATTTTGCAAAGACCTCCTTAACTACACAAGGAAAATTCACAAGGATAGGCTCCTGCATGCCATGTGTGTACAATGTGATTCTAACACAGTTTACTGAAACAGAAGTGGCTCCTATCTGAGACTGGTTCCTTCAGGGTTCTTTACCTAAGAACTTGAGAGCAGATCAGGGTGCGAATGAGGGAGAGGACAGGGTGCTCCATGTATGGTTGAAACCATAACATCTCTGCTCACCATGTGGACTCTGGAGCAGGGAAGTCTGGCTTGCTAGGAAAGAAGCATAAAGCAAATTTATGGAGAGAAGGAGGGGGATGGGATGAAGAAAGAGTTCATCCTTGGCTCCCAATAGCCTTGTAGTCCCTGGCTGCAACCTCTTCATGAGGCCTGGTTTTCCACGATCACACTTCTGGGTTACTACAGAATAGTCTCAGTTTGCAGAAGCTAGCTTGAGACAGATTCACTTACGGCTCAAACAACTTGAAGTAATGTCATTATGGAGGAATGAGACTCAGGTCTTGACAATCTGACCAGTGTCCTCAGTCTCTTTCAGCCTTGGGAATCTAAGATTTTATTAGCCATCTAGAGGAGATGCCACACCCCCTTGAGAAGCAGTGTCTGGGGAGCCTGGGACTGCACATCCACAGCACAGACCACTGGCACGGCATGTCAACTTGCACACATCACACTTGCTTCCCTCCTCTTTAGGAAGATAATGTGAATCTATCATGCCACGCTGTTGTGAAGAATAATGAATAGCACCGTTAACAAATGACAAGTGCTACGTTTCTTATTATTATCTATCATGTATACATCACTTTATTTCTGTAGCATCCAGAAGGTACTGAATGTGAATAGACTGAAAGCACTTTTGCAGACTTGCAGTCTCCTATAAAGAAAAACATCTGTGAGCATGGAACAGTAGAGCTGCCAGGTTCTTCCAAGTCCTACACTGAAGTACCCCAAGCAGGACCTGACAGGCCCTTCTCAATCATCCTGATTCACTGGAAAGCAATTAAATCCAGGTGATCCACATTCATTTTAGTGCAATAAGATCTACCCTAGCTTCAAGCTTTGACCTGGCACCATTTGGAGGCCATAACTGTTTGTGTGATCAGAGAACTGCAGGAAACAGACATGGCCAGTATGTGGCCAGAGGCTCTTGATCACTCTTTTTGCTCCAGCAATAGGATAGCTTTGGGCCTCCCTTGATCCAGTTTATTATACATGCCAGACTTCACCACTCACCAAGTATCTCTCAGCTGCTTCTCTCCTCTCCCTATTTTCCACATGGAGAAAGGAAATGCATTATTCAGTAATTTTCCCAAAGAACATGAGGCCGGTCTTGAGATTGGAAGGCCTAGGCTGTTTCTGGCCCATACAGACACTCACTGTAAGGGGAATGCCAGATGAGGGGTAGGGAATAGAGTAGGAGAAACTGAGCTCTGGACCCATTGCTGCCCCAATGACATTGGGATCCAGGCAGGTCATCTTCCTTCCCTGGCCACGTAACTCCTCTATCCAATGAGCAGATTTGAACAGGTGCCAGGTTACAGCCACAAGACAGGAATATCAAGATTAAAACCAGGAAGAGGCTAGAAGTTGACACCCAAGAATAACCACAGAAATGTCAAGTCTGGAGTGGAGTCAATAAACATATTCTAGCCGAGCACTAACAGTGCCAATGATGAGCTGAGTTAAAGAGGTACCAGAAGCGGAGTCAAGTCATGAAGCAACAGTGAGAGTGGAAAAAGTAAAAAAAGGTGGCAACAATCCAGAGGAGACAACACAGAGGTGAATTAATCTTGATAGAGATTTGTTGTTGGATATCTCAACATCACTAACACAAAGACAACATGGGGTGACCAGCAGGATCCCACCCAGCTCTCACAGTCTATGAATTTCAACCTTGCTCCAGTTGTGCTAGCAAATGTGCATCAGCCCTGACAAAGGAGCAATTGCAAGCTAAGTATCTGACATAGTGTGAATTCTGTATTAAGCCACTTCTTTCCCACTTAGTAATAATTGGAGACAGAAGAAATCATCCCAGAAAGGGGCATATGCTAGTCTCCATCTCCATTTAATAAAAACAATCCCTGTCTTGACTTTCTACTTTTTACTTACCCTTAAGATGTTCTTGGTCCTAAAAAAAAAAAGTGACTTCCTACTCATCAGGACACCAGATCACTAAAAAAGGATATACTGTATTCAACAAATCAATTCCTTTCCCTAGAAAAAGTTCTAAAGTATCTATTAGGCACATGACAAGAAAAGTTTCTCTACCTTTTTGTGCCTAGTTTTCTCATTTGTAAAATCTGAGAAATGGTACCTGTATTAGCTTTCCATCACTACTACAGCAAATCCCCCCAAACTCAGTAGCTTAAAGCAAGACAAATTTATCATCCTACCTAGATTAGAAGTCCAATATGGCACTCCCTGAGCTAAAATCAAGGTGTCAGCAGGGGTGCATTCCTTCTAGAGGTTCTTAGGAGAGATTCTGTTTCCTTCTCTTTTCCAGCTTCTAGGTTTGACCACATTCCTTGGCTCATGGCCTTTTTCCCTCATCTCCATCTTCAAAGCCAGCAACAATGGGTCGAGTCATTCTAACACAGAATCACTGACTTCTTCTTCTGCCTCCTTCTTCCACTTTTAAGGACTGTTGTGATTACACCAGACTCACCTGGGTAGTCCAGGATACTCTCCTTATTTTAAGGTCAGCTAACTAGCAACTTAATTCCACCTGCAACCTTAACGTCCTCTTGTCATGTAGCCTAACATATTCAGTTTCTGGGACTTAGGATGTGCACAACTTTAGGAGGACATTATTCTACCTATTACAGTAAATATCTTCTCACAGTGGCTAGGAAAGATTTTCCCCTACTAGCTAAGCGTATGGCCCTGGTTAAGTCTCTTATCACTTCAGTTTCCTCCTATGAAGTTGAGGGCTTTAATCTAAGGCAGTCTTTAAGATGTATAACTTTAAGAAGATAAAACAGACTCATTAAAAGATTAGCCTCTGTCTTGTGCATTACAATCTTCAAAGCACTTGTCCATGCCTTGTCTTATTTGATGCCTGCACCAATCCTGAGAAATACATAGGGAAGATGTTGCCATTATCTTCATTTTCTAGAAGTGTAATCTGACAATAAGAAGGTAAAATCATGTGTTCACAATCACACAATTAAAATACGACAGTCCTTGTTTAGTATTGGAGTCTTCTGATAATACATGCCCTACATGAAAACCTTTTCTGAATACCTTGGAAATGTACATAGGGGGAAGATGGTAACCACCAACACACTACTACTAGCACTACCACCACCATCCAGGCACACCACAACTCATCTAAGTGAAGAGGCACAGCAATGGCAGATGCTGATCCCTGAAGCATCTCAGGGATCTAGGTCCATTCCATAACTCAGGAATCTAGGTCCCCATTTAACTTTGGATTCTCATCCTCTAATTGTATCCCATTAAAAGTGCCCTCCTACAACCATATTCCTCCTTCCTTGCTTTGAGACTGCACGTCATCAGCATAGTCCTCATTCTAAATAAAGGAAAAATAGTCATGATCCTCTAGCTGGGGAGAGGGAGAGGGTCTCTGTACAGTGGCCGGTGGTCTCAAGGCACTCCTGCTTGTGTGAGATAGGATAACTAGATATAGTGATGAAAGCTTCTTCCCATCATCCTAAGTTCAATAGAAGGGGAAATATAAATGATGGAGACATTTTCTAGGAAACAAGGAAGTAGAAAAGAGCTAAAGATTACCTGAAAGTCTTTGAGACACAGGGGACATTTGTTATCTTTTGGCTCTTGGCATCTCGCTACGTCTCAATGCCTTTTGGGGAATAATCCCCTCTCCCCACTCTCAGACCATGTGCTTGCTCCATCCTCCACTCTCCACTCCAAGGTCAGAGAATTAATTCTTTCCACAAGTATTTATTGAGCACCTAGTTGTGTGCTAGGCACAAGAGATATGAAGGCAAGGCAGACAAGGCCCCTGCAGTCATGGAGCTACCAAATAAAAAAATGGGCAAAAAATAAATTTTTGAACGAAATACTTTTGAGAGTGTTATGGCCTGTAAGAAAATAAAATAGGGTTTTTGCTACAGAGAAGGACCAGGGATATTATTATCTAGACTTTTCAGTTATGTTCACTAATTCTTCTCTTGTTTAAGCCTGTCTGGGTCAGACTTCCTGTTGTTCACACCCAACAGGCTTCCTGTACTGGCTTCCTAACACAGGTGTCCTTTGCTCCACTGATGCTGTAGCTCCCTGTCCTGTTTGTAGAGCAAGATTGTACTGTCTGGCCAAGACTTTTGTGTCATGGGAAATGGACAGATGGGAGAGAACCCAGAACTGGCACTCAGAACCTCAGCTTCTAGTTCAAGCTCAGCACTAACTAGCTGAGTACCTTCCACCCAGGCTGGAGCATTTACTAACTGCTGAAATGGGGACATTTTCCCAGTTAATCTCCATGATCTGTTCCATCTCCACCATTTTGTGCCCTATCCTCTATGTGATCAGAGCTTCTCAGACTTACATTATAATTGGGAACTATAATCACATGCTGGCTTCAATCACATACTACGTCTCTATTAAAAAGCTACAAAACAAGCATTTAACAGTTGATCCAGATCTATACATATTATCAGGGGAAATCCAAACTGCATACTCAGCAAACGCACTGCATTCTGCAAACAAACACTCCAGTGCTAATAAAGGTTAGTGATTCAAGATGATGCAGACTTTACCTGCAAAACTCACTGTGGGCTCTAAGGAGTTCTACCTCTATTCTTTATGGCTTATTAGGGAGGAAAGCCTTTGGGCAATTTCATTTGGTTGGAATAGAAGCATTTATATACTTTTCTGTAGGTGGAGGACAAGGGGATGTGCATCATCTTCTGACATGACTGTCTCAGTGGCTATGTCAGAATCCTATTAATATAATAATCCCTTTAAACCACCATGCCATGAATGTACCAATGCAACAATCTTGCATGATCTGCACATGTACCCCAGAATCTAAAGTATGATAAAAAATTAGATTCATGTGGTTCAAAATAAAAAAGGCATACAATGAAACATTTCCCTTCTATCCTTGCCTATCCCCAGTTCACGTCACAACCCTTAAGGGAACTCATTGTTAGTTTGTTGTATTATCTTTCCAGAATTTCTTATGTATATAGATGTAAGTATAAATGTGGTTGACCCTTGAGCAATGTGGAAGTTAGGGGCATCAACCTCCTTCCCAGTTGAAAATCTGCACATAACTTTTGACTTCCCCAGAATTTAACTACTTGATAGCCTATTGTTCACCAGAAGCCTTATCAATAACATAAACAGCGATTAACACATATTTTGTAATCAAATATATGTTTTATACGTTATATGTATTATATACTGTATACTTACAATTAGTAAGCTAGAGAAGAGAAAATGCTACTAAGAAAATCATAAAATATATTTACTATTCAGTAAGTGGAAGAGCATTATCATCGAGTTCTTCATCCTCATCATCACATAGTGTAGGCTGAGGAGGAAGGGGGAGAGGAGGGGTTGGTCTTGCTGTCTCAGGGGTGGCAGAGGCAGAAGAAAATCTGTATGTAAGTGAATCTGCATAGTTCAAACCCATATTGTTCAAGGGTCAGATGATGTCCAAGGTTCAAAGATGTTAAGTACATCTTTCAGCAAATTTAGGGCAATTCATATTTCTTTTTCTGTGCATTGCCTATTTATATCCTTTGCGTATTGTTTTCTATTAGATTGAAATTCATTTTTTATTGACTCTTTGGAACTCTTTATTTAAGTTGATTAGGTCTTTGTCATGTGTCTTTTCAGTTTACTTACGTAGATTCTTTTTGCTACTTAGATGATTTTTTCCTCCAATTTTTATCTAGTCAGATATATCAGATTTTTATGTTATGGTTTCAAGGTTTAAGTCTTGGCTAGAGAGGCAACCTGTGTGTTTTCTTCCTGTACTTTTATAGTCTTCCTTTTGCCTTTACATTTCATTTTCATTTTGAATCCTATATTGTTGTATATATGGTGTGAGGTATGGATCCAATTTTATTTTCCCCCACAGGGCTATCAGATATCCATATCCCTGTTGAACGTATTTAATCTTTTCCCCATGACTTAAGATGTTACCTTTATCAAATACTAAATATGAATTTATGTCTATTTCTGGACTAACCACTTGGTTCCTTTTAACGACATGTGCATGTCTCTGTAGCACACAGTTTTAATAAATGACACACTGTAATAAATTTAATATCTAGTAGGGCCAGTCCCCCCATATGGGATTTTTTTCAGAATTTTTCTATTTTTATTTACCTTTTTATTTGATTTTTAAAACAAACTTAACTAGTTTTAAAAAATGATCTACTGCTACTTTTAGATTGTATTTGATTTATAAATTAAATAGAACTATGTCTATTGTCTTTCTATCCATGAGCAATCTTTACATTTGCTTCAGGATTCTTTTATAACCTTCAGTAGTGTTTTCAAATTTTTATATAGATCCTGGATATTTTTTGTTGAAATTTGTTATTAGCTCTTTTACATTTCTTGTTGTTATTGTAAGTGGTGGCTCTTCCTCTGACAATATATGGTAAGTAGTCACTTAACATCATTGATAGGTTCTTGGAAACTGTGACTTTAAGCAAAATGATGTGCAATAGGTCCTTGAATAACATTTCCTTCAACATATTTTTGTTATAACTTTGATGAGAAAAAAACTGGTTTTGTTAAATGTCATTTTGCTTAAAGTTGCAGTTTCTAAGAACCTAGCCTCAATGTTGAGGACTTACTATATTCTGGTTGGTGTTTGTAGATATGAAGGGTATTAATTTCTGTTTACTAATTATTGCACATTGTTAGTTTATGGAATTATTTTATTATTTGAAACAGTTTTTCAGTGAATTATCTTTTGTTTTCCAGCCACACAACCAGAGCATCTTCATATAGCAACCATTGCCTCCTCCCCATCTCTCTTTTTGTTTTTGCTTATCTAATTGCATTGGTAGTATCACCAGTGCAATCATAAATAACAGTACTAATAGCATAGATCCTTTTTCTTTAATGAGAATTCCTTTAGTGTTTCCTCAATAAGCATAATACTGGCTTATAGCCTGAGATGCTCCTAGACTTATAGTAGAGTTATGTTCTGATAAACTCATCATAAGTTGCAAATATTGCAAGTCAAAAATGCATTTAATACACCTAACTTACTGAACATCATAACTTAGCCAGAACTACCTTAAGTGTGCTCTTACATTAGCCTATGATTAGGCAAAATCATCTAACACAAAGCCTATTTTATAATGGAGTGTTAAGTATCTCTGATAATTTATTCATTACTATACTGAAAGTGAAACACAGAGTAGTTGCATGGGTACTTGAAGTATGGTTTCTATTGAATGCATATTTTTTTTACCATAATAAAGTCAAAAGATTGTGAAAAGCATCATGAGTCAAGGACCACCAGCATAACCTCAGCCAGTCAAGTTTCCTTGGGTGCATTTTTTAATTTAAAAATGACCACTGAAATGTCTCCAAGGCCTTTTTAACATCTATGAAGATAATATCTTTTTTCTTCTAATGTTAACTAATATAGAACCATATATGCATTCCAAGAATAAAACTCTCTTGATTATAATGGATTAATCTTAAAATGTACTGCTGTAATTATTTTGCTACTTTTTAAATCATCTTTGAATTGACATTCATAAGTGGGATTAGTCTTTGGATTTCTACGTGTGCCTACTTTGTCAGGTTTTGGTAAAAGTTATGCTTGTTTCTCTTCTTTTTCTATGCTCTAAAACATACTGAAATTTCTGTTCCTTGGAAGTTTGGTAGGATTTTCCCTATAAAACCATCTGAACTAGTGCATTTTTCTTTGAAAAGCATATACCTGTTTAAAATTTTTTTATAATTTCTGCCTTAGAAATTTAGGATTCTCTTCTGGGGTCATTTGGGTAATTTTTATTTTCTTGAAAACTAATCCACTTTTCAAATCTGTTTGCATAGAACTGAACAAAGTAGTCTCACTTTCCTTTAGTTACCTGTTTATGTCACTGTTTTCCACATATCATTCCTTATTTTATGCATCTGCACTTGCTCACACATTTTCTTGATTGGGTTAACCAGTAGTTTATTTTATTGTTGGCTTTTTCCCCATGATATGGTTTGGCTGTGTCCCCACCCAAAGTTTATCTTAAATTGTATGTTTCCATAATCCCCATACATTGCAGGAGGGACCAGGTGGAGATAATTGAGTCACGGGGGTGGTCACCCCCATGCTGCTGTTCTTGTGACAGTGAGTTAGTTCTCATGAGATCTGATGGTTTTCTAAGGAGCTTCCCCTTTCACTGGGCACTCACACTTCTCCTTGCTGCTGTCATGTGAAGAAGGACGTGTTTGCTTCCCTTTCCATCAAGATTGTAAGTTTCCTGAGACCTTCCCAGCCATGCTGAACTGTGAGTCAATTAAACCCCTTTCCTTTATAAATTAGCCTTGAGCATGTCTTTATTGGCAGCATGAAAATTGACTAATACACCCCAAAACCAGCTTTGAAATTTATTTTAACTGCTTTGTTTTCTAACTGATAATTTCTACTTTTATCTATTTCTTCCTCTGCCTTCCTTCTGCAATATTCCATTTTATTCTGTTATAGCTCCTTAACTTAGGTGATTAATTCATGTTTTATCATTCTTTTGTGTAAATATTTAAGACCATCAGTTTTCCTCTGAGCACTGCTTTAGCTATATAACATCTGTTCTGTTGTTTAGTGTTTTCATTGTTTTCCAGAAAATCTGCAATTTCAGTTTTTCTTTTCCTCTCTCACCCATGCATTGAGTTTTTTTGTTTTGATTTTCCTTTCAGTTAAATGGCCTTCTGCTTTCCTAATTTGGTATTAATTTCTAGTTTAATTGCACTGTAATCAGAGAATATTGCCTGACTTTTTTCTACCTTTCGGTATTTATTGAGGTTATCTATGTTGCCTAATAGATGGTCAATATTTGTGAATGCTTCATAGATCCTTGAAAGATATATTTTCTTCATTTAATCTATAGGGTTTGCTATTTATCAACCAGATCTACTTCATTACTTATGTTAATTAGAGCTTTCATATTGATTTTTATTCTTTGTCCAGTTATCTGGAGACTGAGACATGTAAATTAAAGTCATCTGTTACCAGCGTGCTTTTGTCTATTTCTCCTTGCATCTCCTAAAATGTCTGTGTTTTCAACACTGCTGTTGAGCTTTTTTCATCGTGAGATGTACTTTTTGTCATTATATAGTTTCTTTATCTTATTTAATGCATTTTAATCTGAATTCCACATTGTCTAATGCAAGATCATAACTGCTACTTTTTATATCTCTATTTTAAATTAACCTTTTAAAGCATTTGCCTGGTGTTCTTTTACTCATCCTTTTATTTTCAACCTTCCTATATCACTTTCCTTGAGGGGCATCTCTACAAACAACTTAGAATTGGATTGTGATTTGTGATCCTTTCTGAAACTCTTCTTAAAAGGTAAGTTAAATTCATTTATATTTAGTGATATATAGGCTTATTCTTAGCTCTCATTTTATATTATGTCTTCTGGGTTTCTTGGCATTATTTTTCATCTTTCTGTGATTGTTCTTCCTGTGTGCTTCTTCTGGGAAGGTTTGTGTTTTTATTCTAGTGGTAACATTCATAACTGCAACATTATATAATAATCTTAACCTATGTCTTTAGACAAGACTTACTAAGTATTACAAACAAGATAAATTTGGTGTATTCCCTTTCACTATTCATTCCACAGAAGCATAGCAAAGGCATGATTGGGGTGGAGACAGAAAGAGACATACATCCTGCCAACTAGTTGTGAAAGTGCACAGAGATGCTAATGCAATCGCAGCTGCATACAGAGAAGAAAAAAAAAAACATATTACATAGCCCCTAGGCACCATTTACTCCAACAATGCTGCTGTTTCCCTTCCAACACCTGATTTCAGTCAATAATATCCTCTTTCTGTACCATTTATTAAGTATAATTATGCTTATATTACTTCATTTGTCAGCTCTCAATTATGTCCTTTGACTCCCTGCTATTATAGAATGAGGCAATCAGAGAACTTCCTTTTTCCCCCTTTGCCTTTCAATATTTGTTGGTTGTGTCATTTCTATATCACCAGGGCACAGAACACTTATTTTCTCCTCTGTTCTTCTAATCCTCATTTGTCTTACTCTTCGTCTTAGTTTGGTTTTACAGTTAAAAATATTCAATGCTCAACCTCCATCTTCACTTTGTTGGCTGAAATTCACCCTTTACTAGTTTGTTCAAGAAGGTCTCATGGGAACAATATTTCCTGAGTTATCGCATGTCCAAAAATTGTCTTTATACTTAAAAGATGGCTAGGATGGATATAAATCATTGGCTCACACTTTCTTTCTTACTTTGCTTATCTTGTAGATGCTGTTTTGTTATCTTCTGGGCATTTGGAAGTTGCTGCAGAAAAAACTGGGGCCAACTTGATATTTTTCTCCTCATAGGTGATTTGATCTCTTTGCCTGGATTCCCAATGGAGTCTTTCCCTCTTTCTTATTTATTGTTTACTTCACGATTCTTTATTAATTTTGTAGTCATTTCAGACCTAAAGAAAAGTTGCAAGAACAGTAGAACAGCACAAATTCTTACACCTCCTCCACACAAATCCTCTAGATGGTGACATTTTATATTTTCTCCATTTTTGCAAATATAGAAGAAAGAAACAGACATAGATTTTTTTCACATGCTTCCATCATCTCTAAATACTCCAGTGCATGCCTCCCAAAGACAAGGACCCTTCTCCTATATAATCACCATAGAGCACTCCTTGTCAAAAAATCAACAATGATACAGCACAGACCCAGTCCACGGACCCTATGCAAATTTCCCAAATGTCCCAACAATGTCTCTTTTTCACTTCCCTGTCCAGGATCCTATCTACCAACTCATGTTGCATTTAGTTGTCATGCCTCAACAGTCTCATCCAATTTGGAGGAAATCCTCAGTCTTTCTCTATTTCTCAAATCTTTGAAAGTCTAAAAGAGTACAGGCCTTTCCTTCTATAGAGCCTGTGTCCATCCGATGTTTCCTCACAACTAAATACAAGTTATGCATTCCTGGCACAATGGAAGTGATGCTGTGTTCTTCTCAGCTCATCTCATCCAGGGGCAAACTAGCCAAGCCCATCCCCCTCCTAGTGATGTTAACCTTGATCATCTTGTCAAGTTGGTGTCTGCCAAATTTTTCCACTGAAATTTTCACCATGTTTCCGTGTTATTTCATTACACTTTTGTGGGAAGCTTTACTAATATTGTGCCAATATGCTACTTGTTATGAAACCTCCACCCACAAGATAGCATCCATCAGCAACTAACAATATCTACCAATTACCACAGTGATGGTGGCCAAGTGGTGAATATGTACCGCCATCATTCTCTCTACATTTATCAGTTGTCATTCTACTGTAAAAAGGAGTCTCTTCTCCTGCACTTACTTATTTACTTGTTATGTATCTATTCATTTACTTATTTATAAGAGTATGGATTTACAGATTCCTATTTTATTCAATAGGTTGTAATCTAATACTCTTATTATTTGATATTTACTTTAATGATCATATTATTCTCAAAAAATCCTTCAAGCTGGTTCCTGTGTCCTTTTGACACATTCCCATCTTTTCTGGAGTATCTCCTGACTTTCTGGCATGACAAGATCTTTCAGGTTCATTTTATATTTTTTTCTGACCTATCCCATAAGTTAGTCATTTCTCTGAGGCCCCTGGTAACTTTTAGTGTAGGGCACTATTTAGAAACCAATATCTCTGTAATCCCAGCACTTTGGGAGGCCGAGGTGGGCAGATCATTGGAGGTCAGGAGTTCGAGACCAGTCTGGCAAAACCCCAACTCTGCTAAAAATACAAAAATTAGCCAGGTGTGGTGCCCTATGCCTGTAATCCCACCTACTCAGGAGGCTGAGGCAAAAAAAATTGCTTGAACCTGGGAGGCAGAAGTTGCAGTGAGCCAAGATCGTGCCACTGCACTCCAGCCTGAGTGACAGAGCAAGACCTTGTCTCAAAAAAAAGAAAAAGAAAAAAGAAACCAAGATGCATTCATTTGCTATTGGAGTTCCACTGCTTCCAGACAAAGAAGAAGAAGAAGAAAAAAAATACACACATACACACACACACACACACACTCTGACACTTCGAATTCCAATCCAGCATGCTAGGTTCTTTCTAGCCTTCCTTCTTTCCATGTTTAGAAATCCCTTTCAAACAGTAAAAAACAAAGTTCCTATTATCCTCTTTATATTTATTTACTAGCTCAATAAATTATTCTTTCCCTTAACCAAACTTCCAACCATTCTAGCCATGCCCCTGCCCACCACCTCCACACCCACTTTTCTACACTGCTTCCATAAAAGAAAAGTGAGGTGCGGGGAGGGGAGGGATTATTCCCTATCCTTTGTGTCTAAAACTTCCCAAGGCTATAATCTTGGTGTGAACTGTTCTGGGTAATTTCACCCAATACCCAAATTTGTGCTCTTTCAACCTTTAGATTTAAGTCTTCTTTTATATCATGAAAACCTTCCTAATATTTTAAATATTTGCTCCATTGTTTGTGTTTTCTGTGCCTATTTTTTATATGTCTATTATTTTTTGTTTCCTTTCAACAACTAAAATTATGCTTTTGTTGGTTCTCCACTGCCTGTCTTCTATGTTAATCATTTTCTCTCTAATCTTTATTAATGCTTCCCTTATTTCAGTTGCATTTATTCACCTTTCATCTATGTTCCACACTGCATTTTCCACGTGTCTATTTTCCCTTGAGATTCTTCCAACTTCATCTTCATCTCTGAGACAAATCTGACTTTTTTCTTTTATTTCCTCCTTGAGTTCTGCCAGCTCACATTTCGCCACCTCGTGCCATCTTGTCATCCTTTCCCAAACACTTATCTCTGTTTGGTGGGTCTTTCTTCACAGAAATGATTGCTTCATTGAGTTATTTAAATTCACTGTGAAATACTTGATCATAGTTTTCATCTGCTCCCTAACATTATTTTCCTGGGAATGTTCTTTATTTGGGAGTAATTTTAGTGGCTCTTGTTGACATTTTTTCCCTCTAATATCATTGCTTCTCATCTACCAATGATCCCAATTCTTTTTTATTACTTACTGTTGTATGAGATAGGCTTTCTTGGACCATTTCTTTGCAGGAAGTTCTGAGGATGGAAAGAGGGCCCAGGGTAGACTTTCATTACTAAAGTGAGCTTTCTTTGTGGGGAAGAGCTAATTACTAGAAAGAGGCACATATAGACTTCTAGGCTGCTGAAAAGATTCTGTACCTTGATCTGCATGGTGGTTACACAAAAATTTATCAAACTGAAAAATATTTGTGTGCTTTCCTTTATGTGTGTTATATCCCAAAAAACATGTTAAGGAGGGAAAGAAGGAAGTCTCTTTTTTAGCTGCCAAAAACATTATTTCTTGTAGATAGGTGTCTTCTGGATGATCCTTTGTATACATACACCTCCTCTGCTTCTCTGAATCAAAGCAGGCCCACGTGGTACCTTTCTTCAGTTCTGCTCACCCTAGTCCTTATTTGCATTGATTACAAATAAGAGATGTTGCTGTGGCTTTTCAGGATGCCCCTCATATCCAGGCTGTGTGTTTCTCTAGCACCCTTTGCCACCTGCTGTTCCTGAGCCCACTGGCTACTCTCCTAAACCTCCTCACTTCCCCCTCATGGTCGCTCCCACACCCTGCTGCTCGGGACAGCCCTTGCACACATTGCAGATTCCACAGATTGTAGCTATCCTCTAATTCCACTTAAAATGGCATTTTGGAGTTTTCTATTATTCTCCTTGCTGTTGTATCCAGCAATAAGGACACTGTGATGGTATCCAGGAGGAAGAGCAGAAGAGGTTGTCTTATACAAGCAGCCACGTTATACTGGAAGTCTTATTTCCCTATTCCCCTGACTCACCACTACATCTCAAATGAGTTACCTCTTGAGCCTCAGTCTCTCCATTAGCAGAATGGGCAGGGGAAAAATGCTGTCCTTCTTGTTTGCTCCTTTGGAAGATTATCAAAGAATGATAGGGAAGGCACAAACATGAGGCCAAGTCTCTTTGCGGTTAGGAAGCGTTTCCCAAACTTCAAGCCACATGGTGCTTTCCATGGTACTGATCATTTCACCTCAGTCGTGTTTCTCCTTCTCCTTTAACTTTCTCCTAAAGCTTGAGGCCTGCTCTCCCATAGACCATCAGCACACACACACACACACACACAAAAAAAAAAAAAAAAAAAAAAAAAAAAAAAAAAACCCTGCTAATTCTTTAGAACTAGGATCTCACCCCACACCTCAGACTCTCACCACCTCCCAACAGCCCACACACTCATGCTGAAACACACAGCAGATTCTTCAAAATACCAATTAGCTAGCTGTCCTGTCTCATATCTCTGGCGGCTGCAAAAGTAGCAGTAGGAACATGCCACTACTTGGCACCATCTGCCTGGCTGTGAGCAAACATAGGCTCCCCAGCCAGGGGGTGTGATTCAGGAAATACCAAGGCCAGACTCCTGCCTCTGACCCCACATGAACTCTGAAGTTTCAGGCTACAGATGGACAATATGAAATCACCAGGGCCCCAGGACTCCACCATCACTACATCAGTCACAGATATTTCCTTTACTAATAGAAGTGGCAGATGGGAACATAAATTCTTCAAAAGCAATTTGCTTGCCAAGGACTAAGGAACGTATGAATGAAGTGTGAACAGTAAGTTTTTTCCAAGTTAGGGAGGCTGGACACGTCACCCACTCAGCTACACAGGCAGGCTCCTGAAGACCTAACTCAGTTTAGTTTTCTATCAGGCCAAAAACATCTCTAGCTGACTTAAAGGCAAAACACAAGGGTTTGTTCTCGCTTCCCTAGGCTACTCCTTCAAGGAAGGCCCAGATCTTCAAGAGCAAAATGCAAGAAAGGCAACACTGGTCGGAGCATTGGGCATTCGGTTGTTCCAAAAGAATGAGGATGAAAACAATCCTTTGATAAAATAATCCTTTGAAATCATATGTCCTTTTTCAAAAGCCTCTGCAGCACAGAAATAGTGTCCTTGGGGGATGAGGACTATGTAAGCATTAATCATATGCATGCTCTGTGATGGCTGTCATGGCTGGAGGGTCTAGCAGGCACCCAGCATTCCTGTCGGCAGCTCCCTGCTCCCTACTGAGCTTTGGATTTTACAGAGGCAAACACAGCACAGCTTTGAACAGGCATACTGCAAAGAGCTTGGACTAGGGGCATAGAAGCCAGGATCTAGGTAAGTTCTGCCGTTAACCAGCTGATACTCTTGAGAAAGTAACTTCCCCTCCGTAGTCTCAACATCAACTACAGAGAGGGCAAGTAGACCTGATCAACTTAAAGGCTTCCAACCACAACAAGTGAGGATTCTGGTTAACCCCTGGCTGAGCCCAGCTATTATCTCATTCCCAGATTCCAACCCCTGATACCATAAAGGGAGGACTTGTGCTTGGTGTATCAGCTGCCACTTCACCCAGGCCTGGAATGCAGCTGTTAGCTACTGTGGCCAAATGCAGCCATTACTTCAAAACCAACGGCAGTGGCAAATGGCAGAGAAAATAAAATTCAGCAAACTCTCACTGCAAAACCAAGCCAGCAGATGAAAGAGTGGAGGAGGTAACTGCCTATGTAACATTTCTCTGAATTGCCCACCTTTTACTTCTCCAGGAAAAAGAGATAACAGAAGGAAGCCATTGAGTCGGAAAATGCATCATCCCTTGCTCTCAGACGAATTCAGGCTGCTAACAGCACTGATACTTTTAGAAAACTAAAGACAAGGAGTGTCTAGCTTAAAAGGAGCCTGTCAGAATGTGAAATGATGCCCCTTTCCTTCCTTGAGAGTATAAGCTGGCTTGGCTCAAATTATGTCTAATTAAGATGCCATGAAAATGAAATACACATAAATACAGACACAGAGACACTCACACGGGAACTGGCCCCTCCATCCTGCGGCAGTGCGGACAGATTGTAATGGACGCGATGTGGTACAATCATTAAACATCTCTCCAGCTTATTTGTGTGCAGTGTGTCTCAATAATGTGTTATGAGGTGTGTTTGTAATTGGCTACTGCTGATAGTGGTCCTTGAAAGGGAAATGGAGTGTGTCTAAATGCAGACAAAGCCACTTAGCGCGCCAGGACAAGATGAGATGCTCCTCACAAAGTCCAAATGGGATACTCAGAGCTTCTTCCACCCATAGCTTGGGAGAGAGAAAAAGGAATAATCTGTCTCAATTTTCTCAGCTCCAGAAACAATATTTATAAAATAGAAGGTGATTTCAGAGCTCATTTATTTTCCTGGTTCACAATCCCCACTCTCTGCTGACATCATTTTCTAACCATTTTTATTTCCAACAATCGCAGAAACAGCCTCAATTCTACTTGAAATCGTTAAAAACAAATCCATTCTTTCCTTGTCTTTGAGCCTCAACTTTCAAAAACTAATTTCTGTACTGCCTTTCTTTGAAAAAATATTCCAGGCCTCTAAATAGCCACACCAGATCCTTCCTTCTCCCTTTCTTACCTCCTAAATCCCTGTATTCCCTATAAATTTCAGAAAGCACACAGCTTCCTCCTGACACCTGTTTCTAGGTGCTCTATTCACTGTTCTCTGGCTAAGCACATCAGTGGTTGTCCCACCTGTAGACATTGAGTGATTCCAAAGACCGCTATCACTGTCATGGACCCACAGCCCCTGTAGCCTGCCCTGACTTCACTTCAAATCTTCTCCTTCTTGCCATCTCCAGATTCTCGCTTTGATCCTCATGCTCCACCAAGCCTTCCAAACACTAGGCATCTTAGAAACTGAATAAGCCAAAGATGTTAAAAGTCACAAAGAAAGCCTTTCTTTCTCCAAAGGCAACCTCCAATGAGAAAAATCAGAGTCTAACAAGAAATACCAAGCATGGTGCTGGTTTGCATGAAGACTGTGAACAATCCTGGCACAGTGGCCACTTAGAGCACTAGGGAAGAGAATGGCAGCACATGGGCGAGATGTCAGACTTCCTAAGTCCTTCCCTGGCCTCTCAGGGAAACAGCCACAGGAAAGAAGAGCCAAGCTTCACACGGCATGCTTGGTGCTTGGGCAAGCCATGATCACCCTGTAGCAATCACCACATTTTTTTTTCTAAGTGCTCAGAAAACCATCTGTTCTAAAATTGGGGGGAATTCATGTAAAGCTGATTCGTCTTTTTCTCTGAGTGGGAGAAACTGACTCTGTGACATGTATATCAACTCTCACACAGGCACTAGATTCAAGTGAAACCATTCTTAAGTCAGATTTTTTTTAAAGATATGACTCATCCTGACTCAGATGGGTTGAGAAAAATGGTGGGAACTTGAACTCTAATTCCAAATCCCTGAATGACTTGGAAGTCGAGTACTTTGGTCTTCCCTCACTCAGGAACTCCATTTGTATGATAGAGTTAGATACACTGTCTCCTACCCCTATGGTGGTCCAGCAGAGCTAGAGGATTTAAAACAGCAGCCACTCTGGCCTCTCAAAGACAGCAGCTAGATTGAGGCAAAGAACACAATCCTCCTCCCTGCTGCAGCCGTGAAGCCCGAGCAGACTACCCAGGCTGCAGATGGGGACTGCTATCTTGCTGAGCTGCCCAGCCTACAGGGCACAAGCCTGTGGGGATCAAGGACAAAGACCCAGGGATTCTTCATCAGCAAGCTCCAAGGACACCAGAACAGGGACCTTCCAGGGTGGCTAGCCTGCAGGACTTCACAGGTCTCAGGGAAGAGGGCCAGGGCTTAGGCTTCATTGCCATAATGCTGAGCACAGCACTAGACCCAGAAGGCAACCTCCAATGAGAAAAATCAGAGTCTAACTAGAAATACCAAGTATGGTGCTGGTTTGCATGAAGACTGTGGACTTATCCTGGCACAGTGGCCACTTAGAGCCCTAGGGAAGAGAATGGCAGCATATGGGTGATGTGTCAGCCTTCCTAAGTCCCTCCCTGACCTCTCAGGGAAACAATCATGGGAAAGAAGAACCAAGCTTCACACAGCATGCGTGATTGCTAAATACTTGTGAAATTTAATTTGTTCACTGAATCAACAACAGGAGAGCCAAAAGGCAGAGGCAGGGAGGACTAACTGCTTATTTACCAGGCTGGTTTGACCAGGGATACTTTCCTATAAGCCCCCATATGGCTTTTACCCACGGCTTTAAACTATAACCCATTAAGCAGAAAATAAACTATAATAAACCACTACAAACTGCATAAAAGCTCAGCCCTGAACCTACCCCTATAGGGAATCCTGGCTTCATCACTGTGACAGTCTGACATGCATCATCCCTTTTCAGCCTTTTAAAGCTTTTTACCTTTTAAAATAAAGTGAGATGCTGCAAGTAAACAGACATTTGCTTAAAACATTTTTTTTTTGCAGACAAAGATCCTTATCCGGTGTTAATCATATTTTTCTGTGCAAGATGAATTTCAATTTGATCCTTTCCTCCTTTTACTACATCTTGTTTGCTTCTTTTTGATATTTTATTTATCTTTTGATGTTTGAAACAGGCCATCAGAAGCACGGTCACCAAAGGACAGTCCTACAGATAGCTGTTGCCTCTAGTGATGGGGCTGGATGCTTTCTCCCACCAAAACTCTGTATTTGCTTTTATTTTTTCATTGTATCCCTCCTTGTTCCATTGAGGACCCTCCGAAGTCTGGGAACTGAGCTCCCATTTCAATTGCCAATGTCATTAAAAAATAAATAAATAAATAAATAAAATAAAATAAAAAACTGTCCTCTGGGAAAGGCTGGCAGTCACACCCATCTTCCTGCTCCCATCCATGCAGCAGAAGCATCCTCCAAAATGCCCCTCCCAGAGAGCAGTGAGCCCAGCTCCAGGCATAGGAGAGCAAACAGCCAGTGGCCGCTTTCTTAACTTAAGTACTGTTTGAACCAGTCCTGGACAAAAACCTGTGCTTTCCAACAACACTGATACATCAGAGCCAACCTCCTGATCAGCTTGTGAGAAGTTCCATGGCATTTACTGACCTGTGACCTTGAATTCATAGACCCTTAGCTTCTCAGAGTCTCAATCCTCACTGTAAACTATGAACATGCTGCCCAACAAAGAGTCTTGGGTAAGATTACAGGAGATGTATGGGACAGCACCAGGCACATTGTTTGGTATGAAGCACATGCTAAGATGAGGATCTCTTGAATCCCTCCTCCTGACTCAATTATTGTTAGATATCGTGATCGTCAAAGAAAAAGGCCAACGTTCATGACCTAGGTCATATTCCAGTTCTTCTCACTGGAAAGGATATCTGATGATAACATCTTGGCCAACTGACTTCCCAGTGAATCAGGATCCACCTAGTCCCCTATCCCCTGCATGACAAAGATCCGCTATCACTGTCATGAACCCACAGCCCCTGTAGCCGGCCCTGACTTCATTTCAAACCTTCTCCTTCTTGCCATCTCCAGGTTCTTGCTTTGATCCTCATGCTTCACCAAGCCCCCTTTCTCTGGTTATGGAATCTCATCCCCATGTGCTTCTGAACTCCTACTTTGTGTTGGATGAAACCTAGAAGTCCCCAAGTGATCCCAGTAAGAAAGTAATTCCAGTCTAGATGAATTAGGCCTCTGCAGTGGTGGTGTTACATGCAGCTACTAATAAAATCCTACAAACAATGAATAAAAATCCTTTGAAACTAACACTGAAACCCCTCTCTTAGAATGTAGCAGGATAGAGAAGTAAATGCAAGGTAGAGACCTTTTCATTTTCCTTAGATTTTGAAGAAATCTAAATTTTAAAAGAATATTTGCTTGGAAGTTTCTAATCATTCACTATTGAAATTTCAGAAATCGATGAAGCAATTCTGGACAATGGCGGCTTGAATGTGCCCCTGCTGATAGCTAGTGGTGGCTCTCTCAGCACCAATTCAACTGCAGAGAGCCACTGAAAGCAGCACACAGGTGCTGAGTCTAAGCGAGACCTCAGGATTGCAGGGCTGGGTGGAGAGGTCATCGCAGGGTTGAGAGAGAGTCTGGAGAACAGCATCTAAGAACAGAGACAGGAGCAAGATCAGATGTCCCTGAATCCTGGGGAAAGCTTGGCCCAGAGTGGGAGAGGCCCCTGTGAGGAAGGCAGCTACAGCCGTCATGAATGTTCTGAGAGGACCTCTTGCCTCTGTGGCCCAGAGGAAGGGATGGGAAGCTGAACAGGCCTGCTAAGTCCTCTCTAGCCTAGAGCTAGGGTAGCTCAGGGGATTCCTTCTCGTGCCACAAAAAAAAAGACAGCCTACCTGGTGGTGCTGCCCCTACAAGGTATAGGAGCCAAGACTGCAACACACTGGCAGAGCTGGAACATCAACATCTTGGACAAACATTTCCATTTTAAGTTCCAGCTCCCTTTCAAGCCTTATACATTTCAAGGAAATCACTTCCCTTCTAACTACAAGCAGTTGAAAAGACAGTAAAACACAAATAAGACAGCTTGGTCACAGAGGGAGGTGGGGGAAAATATCTTGGGTAACAATCAAACTTCACCCTCATTCAATGGGCATTGTAAATCAGTGGGCCTTAATAAGCACATTCCTTTCCCTTCAGGTGCACTAAGATAGGGAAGCTAAAAGCTGACTCAGTGGGTATGCCTGCAGCTGCAGAAAAATGTATGGGAACAGACATATAACTCTCCCTCTCAGATAAATACAACAAAGAAACACAGAAGCAGCCTAAGCCTCTAATAAACTCCCCCACCCTGAATCCTTAAAAACTCAGTCTGTAACAGAGTGTGCCTCTGATCTAACTGGGCCAGAAGCTCTTCTCAGGTTTGTTTTCTCTAAAATAAACCTGTCTTTACTGGTGAGCCACCTGTCGTGTTTCTCTCCTCTTTCTTTAATTCTTACACACACCGCCATTCTGTCGACTTCACCTGAAGGCAGATGGTCCTAAGCCACAACAAGTGGACAGAGGAAAAAGGGCACCCCTAAAGAGGACCAGAAGCTGGAGAGATGAGCAAACAAAACGCTTAGAAGGGGAAGTTGTTGATGAAACAGAGCTGCTAAAGGAGACAAAGGGCAACTCAAAAAATAATAATACCTCTTAACAGTATTCAATTACAGCACACGAAAAAGAAAAACTTTCTGGGAATAAAAATCATGATTTTTCACACTAAAATGCTCAGCAGAGGAGTTGATGAAAAGGATGGTTGCTGTAGAGACCTAAATTAGCAGCTTAGAAGATCAAGTAGAAAAACACATACACACAAGAGCAAAAATACAAAGAAAAATCAGGGGCAAAAACATATTTGAAGAACAGACTCTAAAAACCCAGCTTGTGAGTAACAATAATCCCAAAAGCAGAAAAAGGAACAAGTACAGAAAAGACAAGAATTAAACAAATGGAAGTAAAGAATTTACCTGACTTGAAGAAGACCTGAGTCTGCAAATGGAACTGAGCTCCTTGCAAGAGACATGGGAAAGGACATACACCAAGATGTCCTTATAAGTTCCAAAGATGAGGAGAAAAATGTCACATGCTCCAAACAGGGAGAAGATGTAACTAACTAAGAAAAAGTAATATGGCTTCAATCATACACCATCTGCAAAACTGGATCCAGAAGACAATGGAAAACCATCCAGGCTAGGCATGGTGGGGCTCATGCCTGTAATCCCAACACTTTAGGAGGCCGAGGCAGGAGGACCACTTGAGCCCAGGGGTTCAAGACCAGCCTAGGCAACATAGCAAGACCCTGTCTCTACTAAATAAATAAATAAAATTAGCCAGGCACAGTGGCACATGCCTGTAGTCCTAACAACTTGGGAGGCTGAGGCAGGAAGGATTACTCGAGCCCAGGAGGTTGACGTTGCAGCAAGCCGTCATCACACCATTATACTCCAGACTGGGTGACAGAGCAAGGCCCTGTTAAAAAAAAAAAAAAAAAAATCCATACACTACCAGGTGTGCAAGGCAGATGTTATCCACCTGTCTAATTTGTAGAATATTTGCAGATACAAGAGTTCATAGAAAAAATAACCCACATACCCTATCTCAAGCAGATATTCTGATCAAAAAATAAACGAATTCAAACAAAAATCTCAAGATGGGTGAGATGAAAACAGTGGTGTGACGAACCTTGCAATTTGTACAGTTGAATCTAATTAGGTAGTATTAAAGTGACTGGAAGCAGGTAATGTAAGTGACAAATAAGAAGAGGGGTTCTGCAAAGAAAAATTTAACATTTAGTTCTAGAAATGTTAAATTATCTCAGCAAAGTCCAGGAATTAGGGGTAGTGGAGGTAAGGTGAATAAAAGTCTTCTAAAGGCCCATCTGCCCTCAGTGTATGAAAGTGTAAGGAAGTAAAAGTACTCATAAAAGGCTCAATTTACTCAGCTGTTGCCAGGCAGTGGCTCATGCCTATAATGCCAGCTACTGAGGAGGCCGAGGCAAGAGGATTGCTCTAGGTGAGCCAGGGCAACATAGCAAGACCCTATTTCTAAAATTAAAAAAAAATTAATTAGCTGGGCTTGGTGGTGCACACCTTAGTCTTAGCTACTTGGGACACTGAAGCAAGAGGATCTTTTGAGCCCAGGAGTTTCAAGCTGCAGTGAGCTATGACTGCACCACTGCACTCCATCCTGGGTGATGGAGAGAGACCCTGCCTCCAAAAAATATGTATTAGAATGATAATGAATGGATAAAACATCCTGGCAGGAGGAAGGGGGTAAAAAATCATCATTGATATCTTGTTTGCATAGAAATATGCCTTTGAATGACCTAGAAAGATAACAGTCAGCATAGATAGTACAGTGAGATGTCCAAACTAAAAAGGGAAAGAAAATTGAAGTAGTAATTGGCCAAACCAGCAAAAGTAATAAAATGGTGAAAGATAAAAATAAAATAGTATATATTCAATTATATCTATTATTTCACTACTTTTTATAAGCTGAACATTCTTATTAAAATACAAACATCAGTTTGGATTGAAAAATAAAAATATGTATTCAGGTCAACAGAGAGCTATACATAATTTACAAGAAACATTTTATGCGGTAAAAAAAGATTAAAAATAGATGGTCAAATGCAAAAGAAAACAAAGAAGGACAGACGACATTAACAACAGATAAGGTGAAGGCACAGTTTATCAAAATATAAATCACTAAGAACAAAACAAAATAACCCTAAAATATTATAAAGCCAAAACTCTTGATAATAGGAGATTTTGATTAAAATTATAGTGTATGATTTCAGAATTAAAGTGATCTAGTAGACCAAAAACTGACATGAACCGAGAAAGAAAATAAGCGGAATCAAGAATATTTATCTAATACATATGTAGAGAGAGAACTATACAACCAAAGAATATTCAGGGGCTTTCTTTCATATGTCCAAAAGATACTTTAAATATTGATTATGGCCATTAATAAAAGCTTAAAAATTTTGAAGGAGAGAGATCCAAGATGGCTGATCACTAGCAGCTCGGGATTGCAGCTCCCACTGAAAGAGCAGAGAACGAGAAGACGCCACACTTTCAGATCAATTTTTGCTGCTCACACACCAGGAGATTCCCAGCGGAGGAGCCCCACCTGTCGCCAGCGTGACTCTTGAGCCCGGTGAGGCGGTTTTGCCGCTGCCTGGTGTGGCGGTTCTTGGTGCAGAGTCAGAAAAGCACCATCAATCTTAAAGCTGCTGTTTTGGCCGGAGCAGTGGGTTGCTCAGATTCTAGCGCCGGGAATCAACAAGTTGGACGTCCATTCAGAAACCCAACTATAAAGACGGTAATTATAAAGACCACAGATGGATAAATTTATAACGAAGGGAAGAAAACAGCCTAAAAAGGCTGAGAATACCCAAACTCAGAACGCCTCTCCCTCTACAGGGGATCACAGTTCCTCATCAGAAACAGAACAAGGCCTGATGGAGAAAGACTGTGTTCCATTAGCAGAAGCTGGCTTTAAAAAGTGGATGATAAGAAACTTCTGGGAATTAAAAGAACTTGTTCTAACCCAATGCAAAGAAACTAAGAACTTTGAAAAAAGGTTTGACGAAATGTTAACAAGAATACACAATTTAGAGAGGAATATAAGTGAATTAATGGAGCTGAAAAATACAACACGAGAATTTTGCGAACTATGCACAAGTTTTAACAGCCGAATTGATCAAGTAGAAGAAAAGATATCAGAGGTCGAAGACCAACTTCATGAAATAAAACAAAAAGACAAGATTAGAGAAAAAAGGATTAAAAAAGAACGAGCAAAGTCTCCAAGAAATATGGGACTATGTGAAAAGACCTAATCTACGTTTGATAGGTGTACCTGAATGTGATGAAGAGAATCAATCCAAGCTGGAAAATACGCTTCAGGATATTATTCAGGAAAACTTTCCCAACCTAGCAAGGCAGGACAATATTCAACTCCAGGAAATACAGAGAACACCACAAAAATATTCCTCAAGAAGGCCAACCTCAAGGCACATAATTGCCAGATTCACCAGGGTTGAAATGAAAGAGAAAATACTGAGGGCAGCCAGAGAGAAAGGTCAGGTTACCCATAAAGGGAAGCCCATCAGACTCACAACAGATCTCTCAGTAGAAACCCTACAAGCCAGAAGAGAGTGGGGGCCAATATTCAACATCCTTAAAGAAAAGAACTTTCAACCCAGAATTTTACATCCAGCCAAACTAAGCTTCATAAGCGAAGGAAAAATAAAATCTTTTGTGAACAAACAAGCACTCAGAGATTTCATCACCACCAGGCCTGCTTTACAAGAGCTTTTGAAAGAACCACTACAAATAGAAAGGAACAACTAGTATCAGCCTTTCTAAAAAATACCAAAAAATAAAGAACATCAACATATTTAAGAAATTGCATCAACTAACGGGCAAAACAGCCAGCTAACATTAAATGACAGTATCAAACACATATATTGTTATTAATTTTAAATTTAAATCGACTAAATCCCCCAATCTAAAGACACAGACAGGCAAAAAAAGCCAAGACCCATTGGTATGCTACATCCAGATCCATCTCACATGCAAGGATACATAAAGACTCAAAACAAAGGGATGGTGAAAAATTTACCAACCAAATGGAGAGCTAAAATAAATAAATAGAAAGCAGGAGTTGCAATTTTTGCTGATAAAATAGATTTCAAAGCAATAAAGATCAAAAGAAGCAAAGAAGGATATTACATAAAGATAAAAGGATCAATGTAACAAGAAGAGCTAAAGATCCTAAACATATATGCACCCAATACAGAAATACCCAGATATATAAGACTTACAAAGAGACTTGGACCCCCACACAATAATAGCGGGAGACTTCAACATCAATATTAGATAGATCAATGAGACAGAAAGTTAACATCGATATCCAGGACTTGAACTCAGATCTGGAACAAGTAGACTTAATTAACATTCATAGAACTCTCCACTTTAAATACACAAAATATACACTCTTATCAGTACTACATCACACGTATTTACAGGTTTAAATGAAATATTGGTTGGCTGCTTGTTAATTATTTTATTCCCTCATTTTTTTTATGTCTCTATTATTAAACACAATTACAGGCATACCCAGTTTTAGACTGCATTCTAGCCCGGGCAATAAAGCAACACCCCTGTTCTCTC